>NC_066585.1:456631599-456936286 GCF_024323335.1 Lathyrus oleraceus
TCATTTTCTTAGTTCGCCGGGATGCCCATTTTTTGCCTGGACTATTCTTTTTATTGTCCAACGGGTCTATTTTATGCGAAGTATTTTTTAACTGCGTCTGAGTTCACAGGGGAAGTGAAGTCTTCACCATCCATAGTTGCAAGCATTAAGGATCCACCATCAAAAATCTTGGTAACAATATATGGTTCATCATAGTTAGGAGTCCACTTGCCCCTGTGATCTGTCTGAGGAGGAAGGATCCTTTTCAACACTAAATCTCCGACTTGGAAACATCGAGGACGCACTTTCTGATCAAAGGCTCTCTTCATCCGACTTTGATACAACTGCCCATAACAAATGGCTGCCATTCGCTTCTCTTCGATAAGACTCAACTCATTGAACCTTATCTGAATCCATTTAGCTTCGTCTAACTTAACATCCAGTAGGACTCTTAGAGAAGGAATCTCCACTTCAACAGGTAGGACTGCTTCCATACCATACAAGGGAATAAGGGGTTGCCCCGGTCGATGTACATACTGAAGTACGGTACCCATGCAAGGCGAAGGGTAGCGTCTCATGCCAATCTCTGTACGTAACGACCATCTTCTGCACAATCTTCTTTATGTTCTTATTTGCTGCCTCAACAACACCGTTCATCTTAGGACGATAAGGGGAAGAATTGTGATGTTGAATGTTGAAGTTCTTGCACAACTCCTTCATCATTTTGTTATTGAGATTAGAACCATTATCAATAATGATTCTTTCGGGAATCCCATAACGACAAATGATTTCTTTCTTAATGAATCGGGCAACCATATGTCTGGTGACCTTTGTAAATGACGTTGCTTCGACCCACTTGGTGAAATAGTCGATAGCAACAAGGATGAAGCTATGCCCATTGGAAGCAGTCGGCTCAATCTTTCCAATCATATAAATGCCCCACATAGCAAACGGCCACGGAGAAGACATCACATTCAGAGGATTTGGCGGCACATGCACCTTATCAACACAAATCTGGCATTTATGACACTTCCGAGCATATTTGAAACAATCAGATTCCATGGTCATCCAGTAATAACCCGCTCTCAACAATTTCTTAGCCATTGCATGTCCGCTGGCATGAGTACCGAAGGAGCCTTCATGAACTTCCTGCATTAACATGTTCGCTTCCTGTCTACCCACGCATCTGAGCAAAACCATGTCGAAGTTCCTCTTATACATCACATCGTCTTTGTTCAAGAAGAAACTGCCTGCCAATCTTCTCAAAGTCTTTGTATCATTGTTGGATGCCCCTGCAGGGTACTCTTGATTCTTCAAAAAACACTTGATGTCGTGGTACCAAGGCTTGTCATCAACTACCAGTTCAACGGCAAACACATACGCGGCCCTATCAAGACGAATAACATCGATTCTGGGAGCATAGTTCCACCGAACCACCTTGATCATAGAGGATAGAGTAGCAAGAGCATCGGCCATCTGGTTCTCATTACGAGGTATATGATACAACTCTACTGTTGTGAAGAAAGTCAACAGTCTTCTCGTGTAATATTTGTAGGGGACCAGATTAGGCTGGAGAGTATTCCAATCACCATTCACTTGATTGATCACTAGAGCTGAATCTCTGAAGATGTCTAGAGTCTCGATTCTCAAATCAATGGCTTGCTCAATACCTAAGATACATGCTTCATACTCAGCTTCATTATTGGTGCACTCGAAAGTCAGACGAGCGGTGAAAGGCATGTGGGCACCTTTCAGAGTGGTAATGACATCACCAATTCCACTTCCTTTGGCATTGACGGCCCCATCAAACGTTAAATTCCACTTTTCATCTGGATCAGGTCCCTCCTCAACAACTGGCTCTTCACAGTCTTTCATCTTGAGGAAAATGATGTCTTCATCCGGAAAATCAAACTTCATCGACTCATAATCATCAATCGGCTGCTGAGCAAGATAGTCTGACAGAATACTCCCTTTGATGGCTTTCTGGGATGTATACTGGATGTCGTACTCTGTCAGTACCATTTGCCAACGAGCAACCCTTCCGGTGAGAGCTGGCTTCTCAAATATATACTTGACTGGATCCATTTTGGAGATCAGTAAGGTTGTGTGAGTTAGCATGTATTGTCTCAATCGCTTAGCAGCCCATGCAAGTGCACAACATGTCTTTTCAAGCATTGAGTATCTCGACTCGTAATCTGTGAATTTTTTACTCAGGTAGTAGATGGCATGCTCTTTCCTACCTGTCTCGTCGTGTTGACCGAGAACACAACCCATGGAATTATCAAGTACTGTCAAATACATAATCAACGGTCTCCCTGGGACTAGAGGCATAAGAATATGAGGATTATGCGAATACTCTTTTATTTTTTCGAAATCCCTTTGGCAATCATCATTCCACCTGATAGCCTGATCTTTTCTCAACAATTTAAATATTGGCTCACACATGGCTATTAGGTGAGAGATGAACCTTGCAATGTAGTTCAACCTTCCTAAGAAACCACGGACTTGTTTTTCTGTTCTTGGCTCAGGCATTTCTTGTATTGCTTTCACTTTGGCCGGATCCACCTCGATCCCTTTTTCACTAACAATAAAACCCAGCAGTTTTCCAGATCTCACCCCGAAAGTACACTTGTTCGGATTAAGCCTCAGCTTGAATTTCCTCAAATGCTCGAACAGTTTCTGCAAATTCACCAAATGTTCTTCTTCCGTCTGAGATTTGGCAATCATATCATCAACATAAACCTCGATTTCATGATGAATCATATCATGGCAAAGAGTTACCATATCTCGTTGATATGTTGCCCCAGCGTTTTTCAGACCAAACGGCATCACCTTGTAGCAGAAGGTGCCCCATGGGGTTATGAAAGTTGTCTTCTCCATGTCTTCTGGTGCCATCTTAATTTGATTATAGCCAGAAAAGCCACCCATGAAGGAGAATACCGAGAACTGAGTCGTGTTATCCACCAAAACGTCGATGTGAGGTAATGGGAAATCATCTTTAGGACTAGCTCTGTTCAGATCTCGGTAGTCAACACACATTCGTACCTTTCCATCCTTCTTAGGTACTAGAACGATATTCGCAACCCATGGAGGATAATTTGTAACCACTAGAAATCCTGCACCCAATTGTTTTTGCACTTCTTCCTTTATCTTGACAGCCATCTCTGGTCTTGTTCTTCTGAGCTTCTGCTTGACCGGAGGACAGCCTTCTTTGAGAGGCAAACGGTGTAACACAATGTCTGTGTCAAGCCCTGGCATGTCCTGATAAGACCAAGCGAAGATGTCAACATACTCTTGCATCAATTCAATCAACCCCTTCTTCACATTATCTTCCAAAGCAGCCTCTATCTTGATTTCTCTCTTGACGTCCTCGGTGCCGAGATTAATCACTTCAATAGACTCTTGATGCAGTTGAATGACCCTTTCCTCCTGTTTTAACAACCTGGAAAGTTCTTCAGGGAGTTCACAGTCTTCATCACCCTCTTCTTCAGCTTGAAAGATTGGATTTTCAAAGTCGAAGCAAGCCATAGCAGAATCGTTATCAATAGGATCCGGTGACGTGCATCTACATGAGTGATGGTATGTGATTATGAGTGTGAACAAGGAGTGAAAACTAAACAAAACATTGCCAAATATATTTTTTGATTTTTGAAAACTGCAAAAATTGAAAGACTGTGAACAAAATAT
This sequence comes from Lathyrus oleraceus, assembly GCF_024323335.1. Taxonomy (NCBI): domain Eukaryota; kingdom Viridiplantae; phylum Streptophyta; class Magnoliopsida; order Fabales; family Fabaceae; genus Lathyrus; species Lathyrus oleraceus. The sequence continues at coordinate 456,635,266 of NC_066585.1, forward strand.
TTGAATGCAAAAAGACGTCCTTTATTTATGATAAAAAATGCAGGTATTCACATAGATGAGCCCTACAATGAGTCATTACGCCCTGGGCGGAACGTAAGACTTGGACATGCACAAATAAACAAATAAAATTACTATTCAAGAAGAGTGACTTGGATAATCTCTTCAGAAGACCAGTTGCGGAGAACTTCACCCGGGACCCTTGGACGCACCCAGTTGTCAATGTCGCAATCACTATCCCCATCTTCTTCGTTGATTGCAGAGATCTGGCCATACTGAATGATGTCAGTACTGGAGAAAGTAATCGGCCCCTGACGAGTTTGAGGCGTTGAAGTTGTAGAAGTCAATGCTGGCGATACCCAATCCCAAACTTGTCTTCCTTCGTAGGTAAATCCAACAGACGTCCCCAACCGGGAGCAACACCTGAATTTACCAAGGCCTGCGCCTGCTTGAAGGACGAAATAGAGGCACCTGCTTCAACCTCTTCCACTGGATCTGGCTCTATATAATAATCCCCATTATCCTCCCCGAATACCTCTTCAAGTCTAGACTTCTTCAAACCCGCTAGGACTTTGAGTTTTTTAATCTGTTCTTGAGCCTTGTCGAGTTGATCTGTCATGTAACCATTAGTTGAACGGGCATACAGAAGCTCATTGTTCTTCTCCTTCAGCAGAGTCTTCAACTTCTCCATCTGACCAGTCAATTGGGCCACCATCTCCTCCTCTTTTGCCTTCCGAGAAGCTGAAAATGCATCCCACTGTTCTTGCCACCTAGCTAACTTACCACGGGCATCTATTAACTGCTGCTTGACTCGCCTCAACTCAGAACTGGATGACCCCAAGGCTTCGTCAGTTTTCCTGAAGCGGTTTACCTCCACAGCTAATTTATTTTCTGTTTCCTCTTGCAATTTGACAGCTTCCTCCTTCTGATATTCTGCCTCATGGTATAGATGCATAAAGTCTTGCAACTTCACACTTAACTCCGAGTGTTCAATTTGAAGTTCCTCCATGGTATTCTTCAATTTGTCATACTCTTTTCGGCTCACCACTGTTGACTGCTCAAGAGTGGGTGAATACATAGGTTCTTCAATAGGAAATGGCATACCAAACTCTTCGACTCTTCTCCGAAGCCAATCTTCATACTGAGGGTAAGCCCTGCAATCTCCCTTTTCAAGCACAATTCTTCCTCTCTTGATTACCTTGAGCCAGGCCTCAGCTGCCTTACGGGATACAGTCCGATCAGATAAAGAATGGAAAAACAGAGATTCTTCCACATCTTTTTCCAAAGGCGGAGTTCTTAAAGCATACCCAAACTGTCTGACTGCTAGAGAAGGATTATAGTTGATTCCTCCTCTTCTTCCTACCAACGGTACATTCGGGAAGTTCCCACAACTGTGAATAATATCCTCCCGAAGCAAGTTCTGGTCAGACCACCAAGAAATATCTTTAGCTCTTATCCTCATCAATCTCTTCGACCAACTCAACGAGTCCTTGAAATCAAATGAACCACTTATCAAACAAGGGTGCACAACAATTCACCAATCCTCCTTTTCTATTCTCATTCCTGTGATGCACTGAATGAAAGAAATCTCCCAGCAAGGTCGGTACTGGATTTCCCAACATGAAGAGGTGTATTGCGTCTACGTCCACAAATTTTGCAACATTAGGGAACAGGACAATCCCGTACACATAAAGAGCCAACACAACATTGAAACACCTCCAATCACCATCTTCAAGCTTCTTCTTGGCTTCTCCCACTAAAAAACTCAGATGAAAACCACTGACTCCTCCCTTCTGACACACATTAGACTCCAAGACTGATTTCCCCAAATATGTGGCCGAAGCAACCATGCTGAAATCGGTCAGAAACTCGGAACTGTAGAATAGCGACTGTGACTTGATAGGAACTCTTAGAAAACTGGAAACCTCCTCCAAAGTTGGGACCAAAATATAGTCTAGGAATGTAAAACACCTCAATGGAGGATCATAGAACTGCAGCAGTGTAAAGAGAGCATCGTGTTGATCTTTGGAGATAGCCGTAACAAAGCTTAGAATCAAACCGTAATCCTTCCGGAATCTTTCTAGAGAATCATGATCCATTAACTTCATCAGCTATTGAATGGGCTCCAAACAAACCACAGGAAACTTGTAGGTGACATGTCTCTTTCTGCCGATATCCATCTTAGGAGAGCCAAAAAATCCCGACCAGAATCCATAAGAAGATATAAACCCCTAGTAATAGATAAACATGTGCTTAATGATATAAATGCAAAATGATGTGATGCAATGCAGTGACATGGGAATCAGGATTGCTGATATCTGCTTGAACAACTGTCAGGTCGCACTGTCTGAAGAGAAAACCACTAAGGAACATATAAGAGATCAAAGCTCTGCTCCAACAAGAATACCAGAAAACCGGGTTGGTTGAAGGTTAAGGTTTCCTGAATTTAGCTTGCCCCTCACTGGTGGGTTCTAAGAACAGAAGTTCGTCAGCTTCTAGACCTTCAGTCGAGAATAATATGTTTACCACTGAAGGTTTGGCATTATTACGAGATAAAAGACCTCCACTGGCTCCCCTCAACAGGACATCCTAAAAGCAAGTTCCCAGCCTCGTGGTCCTCAGATTGAGCAGCGAGAATGCGCCCACCAGAGCTAACATAACCGCGTCTCGGAGGAGAGGCCTCGACTGAGTCCTCGGGAAATGGTCACCAGAGTCGATGATTTCTAAAGGAACATTTTGTCGTTACGGAACACCCGTACGACAACATATTTCCAAAAGAAACCTTGTCTTGGTGTGGGTCTTCATGAACGACTTAACGTAGCAACATGCTATGCAAGCCTCATGACTATCCACTCTAAAACCTGTGTGTACGCTCAAGCCTGGGTAGTGGGCTTATCTCTCATAGAACAAACCATCCCAATAAATAACCAAACAGATCCAACAGATACAGTAATCATATGTACACAATGCAATAAGATAAAGCAGATAAATGCTGAAAGTAAATAATTGAACAAAAGAATAAACACCCAACAAACAAGAAACTTATAAAAGCTAGGAGGGACTCGCATAGGGAAACCGGGTTCCCCAACAGAGTCGCCAGCTGTCTCAATTGGTGCAAAAAAAACAACCGGCAAAAGAAAAGAAAACAGAAGAGTCGCCACCGTTCGTTATTTATCCCAAAGGAGGGAAAGGAAACGATCGAAGAAAACCTGAGGGAAGGAAAAGACAAGGTCTCGCAACCAAATCTTGGGTTCGGGAGTCGATTATGCGAAGGGAAGGTACTAGCACCCCTACGCATCCGTAGTACTCTACGAGATCCACTCTTGTTGTTCTAGTCTAAAAGGTGTAGGTAAATCTAATGTACTATCTGCTAAAAGAAGATTAAAAGAAAATGACTCGCAAGGATGTCGCATCCACTGCCTATGTATCTCATATGAGTATGAGAATTAGAGTCTTCGTAGCTCGGCTACCTATGGGCTAAAGAGAAGTGTGCTCGCTAAGACGTCGTGTCTTATGCCTACGTATCTCATCTAGAATGAGAATCAGAGCAAAACGTAGTTCAGTTAACTACGGGAACAAGGGTCTCGATTACAACTGGGCAAGAGAAAGGGAAGGTCTCGATCGCGACGAGGGCGAGAGAAAAGAATTGCAGCAAGGGCGAAAGTAAACAAGGATTAGTTATTAGTCGTCAGTCAAAACTCAGCAAGACATCACATCTCGTGCCTACGTATCTCATCTGAACATGAGAATTAGAGTTGTCGTAGTTCGACTAACTACGGGTTAAGGACTGCCATCTGAACATGGACTTACAAAAGAGGACACCAGCTGTGTCAAAGGAAAGTGGGCAATGTGTTCAACGTCCTAGCAGTAGGTGTCGCAGCTCGCTGAATCGAGTCTTAGGCAGTTACCTCTTTGCAATAGAACGGTCTGACATGCCACAAGATCGGAGACGCACGGAAGGTCTAAAAAGTGGGAAGCTCTGCCCTAGAGTTGTCATGCAATGTGGACCTATGTGTTAGGATTTACAGAAGGGAACATCTACCTAATGTTAGCATGCAAAGAATAAGGGAATTCTACCTATGTTATCATACAAAGGGTTCTACCTAATGGGTGCTACCTAAACGGAACAAGAGTCGACGGATGGAGCAAGGAGAGGAAACACGGATAAGGGTAGATGGCGATGCCTGAGGCAATCGACTTACAGGTAGATGGCGATGCATGAAGCAATCGACTTACAAGAGAAATGGAGATGCCTGAGGCAATCGACTTACAAGAGGATGGATGAGTACGTGTTGATTCTGTTAAGTTTTGGAAATGATTATTCGACGTTGGATCGAGCTTTTGATCTTGTTTTGAAACGATTATCGGATGTTCGTTTTAATTATTGTATTAACAGATGAATAAAGAATGAAAGAATAAATATTATACACTTCATGGGAGAGGGGTGCATTTGTTATGAATGGGGATTGTTCATGGCAATTAAACAATAAGAATATATGCCTCATACATCATACAAGTAGGCAACAGTTATTAATCAACTCAGATAAGCAAACAATGTATAATCAAGTCAAAGAATCAAAGAATGAAATAATGAAGCATTGAACAATGCATGAGAGTATAAACATGTTAATCAATCAAGCAATAGAAATCATGGATGAAAGAAACAAGTATAGCAGGTGACAGATGGATCAGACAGATGAAAATATGCACAAAAAGGATCACTGAATAATTTATTCAGGAAATGAGATGAGGATCAAATAAAATCAAGATGAAAGGCCTCTAGTACATGGCATATGAGATGAACAAGGGAGTATCAAAAGATCTCTTCAATTTCCCTAAGCAATCCCTAAGTCAAACGTCGATCATAAAGAAGTCAACTGAAAATTCAAGTCAACTTAAAAAATATCAAATAAATAGCAAATTAATCAAGAAAATTATGAAAAATTAAACTAAGTAAGGTGGGGTTAGGACATCATCATCCCCCAAAAATATTTTAAAAATAATGAAAATTGGTACATGAATTAATTGAAATAAAACAAAGGTCAAACTAGAAGTCAACCAACCAAACTAGGTAAAAAATAAATCTAGAATAAATAGCAAATTAATCAAGAAAATTATGAAAAATTAAACTAAATAAGGTGGTGTCAGGACATCATCATCCCCCAAAAAGATTTTAAAAATAATGAAAATTAGTTCATAAATTAATTGAAACAAAACAGAGGTTAAACCAAAAGTCAACCAATAAGACTAGGTCAAAAATAAATCCAAAATAAATTGAAAATGGGAAATAAAATTCCAAGAAAAGGTCAGGTTGACCATGGGACATTGGTCAACCTTTATCCCAAAAATCAAAAACTAAAAATAATTTTAAGACATAAAAATAAAATCAAGAAAAAAATGTGTGTTAAAATGGACCATTTAGAATAAATAATTAAAATAAAATATTAATATTAAATAAATACGAAAATAAAATTAAATAAAATTAAATAAGACATTAAGAAAAGTAAAAAATATTTTTGGGTAATTTTATGGACAAAGAAAATATTTTAAATAATTAAAATCAAAACAGAAAATAAGTGGAAATTAAAATAAGAAAATAAAAGAGATTGTTGGTAGACCTTGAGCGTGGGGGTGTGGAAAGTAAGTGGCGCAAAGGCCCAGTCCAAAACAATATTTAGGGCGTGACAGACCAAGATAACATTTTAGTTTCAAAAATCATGTCAACATGTATCAATTGGGCAAGGCATTTTAAGTCACTAAAGGAAAAAATGGTATGCACGACCAGGATTAAAACATATGCATGGGATCTAACGGTTCATAAGTTGCCACGCCATCATCTTCTTCATGAAACAAGGAACCCTAATGCCATGCATGCTGAAAACGTGAAAACGCAGTGGACTTTTCAGAATGAACACGAATCTGTCTTCAGCAAGGGGTTTTGTAAAGATATCAACCCATTGATGGTCTGTATCAACAAATTTTAGGTGAAAAATACTCTTATGAAAATAGTCACGTAAAAAATGATGTTTAATTTCAATATGCTTTGCCCTATAATGAAAGATAGGATTCTTAGATAAATAAATAGCAGAAGTATTATCACAGAGAATATGAATGTTACTCTCAAATATCTGATAATCTTTCGGCTGACTTTTCATCCAGAGTATTTGAGTATTGCATCCAGAAGCCGCAATATACTCAACTTCGATTGTTGAGAGTGCAATTGTTGGATGTCTCTTGCTGAACCATGAGATCAAATTGTTTCCCAAAAATTGACAACTTCTAGAAGTATTTTTCCTTTCTATTCTGACTCTAGCATAGTCAGCATCATAATAGCTTACTAATTTATATTCACTTTATTTTCTATAAAACAAACTAAGGTTATTAGTACCTTTCAGATACCTAAAGATTCTCTTAACAACAGTTAAGTGAGTCTCCCTAGGATCTGATTGGAAGCGAGCACATAAGCAGACACTGAATAAAATATCAGATCTAGAAGCGGTTAGATAAAGGAGAAAGCATATCATACCTTTCAATAGCTTTTGATTTACCTTACTGCTTACCTATTCTTTCTCCAGAATGCATGTAATATGCATTGGAGTCTTTGCTTGCTTGCATTCTGACAAGTTGAACTTCTTCAGAATGATATCATAACCATTCTCACTAAGTTGACTAATAGACAATATGTTATGTGTTATACGGTGAACTGACTTTTGTGTTTTTTCTTTGGAAAGCAAATGTCGCGGATAGCAAGAGTCGCCACCGACTTTTCTTTTATCCAATAAGGAAAGGCAGAAAAGAACAGGAAAGACCTTGATTAGATTTTGGGTTCGGGAGGTACATTATACAAAGGGAAGGTGTTAGCACCCTTTGTATCCATGGTTATCCATGGGCTCTTAATTGCTTAACTCACTTATGTTTTCCTTGTTTGAGAAAGTGTTTGAGAAAATGTTTTGAAAGGAGAATTTAACTTTGTAATGATTCTTGTATGAATGTATACAAAGTGTTTATCTCGTTTGATTTTGAAAGATGTTTAGAAAAATATAACTCGGCAATGATTCTGGTGCGAATGTATACCAAGTGGTGATTTTCTACAAAAGATGTTTTTTTTGAAAGGTATGAGGTGTGAAAAGTATTTTAAGCCGTGAGCAAGCGTTTAGGAGTTATACTTAACCAAGGTCTTTATAGGTATTTCCTATCCTTAGGAGGGTAAAACTGTCCTTACTATTGAGAAGTAAGTAGTCTTATCCTTTGGATGTAAAGGGACATCGTAGGGTCGTCGATTGGTCATTGAAGGCAACATTTGTAAGGATACCTTAGCATTCGAAGGGGCGATCATCATTTAACCGTAGGCTACCACGAAGGGTCATCGAGGGACAAAGTCATGTATTCGAAGGCGACATTCGAGGGACTATGATGATTTAATCGAAGGGTCTTTGCTAAGTGTATCCCCACATTCGCGGGACATGACCGTAATATCGTAAGGCAACAAAGAGAAGGCCCAGATCGTATGTTCGAAGGCAATGTAATCAGTCAAGTAATTAAAATGAATCTTTACAAGGGTATCCCACAAATAAAGCGGAATACCTAGCAAACTGTCTCTTCAGGAGCATGTGAACCCTCACAAAAATTCAACAAACGGGTTAGAATATCAAGCTAGGGTGCAATAAAGAATTGCACCAAACAAAGAATCACAGCAATAATGGTGTCAGGCAAACAGCGTGTAGATGCAATAGAAAACATGTCAATCAAGTACAGAACAGATTAGAATGCAAACGGAAAAAACAAATACTGTTATGTTCGCTACTGCCTCGCCTAGCGAAGGCTTGGCGAACCCTCGCTACATGTTCGCTCAGCGAAGTGCTGGCGAACGGTTGCGGGTTATGGGTTCTCCTTTTGATAACAGTGCGATTTCCGGAACCCCAAACCCTATGGCATCCATTACAGAAATTACATGGTTAAACATTCAAGATATTGTGTTACACATTCATGCATACTTAAACCCATATGCAAAACCTAATGAGAAATTCAATCATAATGCCTCATGTATTTGCAGATATCAAGTTAGGAGCATAAAATTAGTGGGGGTGTGGCAAACCTGTTTGCAATTGCAATTGCACCGTTGGACTTGCAGATCACTCTTATGGTTTGTACCAGATTGAGTTGGGCGGAGGTAACCTTTGTGCAGATGAGCTTCCTTCGGGGTATCCGGGGGTTACTTTGAATTCTCTTTGTTAGCCTCCAGGGTTTTTCCGGTTGCCTCTGTTAGGGTTTGCTTGTTCCCTCTCTGTCCTCCGTCTCCTTCTGTCTATATGTATCTCTGTGTATAGTTCTGGTATTTATAATAATTGTGTCTTGGTGGGCTCAGAATTAAGCCCAAAATTTTCTGGTATTTCGTGAGCTCGCTAGGCGAGTGAGGTAGCGAAGGGTTCGCCTAGCGAAGGGTTTGCTCGCCTAGCGAGCATGCCAGTTTAGGTCATCTTCTGGATTTGGTAACCTGTGCGCTGGACCCTTGTTCCTTTAACATTGATGTCTTAAAAATGGATTAGAATGTCTTGAAAAATGTCCTGAAAACTTAACGGGCAAATTTTGGGGTATGACAGCTGACCTTGTTCAATATTCATAAACCGAGAGAGTTAGAATGGCATGTATGCCATTCGTGATCTGGAGGTAGAAGATTATTGAAAACTTAGAATGCCCAAAAATTTGCACTTGTTAATTAAAAGATAGTCTTGATGGAGATGGGCTTAAAAATGCCATCCAGAAAGTTTGATGATGAGAGCTTTAGAGTGCGTCGTACATTAGACCATATCTGAAGACATGGGTGTCACACTAGGTCGTACGCTAGACCGTATAATGAGTCATCCATTAGGTGTTGTTAGGGTGAGCTGAACCTGATGAGATAAGGATCAGAATGGGTCATACGCTCTGGGGATAAAGGATCAGAATGGATCATGCGCTAGATCGTATCTGAATTGCAGGATGAACCGTCCGTTAGGCTGCATCTGGAGAGGTAAAGATCAGAATGGATCGTACGCTAGATCGTATCTGAGTAGCTGAATGAGTCGTTCATTAGGCGGGTGACTTCACTGGGGATGGAAGATCAGACCGGATCATACGCTAGCTCATATCTGAGTAGCAGAATGAGCCGTCCATTAGGCTGTATCTGAGATAAAAGGTCAGAATGGATCATACGCTAGATCGTATCTGAGTAGCAGAATGAGTCGTCCGTTTGGCTGTATCTGATGATAAAAGGTAGTCGTATGCTAGACCACATTTCAGAATGTACCGTACGCTAGGCAGTATCTGAGGATAAAAGATCAGAATGGATCGTACGCTAGATCGTATCTGAGCAGAATGAGCCATCCGTTAGGCTGTATCTGATGATAAGGGATAGTCATACGTTAGACTACGCTTCAGAATGTACCGTACGCTAGGTAGTATCTGAGGAATAAAGATCAAAATGAATCGTACGCTAGATCGTATCTGAGTAGCATAATGAGCCGTCCGTTAGGCTGTATCTGAGGGGTAGTCATATGCTAGACTACGCTTCAGAATGTACCGTATGCTAGGTAGTATCTGAGGGGATGAACATCCAAATGGGTCGTACGCTAGACCGTATTGGAACAGTTGAAGCAACCATACGTTAGGCTGAATCAGAATAAGCCGTATGTTAGGTTATATCTGATAATGTTTGTATATGTTGTATTCACGATAAATGTCTGGGATGGGCTTAAAGATGCCATCATTAGGAGGATACCAGAATGCTTATCAGAATCTGAAAGATGCATCTGAATCTCACATGTAACCGATGAGGGTGTTCGTCTGAATGAACCTTTATTTTGACTGTATCGGGAGGATAATTAACCTGAAAAAAGTTAGCCCCATGCCATGTCATGATGTATGAGATGTTTTACGCTTTTGAAAATAAATGCGAACATTGTATGCATGCATATAATGTGAAATGATGTATGAATGAATCATGCGTCTGAAAAATTTGCCAGGGGAAAATAAATCCCCATATTCTGGTTGGAGATATTTGTATTGATGACCCTTTCTTAGCTGGGGATATTTGATTTCTTGCCTGATGGTAGAAATATTCAACAGGACCTGGCTGGGGGATAAAAGAGATGACCAGTCTGTCTAGTAATGCCAATTTCTTCTGGGAAATAACTGGTTTTGCTGGGGAATAGGATTAGCAACCGGATTCATCGGAAAGCATGGTTAGACTCTATCCTCGACCCTAAAGTCTTTTAGTAACTGCTATTTCTATTTTATGCATGTATTTTCGGTAAACATCAATCATGTTCAAATGCATATATTAATTCGAATTAAATCAATGGACGTTTATGCAAACAAAACAGAGAAAGTAAAACAAAAGCATCTTTTTGGAAATAAATTGTATTGATTTTGAAAGAGGGCCTATAAATAGGCAATTTGAGTACAAGGAGACAGAAATCCTAGTAAGAGGAAATTGTCAAGAAAACAAAGAAAAAGCTATGAAGAAAAAAGTCCTATTGATTTTAATTCCACTACTGTCATTATGTCTTCAAGCCTCTCATCTCCTGCTGTCGGGTAGAAATGATTGGCTTGCTCAGTCCCTTTGACTTTGGTGAGGCTGATCGAGAGCGGGACATAGTCATATGCTTTAATCCCTAATTTTTGCCTGGACCGCCTTTTCAGGTTTTCAGTCCACCAGGATACCCTTTTTTGCCCAAGCCGCCTTTTCAGGTTTTCGACTTGCCGGGTGTACATTTTTATATGTTTATTCCTAATTTTTGCCCGAACCCTTTTGGTTCGCCGGGATGCCCTTACTTTTGCCTAGGTACGTCGACCTAGCGGGTCTCTTTTATGCATAGTATTTTTTAACTATGTTCGCGTTCACGGGATGCGGGAAATCTTCGCCATCCATTGTAGCAAGCATTATGGCTCCACCAGAGAATACCTTCTTAACTACAAATGGCCCTTCGTATGTGGGAGTCCATTTGCCTCTAGGATCACCTTGTGGTAGAATGATACGCTTTATTACCAAGTCGCCAATTTGATATACCTGTCTCTTGACTTTTTTATTAAATGCCTGGGTCATGCGCTTCTGATATATCTGCCCATGACAAACAGCCGCAAGTCTCTTTTCATCAATCAAATTTATCTAATCGAGTCGAGTTTGAATCCATTCATCTTCATCTAAGCCTGCATCTTTCAGAATTCTTAGAGAGGGAATCTGAACTTCCACTGGTAAAATGGCTTCCATTCCGTAGACTAAAGAGAAAGGAGTTGCCCCTGTCGAAGTGCGCACTGAAGTGCGATAACCATGAAGAGCAAAGGGTAACATCTCATGCCAGTCTTTGTATGTTACTGTCATCTTTTGTATGATCTTCTTAATATTCTTATTAGCAGCTTCTACGGCGCCATTCATCTATGGCTGGTACGGAGAAGAGTTATGGTGTTTTATTTTGAACTGCATGCAGAGTTCAGTAATCATCTTGTTGTTCAAATTAGTACCATTATCAGTGATAACTCTTTCGGGGATGCCATACCGACAAATAAGACTATTCTTGATGAACCGTGCCACCACATTCTTGGTGACAGAAGCAAATGAGGCTGCCTCTACCCACTTTGTAAAGTAATCAATAGCAACAAGAATGAAATGATGTCCATTAGAAGCAATAGGTTTAATCTCTCCAATCATATCAATGCCCCACATTGCAAAGGGCCAAGGTGCTGTCAACACGTTCAATGGAGCAGGAGGTACATGTACTTTGTCCGCATAGATCTGGCACTTGTGACAAGTTCTGGAGTGATGGTGGCAATCAGCTTCCATGGTAGACCAATAATACCCTGATCTCAGAATCTTCTTGGCCATCGTATGTCCACTAGAATGAGTCTCAAAAGTACTGTCATGTATGTCTTCCATAATCTTTTCTGCTTCCCTTTTGTCCACACAGCGAAGCAAAGTCAAATCATGATTACGTTTGTATAATATTCCATTACTCAAAAAGAATTTAGCGGAGAACTTCCTCAGAAATTTTCTGTCATTGATGGATGCCCCTTCAGGATATTCCTGAGTTTCTAAATATCTTTTTACTTCGTGGAACCAAGGTTTCTCTTCTACTTCATAAGTATTAAGCTCATAACAATATGCTGGTTCATCTAATCGTTCAATGGTGATCATGGGAGCTTCATTGTCCCATCTGACTCTGAACATAGATGACATGGTAGCCAATGCGTCTGCCAACTGATTCTCTTCTCGTGGAATATGTTCGAATGTAATCTCTTCAAAGTATGGGATTAATGTTAACACCCGCTCTCGATAAGGGATGAGATTCGGATGTTTAGTGTCCCATTCTCCTTTGACCTGACTGATTACTAAGGCTGAGTCCCCGTACACACTCAAAAACTTGATTCTCAGGTCTACATCAGCCCTGAGTCCCAAAATACATGCTTCATACTCAGCCATATTGTTGGTACAGTCAAAACATAGTCTAGGAGTGAAAGGCGTATGGCAACCCCTGGGAGAAATAATTACAACACCAACACCATTGCCCAATGCATTAGAAGATCCATCAAAAACCATAGTCCATCGGGATCCCAGTTCGGGTTCTTCATCTGGTCCAGGTTCTTCATAATCAGTAATAAGCATGACATCCTCATCTGGGAACTCAAAATTCATAGATTGGTAATCATCAACTGCTTGATGAGCCAAATGATCAGCTAACACGCTTCCTTTGATTGCTTTCTGAGTAGTATATTGGATATCATACTCTGTTAAAATCATCTGCCATCTTGTTATTCTTCCGGAGAGGGCAGGTTTCTCAAATATATATTTGATAGGATCCATCTTAGAAATCAATAAAGTGGTATGATTCAACATATAATGTCTTAGTCGGCGAGCAACCCAAGCCAAAGCACATCAAGTTTTCTCGAGCAATGAGTATCTTGTTTCACAGTCGGTAAACTTTTTGCTAAGGTAGTATATGGCATGCTCTTTTCGACCAGACTCGTCATGTTGCCCCAACACACACCCCATTGAATTTTCTAACACGGTCAAATACATGATTAGAGGTCTTCCTTCAACTGGTGGCATCAGAATTGGAGGTTCTTGGAGATACTTCTTGATTTTGTCAAAAGCTTCTTGACATTCATCATTCCATATCATCTCTTGATTTTTCCTCAGTAATTTGAAGATGGGTTTGCAGGTAGCAGTCAAATGGGAGATAAATCGGGAAATGTAATTCAAGCGTCCCAAGAAACCTCTGACTTCTTTATCTGTACGGGGAACTGGCATTTCTTTAATAGCTCTCACCTTAGCCGGGTCAACCTCAATTCCTTTACCACTGACAATAAAGCCCAAGAGTTTACCGGATCTTACTCCAAAGGTGCATTTGTTCGGGTTCAATCTCAACTTGTACCTCTTCAACCTCTCAAACAGTTTGTATAAATGATCGAGATGTTCTTCTTCAGTATGAGATCTGGCTATCATGTCATCCACATATACCTCTATTTCATGATGGATCATATCATGGAACAAAACCACCATAGCACGCTGGTATGTTGCCCCTGCATTCTTTAAACCGAATGGCATTACTTTGTAACAGAAAGTGCCCCATTGCGTCACAAACGTAGTTTTCTCCATGTCTTCAGGTGCCATCTTAATCTGGTTATAACCTGAGAATCCATCCATGAATGAGAATACCTTGTGTTGAGCGGTGTTATCTACCAGAACATCAATGTGCGAAAGTGGAAAGTCATCTTTGGGACTCGCTTTATTCAAATCTCTGTAATCTACACACATTCGCACCTTACCATCCTTCTTTGGCACTGGTACCACATTAGCAACCCATTGAGGATAAGAGGTAACAGCCAGAAAACCTGCATTAAATTGTTTCATAACCTCGGCTTTGATTTTCTCAGACATTTCAGGACGCATGCGACGAACCTTTTGCTTAACAGGATGACAATCTTCCTTCATTGGCAAACGATGCACTACTATATCAGTATCCAGTCCTGGCATGTCTTCATAAGACCAAGCAAAAATCTCTATATAGTCATGTAACATCTGAATCAATCTTTCTTTGACGCTGTTTCCCAAGCCTGCTCCTATTTTGACTTCTTTCTTGTCTACTTCAGTACCCAAATTTACAATTTCAATTGATTCCTCATGCGGCTGTATAGTCTTTTCTTCTTGCAGTAACAGTCTGGAAAGCTCTCTAGGTACTTCACAATCTTCCTCACTTCCATCCTCGGCTTGGTAGATCGGATTTTCAAAGTCATAATGAACAGTAGTAGAATTATTATCAACAGGATCCAGAGTGGATATGGATCTGCAATTTGTTACGTGAGTGTGTGTAAGAAAGCATAGCTTGTTTAAAAGATGACAAGAAAGATAAAGAGCGCAATATTTGAATGCAAAAAGTCCATTGATTTATTGAATGTGAATATGCTTATGAAAATGACAAAACCCTTAACAAATTAGCTGTTTGTGCCCCGGGCATAGACACAATGCTTTAAGAAGTTCAATTGTAAAAATTAAAAATTTGCAACACTAAAATAGGCAATAACAATTACTCCTGACTAAACGAAATCGGGATAGTGTCATCAGCCTTCCAATTATTGAGTCCGTCACCAATTGTTGGGAAAATCCAGCTATCCAAGTCGCAATCACTATCAGCATCTTCTACAGCATTAATCTGATCTTTGACTATCTTTTCAGAGCTAAACCCCAAGCCAAATCTATCAGACTTATACGGTACATCGATCAGTTGACCCCAGCCAGTACGACCACCATCTTCAACCACGGCTTGGGCGTCTTTCAGAGAAATCATAGCAGGAGGAGCACGAATAACCTTGGGCACACAGGAAGTTGGCTTAAGGACAGGACTGGTCGGAGGAACTACTTCAAATGACTGAGAAGGAGTCTCAAAGAATTCACCATCCATCTCGACGTATCTGAAGGTATGCACACTACTGATAATATACTCTTCTTCTCCACACATAGTGACAATCTTACCCTCTATTGGATACCTCAGCTTTTGATGGAGAGACGAAGCTACAGCACTTGCCCCATGAATCCAAGGGCGTCCCAGCAAGCAGGAATAGGCAGGACGAATGTTCATTACGTGAAAGGTAGTGTTGAAGACTTGAGGTCCTATCTTGATAGGGAGAACCACTTCACCATGGACAACGCTCTTCGCACCATCGTAAGCACGCACCACAACGTCACTAGGTTTCAGTTCAATGCTTTTATAGTCAAGTTTATCGAGCACACCTTTCGGTAGCACATTCAAAGAAGAGCCATTATCGATCAACACATGAGACAAGGTGATCCCCTTACACTCAATGGAGATATGCAGAGCTTTATTGTGATTCTTTCCTGCTGTTGTCAGGTCAGCATCGGAAAAGCCTAGGCCATTGTCAACAGCCAAGTTAGCAACATAATTTTCGAACTGATCGACAGATGTCTCCTGAGGTACATGAGCGGTTTTCAAGAATTTTATCAATGCATTGGCATGAGATTCAGAAGATAACAACAAGGACAACATCGAAATTTTAGACAGAGTATGCCCCAACTGTTCTACCACATCAAAATCACTCTTGCGGATGATTTTCAGCATTTCTTCCATTTCCTGTTTGGCAACATCTTCGGTAGTAACTTCGACTGGTGTCCTTGACTGAGAAGGATTGATTACTGGTTCCTTTCCTTGAGTCTCAGGGACGGGAGGCGAGATTTCTGGAGAAAAGATCCTTCCACTTCGAGTAATTTTACTAGTCCCAACAATGTCAACGTCATTAGGATTAGCAGAATTATCATCTTGCTTTATGCCGTGGATGTAAACATCACCTCCATAATTCCACGGAATGGCTTTGCTTGAGGAATACGGTACTGGGCCAGGTGCAGTCTAGTAATCTTCACCGGAACTTTGGACCTAGCAATCACAGATATTTCTTCAATGGGGTCTTCCACCTTAGGAATCTTTTCAAAGAGAATTGTACGATCATCCATCAGCCGTTGAATACCCTTCCTCAACTTCAAGCAATCATTGGGTCGGAGTATACAGAGATCGCAATTTTCAGCACAACCTGGAAATAAACCAGCTTGCAATATATTCTTCTTGATGATCAGCAGAGGAGATGCTAAGTCAGCTACATTAGAAATGTGAGAATTGTCATCCACAGCATTAACAGTCTTGTCATGATTAGGCATAGGAGCAGTGATGACATTAGGAGTCTCCAGAGGATCAAATTCAATTTCTCCAGCGTCGATCATATCCTGAATCTTATTCTTCAACAACCAACAATCGTTTGTATCATGCCCGGGGCTATCAGAATGATATGCACACCTGGCATTGGGATTATAACGAGGAGAAGTAGTGTAGGGATTTGCAGGAGGATCTCTGAGGGTAATTAAATTTGCTTTTAGCATACCCTGCAGTGCTTGTGCTAAAGTCATATTGATCTTGGTAAACTGTCTTCTTGGCCTGTCTTGTCTGTGTTGGAAGTTTTGAGATGGCGGTGCTGCAATCGTAACTGCTCCAACAGTATGGTCACGATTTTTCTTGTTATGACCCCTTTGACCGTACACAGAATTTGATTCATTCCTCCCCTGATAGGACTTTTTGGTGCTTGCAGAGGTAGCCACCTGTATCTTGCCACTTTCAACACGTTCACCTGTTAATATAAGTTCAGTGAAACCCGATGAGGAACTTCCCAATAGATGGTTGTAGAATGGGCCAGTCAGTGTACTCATGAACATGTCCACTAATTCTCGATCAGTCATAGGGGGTTTGACTCTGCCAGCCAAATCTCTCCATTTTTGAGCATATTCTTTGAAGCTTTCTTTAGAGCCCATAGTCATATTCTGCAGCTGTAGCCGAGTAGGCGCTAATTCAGAATTATACTGGTAGTGCTTGTAGAAAGCTGTCGCTAAATCAGTCCAGGTGCGGATGTTAGAGCTTTCGAGTTGCTAATACCACTCTAACTGTGTGCCAGACAGACTCTCTTGGAAGAAATGGATCCATAGCTTCCTATGCAATGGGAAGGTTTTAAGCACCCAAAACATCCTTAGTACTCTAAGGGAGCCCTTTTTGCAAATGTTGTATGGTAGGTTGGTATTTATGAAAATATTTATGCAAACAAGATTGAGGGGATGAGGAAAGAATATACAAATTATTTGCAATTTTGTTGTTTGAATGGATAAACCCATTGCCTACATACCATCACAAAGGTAGGATCAAAACCTCGTAGTTCGGGGTAAAAATCTCAAAATAAGTTGGTGAATTGATTTGACAAAAGCCTTAAGGTCCTTTGTTATCAAAGGGAGAAAACTCAACCTAAACCACAATCCACCATGTGAGGAGAGCTTCAACATACTAGTGAGGGATCCACCCTATAATAAGTATGGAAGACTTATAGTCCAATCACTAAGGATAAGGTGAGGTTTACATCCACCACTATGATAACTCAAACCTAATAGCTAATGTTTATGAAAAGCTTTGGCAAATGTGGCCATTGGAACCATAAAAACAAACTTGAGTGAGTTGGATTTACCAATTAAAAGTATTCACAAAATGAAGTCAAAGTTGACTTAAGATTCAATTCAAAATAAGTATTATGAAAATAATTTGAAAAAAATCAAAGGCATATGGCCTAGGTTTCTAGTTTTGAAAACAATGTCAATGTTTGCACAAAATGAGTTTGGTTTGGGTTAGAGTGGAGAGAAGAAGAGAAGGGCTAGTCCTAAACATGCAAAGATGAGGGAAGAGAAATAAAACCCTTGGAGTTCCTTTATTGAGATCATAAAGATGATCCAAGTTGCTCCTTTCCTTTGGACTTAGCAAGCAATAAGCAATTAACTCAAGCAATCAAGCAAATATTCAATCAAGCTCCTAGGATCCTCCAATTGGACTTGTCTCTCCTATCTTGGATGCTCATGACAATGGTCCTTCTAAATAGCTCAAGTTTGGGATCCCTACCACATAAGAACAAACAAATCAAAAAGTTCCACAATGCAATAAAAAGAATGGACAAGAGTGAGTTTAGGATATGGGTCCTTTCAATTCAACTTTCAAGATTAAGCATTCTAAAGGCATGAGGCCTAGTTGCTCTTCAACAATTTTAGCATTTTAAAGGCATGAAGCCTAGTTGCTCTTGAACTCCATTAAGCATAGGTGAGGTCCTAACTCTAAGTCCTTTCTCCTTTTGCATTGGGTTCACACAAACAAAACAAAACAAGCACAAAGCAATAGTATATTTACACAATAATGTGCTCAAGTGAGCAAAAGGCAAATGGCATGAACATAAACATGAGCTCAAATGAGCAAAGGGAAAAAGACAATATGAATAAATGAGCAAGAAATTAAATTGCATTAAATTAAATTGCAAGAATTAAATGCTTGAATTAAAAGTCAGTAATTAGTAGTTAGTGTTAGTGTGCCATAAGGCAATTTAGCGCTATGTTAAGTAATCGTAAGTGGACTAATGTAGTAGTCACACCTATCTGAGGTCGGTCAATAAAACTATAGGCAAATAAACACAAGTTAGAGATCATGACTAGTAAGCCAAGCTCCTACAACTTGCCATGCCAAAAGAAAAGAAGAATGACCTTGTATGGATTTCAGGTTCTTTGCTTGACCAAGAAGCAACCTATCTTGGACACAGACCAATTCACTTGATCTTTGATCAAGATGAAGTTGATTTGGATCAAAGAAGGTTAAGCCTCTCATATGTCAAGGCTAACCACAAATCATTAACTCATTGGTCAAAAGAAAAAGAAGAAGATGAAGATGGAAATGGAATGTACAAAATGAAAATTCAAATGACATAACCAAAACACATTGATCAAACATGAATGGAATCAACATCAATCAATGGTAAACAGAAGTGAAATGAAGATTAGAAGTCAAGAAAGGTCAAACATATTTTTGGTATTTTTTGGTATTAAAATAATACATGAAGTAAAATGAACAAATAAAGGTCCAACTTCAAATCCAATTCAAATCAACTTGAATAAGTCCAATTGGATCATCATAAGTCTAACATGGTCAAACAAGGTTTGGTAAATTTTCTCAACATTTTTTAAAACAGAAACTAATTTTAAACAATTAAAAATGAAGAAAAATAACATAATTGGACAAAAATCTCAAATAAATCTCAAATCAATTAAGAAATTGATGAGAATATTTTTCATAGATTCATCATCATCCAAAGATGTTAAGAAAATATTTTTGGCATTTTTGAATATCAAATGGTATTTTAAATGAATTAAAAACAATCAGAAATGAAATAATTCACAAAAAATATTAAATGGAATCACAAAAATAATTAAAAATCATTTTATGAAACTAGAATTTAAGAGAGAAATTTTGCAATTGGTCCCATATTTTTGTGATTCCAAATAAAGAAGTTATGAATTTTTGAAAATAAATGGAAATAAAGAAAAAAAACAGAAATTAATAAAAGAGAAAACTCCAGAGGCGTCAGATCCAACCTCATCAATTGACGTGGACCATCAAAAGGTCAGGAAGCGCACGCTCACCATGGATTCGAGTCAAACGCGTAAAACACATAATTAAAAAAAGTCAAGCAAGGCAAGGGCTGAGATTAGATCATAATGACTGGATTCAATGGCCAAGATTCAAACGTGTGGGGACGGTGGTGGAAACCACCGTCTTCTCCGGTGAAAAGGCACAGTCCGACCACCAGTTGCAGGTTTTGCAACCTCAACTAAAACACGCGATCTATACACCAAATGAAAGCTGGGGTGATGTACATCACCCCTGTGACCTTAGTTTTTGCTCAAGATTCTTATGGAGGAAGAAATCTGAGGTTGAAAAACTAGGTGTTCAATCTGAAGTTCACCAATTCACAAAATTAAAGCCACCATTGGCTTGCCTCTCACATGAGGACTTCAGAAATGCAAACCAACACAAGCAATGTACAATAATCAGTGAGATTCGAAGCAAAATAGTTAGGGTGTAAACCTTTGTAGAGCAGCTTTTATGAGTACAATTCAACCAATCCTTTGCTTGCAGCTTGATCCTGATGCTTGGTATGAGAGTCAGGCTTATGAATTAGTGATGATAATCAACTGATGTTGTTGAAAATCACACTTGAAAATGAAAAGTGAAAATGAAAATTCCTTTGGTGAGAGGTTGGGGAATCAATTCAGCAGGGGTTCAGGTGCCTTCAGGTTGCCAATTGAATGAAATGGTGCTTCTATTTATAGCCACAGCTGATGCAAATAGGTGAGTAAACTCGTGTGAATGTGAATTGGGTCCTCCATGCATGGGCCTGTACATGCGCATGTGAGGCCCAAAACCAATTGCAAATGCAAGCTGAAATGATTATGAGATGGTTTGGACGTGCAGTTTGCAAGGCAATGGCTTATGCATGAAGATTTAACATGAAATGCATAATTGATCACAATTGTTCTCCTCTTCGAAAGTCCCATTTGGAAAATCCAAACATAAGCATGTGGGTAATGGTTGGAGAGGTCTTGACATGAGGAACAAAAGCTATGTTGAATAAAAATCCATTTGGATTTTGGAAAATATTGAAAACTGGCCATGAAGTTCAAGGTACAAAACATGCATTTGGAAAATTTGCCAAAAATGACCAACTTCAAGCCCTTATGTTTCAATGATGAAAGCCTCAAATGGAAAAACCTCCAAAATCAAAGTTGTAGATATTTCTAAGACAATTAATTTGGACTTAAATTTTGCATCAATGGGCACTTGAAGTTGGACTTTTTCAAGATTCAATGGCTTTGGCCCAAAGTGACCTATAATGTTTTGTATTATCACATGTACTTCCTTTAGGATTATGAAAATTTGTCCAACATAACATTTGAAGTATACATCTTAAACTTTCCAATTCACTTGGTCTCACCTCAAAATCATAAAAAATGAAGGAGTTAGGTCCTTGGGAAGTTGACCCAAAATTAGGGTTTCAGTCAAAATGACCTATACTGTTTTGAAATGGATGATGACCTTCCAAGTTTCAAATGAAATTGTGATGAACATGAAAGTTGTTCATATGGTTCTTAAGAACATTTTTTCTCTTGGGGTCATCTTAATTTGACAAACACATAAAAAGTTAGGCCTCGGTGGATTTCAATTTGGTCAAATGACTTGACTGGTCAACTTCTCAAGTCCAAACTTCAAATCTTGATGAATGAATGATAGAGGACACTCACATAGGCTTATATATGAATAAAATGATGAATGAAAGAACTTCCCTTGATTGAATTTGATCATGGGTTGAGGTTGCTTCATGAGCAAGGCACGGTCAATGCATAGTTGAATTAGGGTTTCCTTGGGAAACAATCCTCAAGCCCCTTGGTTTATCTTGATAAAATTGACAAATGGATATACTTGGGAGACATATATGATGATTGAGAGCTCTGTGGACCATTGTCATTCTTTCTTTCATCTTCATCTGGTCATTTCAATGAGCATAGGGGCCTCCTAGGAGCCTTGGATCACATGACTGCTTAAGCTTCAAAACAAAAGATGTTAGTGACATAAGAAAAGAAATAATATACAATTCAAGCATGCTTGGTGGTCTCAAACCAACTCACACAAGTCTCACCCTAGGGTAAAGGAGCCAAGATGCTATGATCCTTGAGGCAAATGTAATGAGCAATGATATGATGCCATGAGGGATCTTAGGGTCATAATTAGGGTCTTACACTTAGTACTCTAAGGGAACCTCTTTTTGCAAACATGTGTTGTATGTTGGTATTTGTGAAAATATGTGCAAAAGATTGGAGGGATGAGAGAAGAATGTATTATATTTACAATTTTGGTTTTTGAATGGATGAACCCATTGCCTACGTACCATCACAAAGGTAGGATCAAAACCTCGTAGTTCGGGGTAAAAATCTCAAAAATTGGTGAATTGATTTGATCAAAAGCCTTAAGTTCTTTTATTATCAAAGGGAGAAAACTCAACCTAAACCAACAATCCACCATGTGAGGAGGGCTTCAACATACTAGTGAGGGGTTAACCCTATAATAAATATGGAAGACTTATAATCCAATCACTAAGGATGAGGTGAGATTTACATCAACCACTATGATAACTCAAACCTATGACTAATGTTTTTGAATTTTTTTAACAAAGGTGGCCATTGGAACCACAAAAAACAACTTGAAGTGAGTCATATTTACAAGTTAGATTTATTTACAAAATGAAGTCAAAGTTGAATTAAGATTTATTCATAATGATTATTAATGAAAAGAGTTTGAAAAATCAAAGGCATAAGGCCTAGGTTTCTAATTTGAAACAAATGTCAAAGTTTGAAAAAACGATTTTGGCTTGGGTTAGAGTGGGGAGAAGAAGAGAAGGGCTAGTCCTAAAGCATACAAAGATAAGAGAGAAAAGATAAAACCCTTGGAGTTCCTCTTCTTGAAATCATAGAGATGATTCAAGATGCTCCTTTCCTTTGGGCTTAGCACACACAAGCAATCACACAATTTAGATTCAAGCTCATAGGATCTCCATTTGGCTTGTCTCTCTTAACTTGGCTACTCATGACAATGGTCCTCCTTACTATCTCAAGATGGAATCCCTATCACACAAGAGCAAATATCAAAAAGTTCATAACACAATAAGAGGAATGGACAAAGAAAGAGTTTTGGAAAGGAAGTCCTTTAAAGTCAACTTTGAGATTTAGCATTCTAAAGGCATGAGGCCTAGTTGCTCTTCAACAAGTTTAGCATTCTAAAGGCATGAGGCCTAGTTGCTCTTAAACTCCTTTAAGCATAGGTAAATCCTAATTCTAAGTCCTTTCTCCTTTTTGCATTGGGTTCATGCAAAACAACCACAAGACAATAACATATATATATATATATATATATATATATATATATATATATATATATATATATATATATATATATATATATATATATATACAATAATGAGCTCAAATGAGCAAAAGGAAAATGACATAAACATAAAATATGTGCTCAAGTGAGCAAAATGAAAAGCAATATGAATAAGTGAGTAAGAAATAAAGTGCATTAAAGTAAAGGGCAAGAAATTAAATGCTCAAATTTAAAGTTAGTAATTAGTGAAGTTATGTTAGTTTGTCATAAGACAATGTAGCGCTATGTTAAGCAATCGTAAGTGGACTAATGTAGTAGTCACACCTATCTGAGGCGGTCAATGAAACTATAGGCAAATAAACACAAGTTAGAGATCATGACTAGTAAGCCAAGCTCCATAAATTTGTCATACCAAAAAAAAAGAGAAAGGCCTTGTATGGACTTTAGGTTTTTTGTTTGGCCAAGAAGAAACCTATCTTGGACACAAAACAACTCACTTGATCTTGGATCAAGTTGAGTTTGGTTTGGATCAAAGAAGGTTAAACCTCTCATTTGTCAAGACTAACCATAAGACATTAACTCATTGGCCAAAATAAAAAGAAATGGGATGAAGATGAAATGAATGAAAAGAGAATTCAAGTATCAAGTTCAATTGGTCAAAAGTGAACCAAGTCATCATCAACCAATGCTAAACAGAAGAGAAATGAAGATTACAAGTCAACAAGTCAATCATTTTTTTTTGTATTTTTTGAATTAAAAATAAATGCAAAATAAAATAAACAAAATATGGTCAAACCTCAAATTTAATTCAAATCCACTTCAACAAATCCAATTAAATTCTCATAGGTCTAACATGGTCAAACAAGCTTTGACAAATTTTCTCAATAATTTTTGAAATCAGAAACTATTTAAAAATAATTAAAAACAATGAAAAATAACACAATATGAATTAAAATCTCAAATCAAATAAGAAATTGATGAGACTATCTTTCATTGACTTATCATCATCCATAGGCGTTAGGAAAATATTTTTGGATTTTTCAAATATTAAAAAGTATTTTAAAATAAATTAATACTATTAAAAACCAAATAATTCACAAAAAATATCAAATGAAGTCACAAAAATAATTAAAAATCAAAATATGAAACTAGATTTTTCAAGAATTTTTTTGGCATTGGTCTCATATTTTTGTGACTTCAAATAAAATATTTATGAATGTTTGAAAATAAAAGGAATTAACTGAAATTAAAAGAAAATAAGAAAATTCAGCCCCATTAGATCATCTCATTAATTGACGTGGCAATGATCATATGGCTCTAAGGCGCGGATACACGATAGACCTAAGTCAAGCGCGCTACACCTTGCATTTAAATGAGTCAACATAAAGAAAGGATAAGATTAAAACATTTCAGCATGATCCAAAGGCTGGGAGGCTACCACGTGGGGATGGTGGTGGAAACCACCATCTTCTCCGGCGATCCAATAAGATTCGGCCACCACGCCCAGGAAATTAAATGGCAATGAAAATGAAAAATGAAGGCATCAAAATGAAGCTGAGGTGATGTACATCACCCCTGTAACCATGGATCATCCTCACAGTTTCTATTTAGAGAGAAACATGAGCTTGAAGATCATGGTGCATGAACTGAAATGGCACGATTTGCAAAATTAAGACCACCACTGACCTGCCTCATGCATGAGGACTTCAGAAAACCACACAAACCAAAGAGATTCATATTATATTACAAGATCTAGATCAAGAAAGTTTGATGTCCTACCTCTGAAATGAAGCTTCAAACAACACGAATTCTCCAAGCTCTTGATCTACTTTTGCTCTAGAAATGTGATTGTGATGTTAGGTTAAGGAATTGAGCTTTGAAGATCAACGAATGATGTTGAAATTCAAGCTTGAAAGAGAAATAGAAAACTGAAAATTCCTTTGGTGAGGGTTTGGATTTCAATTCAGCAGCAAT
Source organism: Lathyrus oleraceus (assembly GCF_024323335.1). NCBI lineage: Eukaryota > Viridiplantae > Streptophyta > Magnoliopsida > Fabales > Fabaceae > Lathyrus > Lathyrus oleraceus. The sequence continues at coordinate 456,660,060 of NC_066585.1, forward strand.
TCAGATCTCCACTTGGTTGCCATTTGAATGAGAATGCACTCTTATTTATAGCTGAAATGTGATGAGAAGCATGGTTCCCTCGTGTGCATGAAATTTGAATCCTTCTTGCATGGGCCTGTACAGGTATCTAAGGCCCAATGATGGGTGCAAATCCTTGTTGATGCCATCTGAAAGTGAACTGGACGTGCAATTGGAGTGGCATTAGCTTGCACATGAAGTTTTAATGTGAAATGCAAAAATGAACCTAAATAGAAAGCTCTTCGAAACTCCCACATGGAAAGTCCAACAAATTATTATGAGTAATGGTTGGAAAGCTCTTGAAATAAGGAACAAAAGTCATGTTGGGAAAAAATTCATTTGGAGTTTGGAACTTTATGAAAACTGGTTGTGAAGGTTTGGGTACAAAACATGTCTAAGTCTCCTTTGAAAATTTTCACCAAAAGCAAGCATCTTCAAGCCCTTTTATTTCAATGATGTAAGCTTCAAATGGAAAAACCTCCAACATAAAAGTTGTAGATAGTTTCAAGATTATCAATTTAGACTTAAATTTTGCATCATTTGGATTTTTCATGAGAAAGTTATGGGCACTTGAAGTTGGGCATTTTTCAAATTCTATGACTTTGGTCCAAAGTGACCTATAATGTTTTGTATTATCACATGTATTTATTTTAGGATTATGAAATTTTGTCCAACATAACATTTGAAATAGAACTCTTAACCTTTCCAATGCATTTGGTATCACCTCAAAATCATAAAAATTAAGGAAGTTAGGTCCTTGGTAAGTTGACCCAAAATTAGGGTTTCAGTCAAAATGACCTATAATGTTTTGAAATGAATGATGATCTTAAAAGTTTCAAATGGATTTTTTATGAACATGAAAGTTGTTCATATGGTTCTGAATAACATTTTTCCTCTTAGGGTCATATTCATTTGACAAACACATCAAAAGTTGTATCTCAATGATCTTCAGTTTAGTCAAATGACTTGACTGGTCAACTTCTCAAGGCCAAACTTCAAATCTTGATGAATGAATGATTGAGGATCCTAAAATAGGCACATATATGCATAAAATAATGAATTAAAGAACTTCCCTTGATTAAATTTGATCATAAGTTGAGGTTGCTTCATGAGCAAGGCACAATCAAGGCATAGTTGAATTAGGGTTTCCTTGGGAAACAATCCTTAAGCCCTTTGGGTTATCTTGATCAAATTGGCAAATTGAGATACTTGGGAGACATATATGATGATTAGGATCTTTGTGGACCACTGTCATGCTTGTTCTCATCTTTATCTAGCCACTTCATTGAGCTTAGGAGTCTCCTAGGAGCATGGGAGCACATGATCACTTGAGCTTTAAAATAAAAAGAGTTAGTGACATATTTTTGTGCTTTTGGTTAGTAATCAAAATAAGAAAGGCAATAATACACAACACAAGCATGCTTGGTGGTCTCAAAACACTCACACAAGTCCCACCCTAGGGTTAAGGAGCCAAAAATGCTATGATCCTTGAGGCAATGCAATGGGCAATGATATGATGCCATGAGGGATCTTAGGGTCAAAATTAGGGTCTTACAGATGCCCCTATTTAAGGTCGTTCTAGCCGGAGATATGAAGGTTAAAATCTTTATCTCGACGAGATAGAATGAGCTTAAATAATAACAAAGAGACGAATTTTGGTCCCTAAGAGACCTCATGATGCAAGTGTATGCATGCAAAATAAAATCTTCATGGTGAATAATTGCCATGAAAGGAAAAGAAATTGGGAGAAACTGAAGATCCATAGGAATAACACACTCGCTAAGGAGACAAAGACTCTGGGGGAAATAAAGTAAAAAAGCATGAGCAGGTCACGACTTGAAAACTTGCGGGGAGACACGAAGGGATTCCGCAAAAATAAATCGATGGAAAGACTCGAGCTGACGCAAAGATGCATGTATTGGGGAATATGCCAATACAGCAAAACTATCCACAAAGGATACTTCAGATAAAAATCCGGACTCAGACGGGGATGTCCACAAAGGACCCAGCTGAGGAAGAGACACAACGAGATATTACCGGCTACTGGGTAATAAACTCAAAAGAGACATGTCATCGAAACACCGGTTACTGGGTGAGAGGACAACACGCTCAGGGAGAAAGAATATCTAAGACCGGTATAAGGGTGAGAGATATCAATCATCCGAAACATCTGAGGAGGACCCAAAAGGCACATCTCAACTCAGGGAGATCTAACTCCACAGGGGACAAAAAGTCATAATAGGGAGCGGAAGGAAGGAACACCAGGGATACCGGTTACTGGGCATATAATAGGTGACCAACCAGGCGTGACTTGGGAACATATCCAAGACACTCATCATCCGAAAGGAGGGCTGAAAAAGCAAACTCGACTTACAGGATGGACATTTGATTCCACAAGAAAATACGAACCTTACTCAACTAGGGAAGAAAAAGACTTCGACTGAAGAGCGCATGAGATACATTATCTATTACCGTCATAACGTAGATAACATACTCGCATGGAAGATTATCCACAACCGGTTACTGGGTTAATGAAGGATAAATCAATCGAAAAGAAAGGACATCGGGATACCGACTACTAGGTATAAAATGATGACCAATCAGAAGGAGAAACAATCATTACCAAACAAGGGTAAATGAAAGATAACTCGGCAGGGATGAATTGCTTGACAACAACAATTATCCAAGAGATATATCACCGACTACTGGGTGGTATACTCAAAACGAAGGAATATCAACACCGGGTACTGGGTAAAGATAACCAACAAAGAGGGGATTACATCTACCGGTTACTGGGTAGAAAACCACAGAAATAGGACTTACAACTACCTGTTACTGGGTAGAAGGCCACAAAGTCCGCTGAGGAAAAGGATGAACAATTACTAGTTACTGAGCAATTGAACAACTGAACCACAGGGAACTGCAAGGGATAACAAGAAAGGAGTCAGTCTAAGAACAAACTAGAAAGACACAATTAAACAAGCCTCGACCCCATGAGGATATAACTCAGGGGAGTAATTTCATCCCAATACATAATTGGGGTGGAAACTGAAACAATAATCATCCACGAGGACATAACTCAGTGGGGAATACAGAAGGAAAGATAGACACTTTCTGCCTATGGGGCTGACTCTATATGTGGAGATCAGACACGGACAATCTGCTTGGAGAAGAACATTTCACCAGTAACAGGAGATAATCAAGCAAAGATATATGGTAACGAATGCAATCATGAATATCTGAATGCTATAATTATGCATGTATATGCATGATTTGTGTATGATTAATGCTGACAGACAGACGTATCTAACACAAACAGGTCTGAGAATCACGAACGGATATCCGACACAACATCTCATCAAGAAAGGCAAAGCCTACAGGAGAATATCAGCTCTAGTGAGGATGCATCAAATACGGGAAGACATCGATCACTACTGGGAATAGGCAAAGTTACAACTGCCAGCTGCCAGGGACTTCTCGTCCATTCTCGGGGACGAGTGGCTGAAAATCGATAAGATTCGTCATAGAAGAAACTCTAATGGGGAACTTATCAAGGAAAGATATAAAAATCCGTGGGGCTCAATGCCAGACAGATACTCATCAATCAAAATATTCCCTTCTAACTGCTGGAGAGACCATCTCTATTAAGGGGAGATAAAACAAATTACTCCGCTGGGGAAGGAAGCAACACATTTTCCTCAGCATCTTTCAATACTTAGAAGAAATCTTCAACCACGAAGGGAATCCAAATTATCAAGCTCGGGCCAGGCAATCCTGCAGGGGATAAACTGTAGGCAACCCTCAAAGGAAACATGCTAGGGATAGAAGAGAAACAGATCTTCCACCAACGGCTCTAAACCACTTCCTGCTGAGGAGACAACCTGAAAGCTGATGAAGAGGACATAAACATGCCAGAATATGAACAAATGTCTTTCCCTTTTGGAAATCGTACTATCCTTGGGAGAGCACTGAAGACGTTTCGACTATCCTTTCAATTATTGTGAATGTTCATTTTGCTTAAAAACAATTTATAAAACTTTATTTGTTTAGAACAATGATACTTGTCAATTAAAACATGCAAACATTTGTTAAAATAGAAACAAATAGGAGTGCCAAGAATTGGATAAAAGGTTCAAATTTATTTAATAGAATGGTAGTCCGCAAATGGTGAGACTCCATGGATCTTTACAAGTTTGAAATTGGTGATATTCATGGGAAAAGGGCTACATTGAACATAATGATCGTTTCTTCACCAACTCTGAATCCATTATATTTGAAGCTTTAGTTGATGATGACTGAGCGAGAATCTTTGACAGATGACTGTTGTAGAGCAAAGTCTTGTCAGGATGCAGTTACTTGCCAAATCCCTAATTTTTGCCTAGATTGCCCCAAGGTGAGGTACTCAATCTAGCGGGATATATATATATATATATATATAAATATATATATATATATATATATATATATATATATATATATATATATATATATATATATATATATATATATATATATATATATATTCATTTTTTTTCATGTCTCTAACTTTTGCCTGGACCATTCTTTCGGGTTTTCAATCCACCGAGACACTCATTTTTGCCTAAGCCGCCCTTTCGGGTTTTCAACTTAGCGAGCTATTCTGTTTTTATTTTAGGCAAAGTATTTCTTGACTACATATGAATTCACAGGACGAGTGAAATCCTCCCCATCCATAGTTGTAAGCAACAAAGCACCGCCTGAAAAGGCTCTTTTAACAACGTATGGACCTTCATAGTTTGGAGTCCACTTGCCCTTGGAATCGGGCGCGAAAGACAAGACTTTCTTGAGCACGAGGTCACCTTCTCGGAACATACAAGGCTTAACCTTCTTATCAAAGGCTTTCTTCATTCTCTGCTGATATAACTGACCATGACACATGACAGTTAATCTCTTCTCTTCAATCAAGTTCAGTTGGTCATAACGACTCTGAACCCATTCAGCCTCAGTCAACTTGGCTTCCATCAAGACTCTCATTGATGGGATCTCAACCTCCACGGGGAGCACAGCCTCCATGCCATATACAAGGGAGAAATGGGTTGCCCCTGTTGAAGTGCGGACAGATATACGGTAGCCATGCAAAGCTAATGGCAGCATCTCATGCCAATCTTTATATGTAACAACCATCTTCTGGATAATTTTCTTGATGTTTTTGTTAGCAGCTTCAACAACCCCATTCATCTTGGGTCTATAGGGAGAAGAATTATGATGCGCAATCTTGAACTCGCTACACAACTCTTTCACCATCTTGTTGTTCAAGTTAGATCCATTATTAGTAATGATCTTGTTTGGAATACCATATCGGCATATAAGCTGGTTCTAAATAAACTTTACAACCACCTGCCTGGTCACATTTGCATATGATGCCGCTTCAACCCACTTGGTGAAGTAATCAATAACTACGAGAATAAAACAGTGACTGTTTGACGCCTTCGGTTCAATCATGCCAATCATGTCAATTCCCCACATGGAGAAAGGCCATGGTGAGGAAATAACATTCAGAAGTGTCGGGGGAATATGAATCTTATCCGCATAAATCTGACACTTGTGGCATTTCTTCACATATTTGCAGCAGTCAGACTCCATTGTCAGCCAATAGTAGCCTGCTCTCAACATCTTCTTTGCCATAGCATGTCCATTGGAATGCGTACCAAATGAACCCTCGTGGACTTCAACCATCAACAGGTTTGCTTCGTGTCTATCCACGCATCTGAGCAGAACCATGTCAAAATTCCTCTTATAAAGCACATCGCCATTGAGGTAGAAACTGCCGGATAATCTCCTCAAAGTCTTCTTATCTTTAACAGATGCCCCAGGCGGGTAAGTCTGACTCTGAAGAAAACACTTGATATCATAATACCACGGCTTATCATCTTTCACGTCTTCAACTACAAACACATGAGCTGGTCTATCCAAGCGCATCACAGTAATATTAGGGACTTCATTCCAGTATTTCACCATAATCATTGAAGCAAGCGTAGCAAGAGCATCCATCATCCGATTCTCATCTCAGGAATATGATGGAAATCAACCTTAGTAAAGAAAGTTGAAATCCTCCTCGCATAATGTAAGACCCCAATTTTGTCCCTAAGATCCCTCATGGCTCATATCATAACATTGCATAGCCTCAAGGATCATTGTGCACCTTGCTTCCTTCCCTGTGGGTGGGATCTTTCTTGAGAGTGGTTCTTGATCACCAAGCATTGCTTGCATTTGTATATCATTGCTTTTCTGTTAATCACTAACCAAAAATGTACAAAAATATGTGATCTAACATTTGTCTTGCAGCTTAAGCAGTCAACAGGTCAAGGCAATTCAAGTGAATCTTTTGAGCAAGAGATGAGGTTTCCATTGAGATATGGATCATGTGATTATTATTTTGAGCTCATATGAGCTAGAGGTTCATTTTGGAGCAAATTCCCCAGGTGATTGAGGCCCAAGTTCATCAGAACATTTTCAGGTCATCTAAAGGCCTATGCTAGTCAACTGAAAGTCAATTGTGGATTTTGAATTGAGAAATTGAGTTTCTTCATCCCATTCATGTTCCAACAATGCTTATTCATCATGACAAATATCAACATTGAAGAATTTGAAGCCAGTGCAAAGGTTTCCAAAAATGGAAAGTGACCTATAATTTCAAATTTCCAAAAATGGAAAGTTTTTGGACCAACTTCAACTCAACTTTCCAACCTCAAAGAAGCTTCAAATGAATTTTTGTCCAACATGAAAGTTGAAGATCTCTCTCTCTCATTTCCAAAAAGTCCAAGATCATGAGCATCTGATGAATGGTTGAAGAGATATGATCTAATCATTGCCAAGTGTGCATGGGACTTCAAAAGGCCATAACTTTTGACTCATAACTCCAAATTGAGTGCTCCTTTTTGCATAATTCTTCTCATGACATGAACTTTCCAAATCATTCATCACATTGCATAAAATTTTATCACATGATCATTTGCTATTTCATGCCCATTTTGGAGGGAAATTTGAAAATTTAAAAATGGTGCATTACATGAACTATTTTCCATTGCCATTATGTTGGTAAAATGATTTTGAGTGACTTTGACCATGTACATGGTACTGTTCACGTGAGATTACTCCATGCACCACCAAATTTCAATTTTTTGCCATACACCTTATTTTTGCTAATCACCATTAACCAAGCTTAATTAAGTGTTTCAGTAGGATTAGGACATCATATAAATACTAAATCCTAACAGAATTGGAGGGGATTCACCATTTCTAGATCTAAAATTCAAGTTCCCTCCATTTTTTCTCTCAACCAAAACTTGAAAAATCTTCACATAACATTGTTATTTTCTTCCATATTCTTGTTCTCTGGTATTGATTTGGTGTAGATCAAGCATTGGATCATTGAATTCGAACAGAAATCAAGCATGGCAAGTTCATGAAGGTGAAGATGGAAGTGGAGATTTGAGCTCGATCCAAGCATCTTCAAGCTTCAATTATTGCACAAAGCTTCAAGACATCACCTCAGGAGTAGATCTGCAGCTTGCAAAGCCTTGAATCACCAGATTTCATTGTTCTGCTCTTCAAGAGGTAAGAACTCGAGTCTCTTAATTCTCCAAATAATGCACATGTTCATGTAGATCTATTCTTGCTGATCAAACTGATATAAAATTCGTGTGAAATGGATGAGAAATGGCTGAGTTATGCTTGATTGAAGTTTTGAATGTATGATATACTTTGCTTCGATTTGCATAATTTGTGATGAATTAGTGTGAAATAATAGTCGATCTGTAATCTACATGTCATGACCATTCGAATGATGTACTCATTTTGAAAATCTGGAAAAAAAATTGTGTGCGAGCACTGTTGCTCCGCCGTCTTCGCGAGGAAGACGGTTGTTTCCGCCTAGAACCGCCGTCTGGTTATGGATAAGGCTGGCGCTAGGGTTTGTACCATACATGTGCCACGCGAGCGCCTTGCTAGCACTTCCATTGGTTGTGCTCTTGCTGACTTGCCACGCATAGCCTTTGACTGCCACTGTAGCGCCACATCATTTAAGTGAAACCATGCGTTTTGGACATACCTACTTCGATTCCCTGGTTCTGCACTTTTGTATTTTATTTCAATTCAGCGCTTCTTTCTGATATGGACTCACTTTGATTCCAGTATATGCCATTTTTTCAAATTAATTTCTCCTTTTGCTTTTCCCTCCATAATTTCCATGCCATGCCACCTTTATTCAAATATTTTCTTTCAACTTCAAAAATTCATATTAAATTGAAAAATCATCCAATTAATTCCAGGTTTTTTGCTACTTGTTCATGAGAATGTCTAGAATTTTATGGTGTTGATTTTATAATTTTACCATTTATGGATTTTGAATTATGGCTGATTATGTGAACATGTATGCATTTGTGACATTGCTCCATTCTTTCTATTATAAAATGCTCATACATGATCCAAATGCCATGAAATTTTGCATGATGATTCTTAACATGTTGATGGATTTGTGTGATTTTATTTGGAATTTTTTGCTATTTCCTTCTCTGTTTGGGACACATGTACTTTAGGTGTGACAATTTGTGTCACACAATTGGATGTCTAGCTTGTGCATTTTTGTATCCATGTCATTTGAATTCTGATGATTCTGATTTTTTGTATGATGATTGTGTGTGATGTGTGGAATGCTTATAAAAATTTCCAGAATTGTTTTGAGTCATTTCTGTTTTGATGTGGAATTTTCATTCTTGATGATCAATTGTATGCACCTCTTGCTTGCCTTGCCTTCTCATGCTCACGAAATGATGTTGCTTGATGATTTTGACTTGGTCCTTTTTAGGACATGTTCATGATTGATTAAAGATAATTCATATTGAGTTTTAGATTCTGTTTTGAATTTTTTCTCCACCTTTGACCCTAGGCTTTGACCTAGGGGTTTGTACTCACATTTGAGTTTTGAATTTCAGGTTCAAGCATTCATCTCCATGATTGATGTTGCTTCATCATTTGAGCTTGACTATTTGCTGTTGTTTGCTAACATTTGGTTGTTTTGTAGGCTTTGATGATAATTCACTTGAGTGTTTACCTTATGGCTTACATGTTGTACATATTGGATTTGTCTGTCTGTTGAGATCTGTTAACTGTTGTCTGTTTGTCTGAATACTGTACTGATTGTTTAGTTGTTTACACAGGTACCTAAGTTGCTTTAAGTTCATTTGAACTTTGCTTTGCTTGTGGTTGGCATACCACTTAGGTAACTTCTTTTCTCCATGTAGTCTGGAAGACCTGTCATGTTATTTTGGCAGGCACCTGTTTGAAGCCCTCCTTAAGAGGCCATGTTTTTGTTTGTTTATATTTGTGCCAAGCAGGTTAAGTCCTCTTAAGAGGCAATTGGCAGATAGAAGGGATGTGCAATCCATCCCCTGCTATTCAGTTGAGTCCTTCATCTTGCTCACACCTTGTGTTGACGCATTTTGAATAAAAACCCAAAATCTTGTACATAGAGTCAGTCATTGTGGAATAGAGTTCCTCATTCTGGACTCCCACACATTCTTTGATTCAAGCTCACCCCGACCCGAGTTAAGAGCTGTGAGGCATAACCCTCATCTCCCATTTCATCTGCTCACCCTAACTCTCAATGTTAGAGGTTAAGAGCCTGACTACCCATTCCAGTATTTGGCTTGTTTGTCAAGGTCGATATGACCCCTTGACTAAAGCCCGACCTTGCTTGAGCCCCTTGGTTGTGTATAGTGTGTGATAATTGACTGCTTGTTTGCTTATTTGTCCATCTGTGCATAATTGTTTGTGTGTGCCTCTGTGCATTGTTACATCTTTGAGCATTAATTGTATATCATTTCATGATCATTGTTCATACTTTGTGACATTTTGTTTTGTCCATTAAGGAGTCAATTGTAAGTCCAGCTATTGGCATTTGTTTCCTGTGATCTGGTAGGAGTTGGAACTAAGACCATTGATTGACATTCCATTTCCTTGGAGTCGAGTGTAAGACCATTTATTGGCAACTTGTTTCCTCTTGCTTATTGCATTTGTTTTCTTTGTTTTGTGAGACTAGTGTAAGTCCATAGATTGGCATCTGGTATCCATCTTTGTTTTGTGAGGCTAGTGTAAGTCCATAGATTGGCATCTGGTATCCATCTTTGTTTTGTGAGGCTAGTGTAAGTCCATTGATTGGCATCTGGTATCCATCTTTGTTTTGTGAGTCTAGTGTAAGACCATTGATTGGCATCTGGTTTCCATTTATTTTGGCTATCTCTGATACCATGTTTTACTTGCTTTCTGCTTGGTGTTGCCTTATTCCAAAGGAACTTACTTGGATCATTTCTATGATCTTGAGAAAGCAATCCTGCCTGTGGTTTTGTCCCTTAACCTTAACCCTCACCATTTTGTGCTTAACCTTCAACCTCCACTTGCATTTTAACCCAAACCAGAAAACTTTTGTGCAAACATTTTGACTTGTTTTCAAAACTAGAAACCTAGGCCTTAAGCCTTTGATTTTCAAACTTCACTTTCATAAATACTCATTGTGAATTGAACTTTAATGTCAACTTTGACTTCATTTTTGTGAATACCTCTAATTGATTAATTCCACTCACTCAATTGTCTTTTGTGATTTCAATGATCACTTCCTAATCAAATTTTCATGCATTAGCCATAGATCTGAGTTATCTTAGTGGTTGATGTGAACCTCACCTTTTGTCCTTAGTGATTGAATTGTAAGACTTCCTTGCTTATTATAGGGTTAACCCCTTACTAGCAAGTTGAAGCTGTTCTCACATGGTGGATTGTTGGTTCAGGTTGAGTTTTCTCCCGTGGATAATGAAAGACCTTAGGGCTTTTGTTTAAAATCGAACCACTTACTTTTTGGAAATCTTTTAGCCGAACTACGGCATTTTGATCCTTATCTTTCATGAAAAGGTACGTAGGCAATGGGTTTCATGTAACACCCTTCTAAAATACCCCAATAATAATTAATTCAACAAAATATAAATCAGAGTAGATATGCAATTTAAGGGTGTCACACTTGACACTTCACACCATTCACACTTGTCATGCTCATTTATTAATCAAAAATAAAACATTGCACATTTTGCAGCGGATAGAGATCTAATCAATCATGCAAACCATGTAATCACATTACATGTAAAACTGTTCAACAACCAAAATTGAAAACAAAGTAAAACATCCCGTCCCGATGTTACATCTACCAGAGCATGACCCACTAAAGGAACTACACTAGACTCCAAGCACTAGCTTCTACTCAATCACTGCTCGTTACCTGAAACATAGTTGTAAGGGTGAGTTCCTCAATCGATATAATAAGCATTATAAAATATCATGTAATGCTAAGTAATTTAACACATTCCATCACCCAAATCAGATCACACATTCAGCAACGGCAACATCAACTCAAAATCATAATCATACTCAACCCAACACAAAACACACGTATAATATTGGAATACATCCATTCATACTATACGCCATACATACATTATGCAATGAGACTCCATGCATGCGGTACCGACTATTCGTGAACACATAGTTCAACCTCACCGATCAAATCCAGATACGGCTACCAAGCTCACTAGTCCCACTCATTTGAGACCTAGTGACTCACTCACTAATTCCTCACCATGGGAATTAGCTACCACCCCAAGGGCTATGCTATGCACGCTAATTCACCTAGCATGCAAACATCAACAGCAATCCACAATAACTCACTCACTAATTCCTCACCATGGGAATTAGCTACCACCATAAAGGCCATACTATGCACGCTAAATCACCTAGCATGCAAACATCAACAACAATCCACAATGGACACATGCTCACACTCTAAGCCATAAACAGTCCATTCACAATTGCATACATAACAGATACATTCACAGCATTATGCATACCATCACACATCATCAGCATATGTATCACAGAATCATATTCATATCATGCCAAATAATAAATCACAGTATTAGCACACTCTACTAATACCTATACTGCTCAAAACAACGGGAAATGATCCCTATTATATCATACATCAGTATATCATTCACCCATATAGGCCAATCATCAAATGTGTACACACAATTCCATTCCAGAACGTACACACTATTTAAATATCAATTTTTCACTTTTCAAACAGTGTTAACCGGTTAACGCCCTGGGTTAACCGGTTAACGCAACACAGAACACGCTTCCTGGCACATTTTAACAGTGTTAACCGGTTAACGCCCTAGGTTAACCGGTTAACGCAAGACAGACAGCAATTTCTCATAATTCATAACAGTGTTAACCGGTTAACACCCTGGGTTAACCGGTTAACGCAAGACAGAAAGCTGTTCCTGCGCTAACACGAACAGAATGCAGAATCCCCCGCATTTTCCGCCGTCGGAGGACTTCCGGACCTCCGATTTCAATTCCGTAAAACGCTACACGTCCAGAAAATCACAACTCATCCAAACATAGATTCAATCACAGTTTTTAACGTAATTTGGTCATCACAATTTGCAACATTCATCATCCAAATTAGGGTCAAATCAATGGCTTATTACTACCCATTACATGTTAACCCATAATACCCATTAAACGACGATAAACCCCCCTTACCTGAGTTAATCCGACAATCCTTTAGCTTCAAGCTTTTCCCTTCTTCAACCCTTGCTCTCTTGCTCTTCCTCTTTGCCCTTTCTCACTTTCTGTCGCTTCTCTGGTTTTCACGTGAAAAACCCTCCTTACCAAATGGAACTCTTTATATATATTCCAACTTATTATTCCAATAATAATTATTCCAAATAATATTCCAATAATAATCTAATTATTTAATTAAATTAATAAATATACTATTAACTTAATTTAAATAATTATCATATTTTATCGGGGTGTTACATTTCATCCATCCAAACACAAAAATAATAAAACTTGTACATTCTTTCCTCATCCTCCCAATCAATGTTTGCACAAAAATATTTCATAAACAAATAATGATACAACAAGTTGTGAAAAGAGGTTCCCTAGGAGTACCTAGGATGTTGTGGGTGCCTAACACCTTCCCACAACATAATTACCCCCTTACCCAAATCTCTGACCTTTTATTAGTTTTCTTCGTGTAAAACTTCTTAGGCTTGTGTTCACTTTCTAGCCATTCCTTTGGATAAATAGAAGTGCGGTGGTGACTCTATCTTTGTATGCTTTGCTTTTGATTTAGCCAATAAATCATAAAGTGACGAATACACCGCTACAGAAAAGTGGCGACTCTGCTGGGGATCGAAGATCTTCCTAGTGGGTTTGCCTACTTTTCACACTTGTTGTATCATATTTGTTTATTGTTTATGACATATTTTTGGTGCAATTTGGGATTACTGTATTGATTGTAATGATTGAATTGCTTGATATATCAATTGCTTGCTTGTTTGGTGATCTCTGTGAGATGAGTTCTATACCCGAACTCGAGTGCACCTTATGATAGTAGAATGGTATAGTCTCGTCAACTTGTGTGGAGTTATTCCTTAGCAAGTTGACTTGCGAGTCCATTCACTTGGTGGAGGTCATGTTGGATTAATAATGTCACACAAGTTATTTGTGGTTAGGCATTATTCTTTCAATATGTGCCTTAGAAGCCAAGGACCTTAGTTTACCAAGCCCATCTTGGCCTATTTTTAGGACGTAGTGCGGAGGTCGTTCAAATGTCAGATTTGATGCGATTGTTACGCGATACTACACTCATAAGAGTCTCTCTTGAGAATATTTTTGGAATACGAGTATTCGTTCCTCCGATAATATTCGAAAGATGGGATGATGACTATGGGAACCTCTGGTAGAACATGTTCGACAAGTTTAAACCATAGTACACTCCCTTTGGGTGGTTCTTAACCGAGACTCCATGCTCGTGACTCACAACAAACCCGTGATTCATGGTTGAGTCGTTCAGACATCCTTAATATCGATGGAACTTGGGTGTCGATAAGGTGAAAACCATAATCCACCAAAATGGATGATTGATATTAAGGATGATTGAGCCGGTTCATGTATCGTTAATATCAATGGAACTTGGGTGTTGATAAGGTGTAAACCATAATCCACCAAAATGGATGATTGATATTAAGGATGCTATGAGCTTTCCCATGACCTTTGTCTGGTGTGTTTTGCTTGATCCTTAAGTGTGATTGTTGCATTCATGATTTCATGCATTCATCTGCATCCATATCATCAAAAAATCAGAAAATTTTCAAGGAACTTAAGGGGTTTATTTGCAAAATTTTCAGATATGGAAAGACCAAAAAGGCATACAAAAAAGTACAGCTTTAGACAACCCGATTTGAAAGAGTTAAGGAATCTGACATCTTATGTATTAGATCCCTTGGGTTTCAAAGCTCGTTATGGGAAGCTTCTACCTCTGCTGACTACTCAGGTTGATGAAGGGTTGATGAGTACTTTGGCGCAGTTCTATGATCCTCTGTATCACTGCTTCACTTTTCCAGACTTTCAGCTATTGCCTACGCTTGAGGAGTATGCTCATCTTGTGGGTATCCCTATTCTGGACCAGGTGCCGTTCAGTGGCTTAGAGAGTGTTCCTACTTCTCGAGAGATCGCAGACATGTTGCACATAGATGAATCCTTGGTTAAAGCTCATATGACTACCAAAGGTGGAATTCAAGGTCTTCCTTCTGAGTTCCTCATTGCTCAAGCTACCGTTTATGGGAAAGCCATGAGTGAGGATGCCTTTGAAGCCATATTTGTGCTTCTCATCTATGGATTGGTATTGTTCCCCAACATCGACAGATTTGTGGATGTGAACGCCATTAGGATCTTCTCTGTTCTTAATCCCGTTCCGACTTTGTTGGGTGATGCCTATTTCTCTTTGCATCTGAGGAATGCAAAGGGTGGTGGCGCTATTGTGTGCTGTTTGCCTCTGTTGTATAAGTGGTTTATTTCTCACTTACCTCAGATGGTCGCTTTCAAGGAGAACAAGGGATGTCTACGGTGGTCTACGAGACTCATGTCTCTCACTAATGATGATATCTCTTGGTATGATCGTGCATATGATGGTGTCCAGATCATTGACTCTTGTGGTGAATTCTCCAATGTGCCTCTTCTTGGTACATGTGGTGGGATTAGCTACAACCCTGTGTTAGCACGTCGTCAGCTTGGGTTCCCCCTAAAGGATAAACCTAACAACATTCTGTTAGAAGGTGTGTTCTTTCAGGAGGGTAAAGATCCCCAAGGCCTGAAAGCAAGGATGGTCCGCGCTTGGCGCAAGATTCACAAGAAGGGTAGAAGTGAGTTGGGTCCAAAGAACTGCATAGCTTTGGAGCCGTATACTACTTGGGTGAGGAAGAGAGCATCTGAGTATCTCATGCCTTATGATTATCCGAGACCTACACCTTTGGTTGTGGCTGGGCCTTCAACCCTCCCTAACCAAGGAGTAGAGGAGTTGAGAGACGAAGACCTTTCACGTGCCTGGATCCGTGAAAGAGAAGAGTTGCTTCAACAGCTTAAGGAGAAGGACGCTCTGATCGAGTTCCTCGAGCATCAGGTCATTGATGATCCTGATGATGCTTGGACTTCTTTACTTCCTCAGTCTTCCAAGTTCTGGAAAAGGAGGTATGACAGGCTCGCCAAAGAGAAGGCGGATATGGAAGCAGCATATGAGAGAGAGATTAAGAGGCTTCGTGCAGCTTACCTTCCGGCATCCCGAGCTTCTAGGGATCCATAGGATGTTTATTTTCCTTTCCTCTTGTAATGATTGACAATGTTGTACTTCTTTCCCAAATATATTTGATGAGATATTTTCCATATGCGATTAAATGCTTAATATTCGGAAATTTGCAAATAATACCCTAAAGTTCCTTCAAAAATAAAAACAAATCATATGCACGAGCATTGCATGCATCATTTGCATAAGCAGGTGTTGTTCTTCAGCTTCTTGTCTGTGGCCTAACTTTGTTGCTCTTCATTTATTTTGAAGACAAGCTGACTCATCGGTACTACACCAGAGCCAACTCTTCTAGATTGATGGATCATCTTGAGCAAGAGAACCATGAGCTCAAAGAGGAAGTCACCAGACTGAGCGCTTTGATGGAGTCTTTCCTAGTTGCTCAGAATCAGCCGTCTCCAACACCTGTAACTCCTCCTCAGAGGACTGTTATTTCCGAGGTTGTGTCTGCGACTGTGCCAGCTGCCAGTGCCCATTTTGTGCCAACAGCCATGCCGCCCGGGTTCCCGTGGGGGATGCCTCCTGGTTATATGCCTGATATTCCAGCTCCAACATTTGCTTCCATGCCGACATCTAGCCCGGTCATTGCTGTTCCTCTTCCTGTCGTGCATACCGTTCCCAGGGTAGACGACACCATCTATCATTCGGAGCCGTCTGAGGGCCCTGATTTTCATGAGAAGATGGATGCGATGAATGACCAATTTCTTGAACTCCGCAAGGAATTGAAGACCCTTCGAGGAAAGGATTTGTTCGGCAAGTCTACAGCCGAGCTCTGTTTAGTTCCCGGTGTGAAAATACCTGTCAAGTTCAAGGTCCCAGACTTTGAGAAGTATAAGGGGAACACCTGCCCGCTCATCCACCTGGTTATGTATGCCAGGAAAATGTCTACTCAAACGGATAATGATCAGCTGCTTATTCATTATTTCCAGGACAGTCTGTCCGGTGCTGCACTGCGATGGTATATGAGTTTGGACAGTGCAAACATCCGTTCCTTCAATGATCTTGGCGAAGCCTTCGTCAAGCAGTATAAATACAATATGGATATGGCTCCCGACCGGGATCAACTCAGGGCCATGTCCCAGAAGGATAAAGAGACATTTAAAGAGTACGCCCAGAGGTGGCGAGAGCTGGCAGCTCAGATTACTCCTCCGCTGGAAGAGAAGGAAATGACTAAAATCTTTCTGAAGACTTTGAGTTCATTCTATTACGAGTGGATGATTACTAGCGCTCCTTCTGACTTCACCGAGATGGTGAACATGGGGATGCGTCTAGAGGAGGGAGTCCGTGAAGGACGACTATCCAAAGATGAAGGCTCTTCTAGCAAGCGATATGGGGCGTTTGCGAAGACGAAAGATGGAGAGGCACATGCTGTGCAATCCCATGTTAAACCCAGAAGACCCTCTATTAGGAGGAAGCCTGTGCGTTCAGCCGGTAATCAGCATCAGGTGGCTCACATAGCACCTGTTTTCAGAGACAACAATCAGCAATATCAGCAACATCATCATCCTCAGCAACAGGCTTACCAGCCTCGTAACAGTAATCCAGCTAGTACGAGTTATGAGAGGAAGAAGATCACTTTCGATCCAATTCCGATGTCATATGCAGAGCTGTATCCCTCTTTGATAGAGCAGAAATTGATTACTCCCAGGGACCCACCGGCTGTACCTGCTAACCCTCAGTGGTGGTACAAACCTGATCAGCATTGTGTTTATCATTCGGGTGCTCCCGGTCATAATGTGGACAACTGTTTTCCGTTGAAGACTAAGGTTCAAGACCTTATGAGGTGCGGAATTTTGTGCTTTGAGGACGTTGGTCCCAATGTTAAGAAGAACCCATTGCCCGAGCATGGGAAGTCTGTTAACATGGTCCAGGGTTGCCCTGGTAAATACAAGGTCAAATATGTTAGCCATATTTGACAGTCGCTTGTTGAGTTGCACCGATTGCTGTGTGATTACAGTCATTTGGAGCATGATCATGATAAGTGTCGTATCTGCTCTGTTAACAGATTGGGATGTCGCCAAGTGCGGAAAGATCTGCAAGAATTGTTGGATGATGGGACCATCGAGATTCTTCAGAACAGAAATGTTGATGAAGATGAGCCAGAGGTGAATGTGATTTCTCCGGTATTCAGAATCCCTGAGCCTGTTGTCATTCGTTATGATGGTAGCAAGCAGAAGGTTTCTCCTGCCTTGGTTATCAAGCCTGCCGGCCCTGTGCCTTATTCTTCTGATAAAGTGTTAGTTGTAATTTTAAGTGTCGGGTTTTTGTTATCGTATCCACAGGGATTGTAAGATATCACCGCCGTTCGATGGTTGTATTAATCTTAGCTTAAGTAACACAGGGGGTTTTGGTTTTAATCACGCTATCTTGCATAAAAAAGGTAATACAATGCGGTAAAAGTTTGATTTGAATAAATGAGAAATATTGCCAAAGTTAGGGTTCGATGATCACTTTGCATGTATTTGTTCGGTCAACAATCTTATAAACTCCTTTAGATGATAAATCATTTCACAAAGTCCTCCCAATATGTTTCTCTCGAACACACATTGTGAGTTTTCCCATTTTGATCCATTGTTTCTCTCGAACACAATCTATCAAAATGACAACTTTTTGGTTCAACCTTATGGTGAACAAAATCATTCATTACTATCTCTAGCTAACAAACAAGATTGGATGAAAACCTAGGTCAAGAGTTGGTAAACATCTCTCGATCATAAACCAACACAAAGAGTTTTAAATAGAAACAAAGTTTTCATCATATATTCACCATTAAAGAGTTTACACATGAAGATCCTTACATTTACACACAAAGCTAGTAATCACCTACATCTAACCTTGACAAATGGATGACTTAGCTACTCATTTTCATGGTAGCTTGGTCGGCAAGTTTCGGAAGAAGGTTGATCAACATCCAAGTCGGATAATCGAGATTGGATGGGAATCCACCTTCTTTTTGTAGAAGATGGTTAAGAGATGAAGAGAAATGAAATCTAGGGCATAAAAGATCCTAAGAACAATGCTGGAAAATATCTCTAAGAAAGTACAAAAGTGGAAAAATTAGGTAAAACTAAGGTCTGGCTCTCAAAAGTGGCACTTGCTACTTATAGAGTTGTACTGGGCTGTCATGCTCGCTAGGCGAGCAGAATGGCTCGCCTAGCGAGGGTCAAATTGAGGCACAAGAGGCACCTGCGCCCAGAGACACAGTCTATCTCAGACTGTCATGTTCGCCTAGCGAACAAAACCTTCGCCTAGCGAAGGGCACGCTTCAATCCTCGCTCCAGCGAGGTTGAGAGGTTTGGCTACTGGAATGCTCGCTGGGAACTCGCTAGAGCCTCGCCTAGCGAGTGAGTGTTGGCTGCGCTTTTCACCAAAACTGAACGAACTCGCTACCACCTTCGCTAGCAGCTCGCCTAGCGAATTTATTGATATTTTACTGGAGCTTTTCGCTGGGCGCTCGCCTAGCGAGTGCTTCGCCACCGCCCTCGCCTAGCGAGCAGGCTGATGAATGCTTGATTTCTTTGGTTCCTTTGCCAACTTTCTTGTGTCTTCATTTTCAATTATTTCATGCCTTCTTCCTGAACAATAACACACAAATCAAAGGTACCAAGATCGTTTATCAATGTAATGCATTTCATCTAAAACAAAGGTGGTTTTGACAATTTAGCAAGGAAATAGAGTGAAAGATGCCCACATATGATAGCTCAAATAAGCACTTTTGGGCATCTAACAACTCTCCCT
Organism: Lathyrus oleraceus; assembly: GCF_024323335.1. Classification (NCBI taxonomy): domain Eukaryota; kingdom Viridiplantae; phylum Streptophyta; class Magnoliopsida; order Fabales; family Fabaceae; genus Lathyrus; species Lathyrus oleraceus. The sequence goes on from NC_066585.1 coordinate 456,679,552, forward strand.
AACTAGATTCTTGCTTGTCCTCAAGCAAAGTATGCCCCTTGAAGGACAAGAGGATTTGCTTTAAGAAAATGGTTTCTCCGAAGTTGGATAAAACGGCTCAAACACAAGTGAGTCAGCATATACAAGTTTCCAACGGTTCGAATAAAATAATACACAAGAACTAAAACTTAATAGCAATGCGAAATATTTATCTATCTACAACAATATTATTCTGAATGAATCACCCTATCTCTCCTCTTCGAATAAGGAATGAAGAATTTACGCGTTTGCAACCGCGGGAATAATCTCACTCTCTAACAAATAATGAAGAAATCAATTCGATTCATACAATGTCTAACAATTATAAATGGTAATGTGGAAGCACGAAGATCACTAAGGGCTTTTCGGTTGAAGCTTGGTCAGGTTAACAAACAAAGGTCATTTCTAAGGCCATTGAAAACGAAATTGCCGATGCAAAAGAGACATTCACTGTACACATATTCACACATCTCGACTTCGTTCCATCTGTTTCTTATTTGAAACCTTCACAACTCTTATTTCACAACTCAATTTTTATTTTTCACTATTTTTCTTCCAAGAAAGCATTCATTTTCATTCTTTCTATTTTTGTTCTTTTTTTTTTCACATCATATTTACAAAACAGATGTTTCTTTTCTATATTTTTATTTTCAATGCTTGCTTGGTTTTTCATTTCTTTTTTCAAGAGTTGTGGTACTTACCGATTCTCCCCAACTTATTTCTTACTCACCCTAAGTGAATGCTCTTAACTTTTTACGGCAAAAGAACAATAATCAAGATTTTCCGGGTTGTAAAAAAAGATTTTTGAAATCTCGCTTTATTTCAAGCAGAGATTCAACTGTTTAAGCTCAAAGGGGTTAACGAATACTCTCTCTGCTCACAGGTAAGTTGTTTTTGGATGTAGTTGTGCTCGATAGAAAACAAGTGCCTTGATCATTTCTAATTACTTCCACATATTCAAAATAATAAAAGACAAAGCATGAATCAAATGAATCAACAAAACTTATTAGAATCCAGCATTTAAGTGTACAATGGAGGTTTCCTCACAATTTGTGGTTTTAAGTCCTAGATGAAACATTCATTCAATTATGTTGCAAAAAGACAATATTCAATTTACCAAAAAGAGTAAAGTTCTTAATGCATTCTAAAATTCTAGCCGGAGGTAACCATGTACCTTAGCCTCATTCACTTGTTTATTCTTATCATTGCCATCCAAGCTCGGATGCACCTTCATTGGGTACTTCTTTGAGGAGCAACCAATCTAGAAGGTTTGCCACTCAATCAACCAAAAATTTATTAAACAAACAAAATTAAAAACATAAATAAATAATATAAACTTCAAAATATAAAATTGTTCATGGGGGACAAAACACCCAAAAGGTACAAAACCAAAGTCAAAATACAGAATCCGAAAATACAATAGAAATAAACATAAAAACTGAAAAATACAATAACTTAACCCTCTAAGGGCTCAGAATCCTCCTCGCTACCGGCTTCAGAACCGGTAGCCTCATCATCCTCAGCATCATCATCATCAGCTGCAGCACCCGAAGACGCACCAGCGCCCGCCCCCTCACCATACACAGGCCTGTCCACAGGCCAGTTGGCGTTAAGCAGAAACTGCTCACGCGTCATCAAGGCATGAGCACCACTTCCCTGCAGCTGTAACCGCTGCATAGAGTCGTGCATATCTATCATGGCTCTCTGGGATGCCGCCATCCATTCAAAACTGTAATCGCACACAGCTCGCAGGTAGGGATCAAGTCCAGGAGTAGAAGTACCAGGACCATCAGAAGCCCGGGTACTCTCTGTAGCTGCACTGCCTCTGGCATTCTTCGCTCTACAATATTTGGCCACGTACCGGTCATCGATAGGTGGCGGGATCCTTACCTGACCCCGAGATGGTAGTTTCACCTTTGCCTGAATGCACAAACTCATGATCAAGCACGGGAAAGCTAGGGGACAATTCACACGAGCCCCCGACTTTAGCCCACTTTCGATCACGGACTTAAGCTCATTAGCGATGATCCTCGCCACATCGATCTGGACGTTGGAGAGGATACTGTGAACCAAATGTGCCACTGGGATCGGCACTGTAGACGTGTGGGACTTTGGCTGGATGTTTGTTAGAACCAAAATCAGTATCAGTTGAGCCAAGGGAGTCATGTCCTCCCTATGATACCTCATTGGAACCCCAGATGGATTCAGCTCAACAGATTTCCCTCTTAATAGCAGGGCGGCAGAAATGGCTTCAACATCTCGGTGAAGCCGTAAATCAGTGTGGTATGTGTCTCTTTCCTCAGCTCCCAGCTGGAGCGGCACACCAAGGACTCGGTTAATGGCATCCCTATCAAATGCAACTGGACGGCCGGCCACTCTAGATATCCAAGTAAAGGGCTCGTCGTCATCAGGCAGTGCGTTTGCATAAAACTCACGCACATTTGCTATGTCATAATGCTCAAGTGGGGAAATTAACCGATCCCACTTCATAGTGTCCATCAACCCGGCAAATGCTCTGTTTGTTCCTTGGGGGTTAATGAGGAATCGCTTCTCCAGAAGAATTTTCCGTTTCTCCAGAGAAACGTACCTGGCGGCCTGCTTCGCCCCGACAAATTTGTCGTTATCAAACTGGATAGGTACAGACCGGGAAGTGTTTCCTCCCTTTCTTTTCTTTGACGCTCCAGACCTTGATTCCATCTGCAAAATATAAAAGGAAACAACACACACCAAACAGATTAGACAGCAAAACCATTTTTCAAAAGACTGTCATGCTCGCTGCTGCTTCGCCTAGCGAAGTGGCAGCGAACGCTCGCCCCTGGTTCGCCTAGCGAGTGCTAGCGAACCTTACGGGTTTTGGGGGTTTTCAGCACGTTCAGAGAATATTTCCCCAAAACCCATACTCTAATGGTTTCAATCTCAGAACCTAATGATTTATCAATTAAACAACCGTTCTAAGCTATTGGGGATTACATATTTACATGCAAAACCTAAAATCCCCAATTCCAAAACCTAAAATCCCAATTTGCAAAACCTAAACTCCCTCATGCAAACCTAAAGTTTCCCATACCACAACTCATCCTAATTGTCATTCAAATTGGAAATACAGAGTTCAAACATAAAGAAAATGTAGTAGGGCAAACCTTAGTTACAGTGATAGATTGAAATGTGAAGTGGAGTAGGGTTTGCAATCTCCAAATAGGGAACCAAGTTGTTAGTGAGAGAGATGCAAATGAGAGAGTGTGGAGAGCTCTATAAAAATTTCCTCAGCAGAGTCGAAAAAATAGAAAAATTGTGTTTGGGGCAAAATAAGTGCCCTACTGAGATTTTAAATAAGTGTTGTCATGCAGCGCTCGCTGCTGCTTCGCCTAGCGAGCAGCTAGCGAATCAGCTCGCTACTGCCTCGCCTAGCGAGCAGCTAGCGAGAATGACAGCAAATGCCTTTTCAAAGGCAACAATTCATGTTCATACAGCATGGTTTTAGCACTAGGAAACCCAACACAACACAACACAAAAAACAGTAAATACTTACAATGTTGGGGTGGCTCCCAACTAGCGCTTGTTTAACGTCGGCTAAGCTCGACGGTGTGATGCTCACAGAGGAGCATCAAGCGGAATTGCACAGCTCTCGCGATCCACATGACCGCCGAGATAAACTTTCAATCGTTGGCCATTCACGGTCCAACTATCTTTCTTGTCCATGTCTTCGATGACAATAGCCCCGTACTCCTTCACCTCTTTCACCCGAAATGGCCCGGACCATTTTGATTTCAACTTCCCGGGAAACAATTTCAACCTGGAGTTGAACAATAGGACCAATTGTCCGGGCACAAATTCTTTGTTACGGAGCTTCTTGTCGTGATACTTTTTTGCCTTTTCCTTGTACAACCAACTTGAGTGATATGCGGCATTGCGCATCTCTTCCAACTCAAGTAGTTGCACCTTCCTTTTGTCACCGGCCAACTCATTTTCAAAATTTAAAAATTTTAGGGCCCACAAGGCTTTGTGCTCCAATTCAACCGGCAAGTGGCAAGTTTTACCAAACACCAATTGAAAGGGAGTTAGGCCAATTGGAGCTTTAAAGGCCGTACGGTATGCCCATAATGCTTCGTCCAATTTTTGGGACCACTCCTTTTTTGAATTAGACACGGTTTTTTCGAGGATTCTCTTAATCTCACGATTAGAGACCTCAGCTTGCCCATTAGCCTGTGGGTGATACGGGGTTGTCACCCTATGTGATACACCGTAATGTTTTAAAATGTTTTCCAACGGTGCATTACAAAAGTGTGACCCTCCGTCACTTATCAACACTCGGGGGGTTCCGAAACGTGAAAATATGTTTTTCTTCAAAAAATTTATCACCGTTTTCGCGTCCGCCCGAGGTGAGGCAATCGCCTCAACCCACTTAGAAACGTAATCTACTACGACAAGCATATACTCGTTCCCATAAGAGGGTGGGAATGGTCCTACAAAATCGATGCCCCAACAATCGAATACTTCGACTTCTTGTATATTTTGGAGAGGCATCTCATCTCTCTTACCAATCCCACCGCTTCTTTGGCAACTATCACAACTTTGCGCATGGGTGTGTGCGTCTTTGAAAATAGTGGGCCAGTAAAATCCCGATTGGAGGATTTTAGTGGCCGTTCTCACCCCATTGTAATGCCCGCCGTAAGGCGAGTTGTGACAATGCCAAAGGATGCTCTGCGCTTCATCGCCAGTAACGCATCTCCTTAATAGGTTATCACTACCCAACTTAAACAAGTACGGGTCATCCCAAACATAATACCTGGCATCCGACAGAAACTTCCTTTTTTGGTTCGAAGTTAGGTCGGGAGGCACAAAACCACTCGTCTTGTGGTTCGCAAAGTCTGCAAACCACGGCCTAACTTGAACTTTAAACAGTTTTTCATCAGGAAATTCTTCCCGGATTTCCTTCTCAGACGCTGTAACCTCCACATTCACTAAGCGGGATAAATGATCCACCACCAAATTTTCCGACCCCTTCTTGTCTTTGATTTCCACATCAAATTCTTGTAACAAGAGGATCCAACGGATGAGCCTTTGCTTCGAATCCGGTTTGGTGAGCAGATATTTAATCGCCGCGTGGTCGGTATACACTACGACTTTAGACCCTATAAGATAAGATCTAAACTTTTCTAGCGCATACACTATTGCAAGTAGTTCTTTTTCCGTAGTGGCATAGTTTATTTGAGCTTCGTTAAGAACCTTACTTGCATAATGTATCGCATGAAAATTTTTATCTTTTCTTTGGCCAAGTACCGCTCCAACTGCGTAGTCGCTCGCATCACACATTAGTTCAAAATTTTCATTCCAATTGGGAGCGACTATTATTGGAGCGGTAACCAATTTTTCTTTTAAAGTTTTGAAAGCTTGCAAACAATCATCGGTCAAGAGAAATACCTGGTCCTTAGCGAGCAAATTGCTCAAAGGCTTAGCCACCTTTGAGAAGTCCTTGATAAAGCGCCGATAGAACCCGGCGTGCCCCAAAAAGCTACGGATGCCCTTCACATTCACCGGAGGAGGTAATTTTTCGATCACTTCAACCTTAGCTCTATCCACTTCAAGCCCCCTTCTAGAGACTTTGTGGCCTAGCACGATCCCCTCGGTCACCATGAAGTGACACTTCTCCCAATTAAGCACCAAATTAGTCTTCACACATCTTTCCAACACCGTTTTCAAGTTCGCCAAGCATAGACTAAAAGACCCACCAAATACCGAGAAGTCATCCATGAAGACTTCCATTGTTTTCTCTATCAGATCGGCAAAAATGGCTTGCACACATCGTTGGAAAGTCGCCGGTGCATTGCACAGCCCAAAGGGCATTTTTCGGTATGCGAACACTCCAAACGGACACGTGAAAGCCGTCTTCTCATGATCGGCCGGGTCAACCGCAATTTGGTTGTACCCGGAGTAGCCGTCCAAAAAACAATAGTATTGTTGGCCCGATAGTCTTTCGAGCATTTGATCCATAAATGGGAGTGGAAAATGGTCCTTTCGAGTCGCGGTATTCAACCGCCTATAATCAATACACATTCTCCATCCCGTTGCAACTTTAGTAGGGATCAATTCGTCCTTGTCATTTCGGATTACGGTAATTCCACCCTTCTTCGGAACCACGTGCACAGGACTAACCCACGGACTATCCGAGATCGGGTAAATCATCCCCGCATCCAATAGCTTTACAACTTCCTTTCGAACAACCTCCTTCATGGTAGGATTTAAGCGGCGTTGTGGTTGAGCTACCGGCTTGAAATCCTCTTCCATCAAAATCTTGTGCATACAATAGGAGGGGCTAATTCCTTTTAGATCGGAAAGAGTCCAACCCATGGCTTCTTGATTTGATTTTAGCACAGTGATTAGACGGGCTTCTTCTTCATTTGTCAAAAGGTTGCTTATGATGACCGGCTTTGCCTCGGTCTCATCTAGGAATACATACTTCAAAGTTGAAGGTAACACTTTCAATTCACTTGGCGCTTTTTCGTCAATAACCTCCTTCTTCAAGTCTTCTTCCTCTACTTCCCACGGTTGTAATTCGTCTACACTATCAAGTTCCTTTAAGCATTCCTCAAGATCTAGCTCTTCTTCAACGGTGAAAACCTCCAATGAGTCGTCAAGAGCTAACTCCATAGGAGATATCTCGTGAATATGCTTTGAAACTTCCAAAATAGCGTTTTCGATCACATCGATGCGAAAGCTATCATTTCTATCTTTTGAGTGCTTCATTGCTTCGAATAGATCGAATGTTACTTCCTCATTTTGGACTCTCACCTTCATTAAACCGTCATCAACATCTATCATCATTCGCGCGGTCTTCATGAATGGTCGGCCCAAGATGAGCGGAGCATCATCATCTTCCTCTATATCAATAACAATAAAATCGACCGGGAAAAAGAATTTGTCGACCTTCACCAAAACATCTTGGGCTACGCCATGAGGATGGGTCGTCGACTTATCCGCCAATTGCAACGTCATTCGGATGGACTTAATCTCAATGTTGCCAAGTCTCTTGATAATTGACAAAGGTATAAGATTAATGCTTGACCCCAAGTCAATAAGTCCTTTCCCGACATAGACGTCACCAATTTTAACCGGCAATGTAACTCTTCCCGGATCAACCTCTTTCTTAGGAAGCGTCCTTTGAATAATGGCACTACAGCTCGCATCAAGGACGATGGTCTCCGGTTCCGTATACCTCCGCTTTTTTGTTAGTATGTCCTTCATGAATTTGGCATACTTGGGCATTTGCTCCAAGGCTTCGGCAAACGGAATGTTGATTTGCAACTGTTTAAAAATATCCATGAACCGGGCGTAATGCCGTTCATTCTCCCTTTTGGACGGGGCATGAGGATAAGGGAGGTTTTGGATTGGAGTAGTGCTCACTACCTCCTTTCCCTTTGCAACTCTAGAACTCCTCCATCTAGGCTTTTTCACTTCCTCACCCTTTACTTCATCACTCGTATTTTTCTCAATCTCCACACTTTTTTTCTTTTCAACTTCACCATTCTTTTCGTTATTTTCAACTTCTTCCTTTTCACTCCACTCCCCCACTTCACCATCAATATTTTCCTCCACTATTTCCTCCTCCTTTTCTTTCTCATCTCTTTTTTTATTCTCACTACTCAACTCCCTCCCACTTCTCGTCATGATCGCCTTACAATGTGCATTAGGATTTGTTTGCGTGTTTGCCGAAAAGGAAGGACCGGTTTGTTGTTCCACGAGTTGCTTAGCAAGTTGCCCAACTTGAGTCTCGAGATTTTTTATGGCCGCGTCATTGCTCTTTTGGTTAGCCATTGACATTTGCATGAATTGCGTCAATGTCTCTTCCAATTTAGAAGTTACGACCGGCGGTTGTTGAGGTTGAGGTTGATAAGGATTTTGGGGAGGGTTTTGACGGCTAGAAGAACCACCTCCATAACCTTGGTTATGATAATAGTTACTCCTAGGTTGGAACCCTTGGTTCCCTTGGTAATGTTGTTGTTGATTTTGAGGGTGCGGTTGATAAGGTTGTTGTTGTTGTGGTCTCGGTTGGTAGTCCCTTTGGTTTGCCATGTAGTTTACATCTTCGAATCCCGGAGGTGGACAGAACCCGGTGTCATGCTCACCTTTACAAAGCTCACAGCAAGCTATTTGTTTAGCTTTAGACGGTTCTCTCAACTCTTTAATTTGTTGCGTTAAGAGTTCCACTTGTTGTGAGATGAGCTTGTTTTGGGCAAGGATGGCATCGTTCGTCCCTAGCTCAAGCACTCCCGGCTTCTTCAAAGAGTTGCCTCGACTTTGACTCTGAAGATCATTTAGAGCCATTCGATTTATAATGTTTGTAGCTTCTTCGGCACTTTTTGACAATAAAGAGCCACCCGAGGTAGCATCCAACAACGTCTTGCAATTTGGTTGAAGTCCATTTTTGAAGATAGGGATTTGAGTCAATTCATCAAATCCATGCCCTTTACATTTCCGAAGCATGGACTTGAATCTTTCCCACGCTTCATTTAAAGATTCACTGGTTCCTTGTGAAAACACCGAGATGGCCGTCTTGGATTCCATGAACCGGTTATGGGAGAAGAATCTTTCGATGAACTTTTCTTCTAACACGTTCCAGACTGTCATGACGGCTGGTGTTTGGTCTAAGTACCAATCTTTTGCTTTGCCGAGCAAAGCGTGGGGAAATAATCTTCTGAATAACGGGAGCTCCTGAGCCTGATCCACTCCGGCCGCCAATGCTATCTCATAAAATTTTGTGAGAAAAGCAAATGGGTCTTCATGGTCCATTCCGGTGAATGGACTTCCATATAATAAATTTAGAGTTCCCGTTTTCATCTCAGCTTGCCTTCCTGTGTGGTTGGCAAACTGAGCGGTGTTCCTTGGACTATTTATGCATGGAGTAGAAATAGGTGGTGGTGGTGGCTCCATGTTAGGTATGAATGGTGGTGGATTTGTGGTAGAAGAACTTTCTCCTTGCTCTTGACGTTGTCTAGCCTGTTGCCTCCTACGTCTCGTTTTGCTATTGTTCCTCCTTACGGTTCTTTCGATCTCGGGATCAAAAAGAAGTTCGTCCACAGGGATTTGCCCTCGCATAAAACGTAAGCTGCACACTAAACCAAACAAATTACAAGCACAAGTCAAAAATTCAAAAGCTAAAAATTAAGCAACCATTGCGATGCTCGCAATATCAATTTACAATCCCCGGCAATGGCGCCATTTTATTAGTTGTAATTTTAAGTGTCGGGTTTTTGTTATCGTATCCACAGGGATTGTAAGATATCACCGCCGTTCGATGGTTGTATTAATCTTAGCTTAAGTAACACAGGGGGTTTTGGTTTTAATCACGTTATCTTGCATAAAAAAGGTAATACAATGCGGTAAAAGTTTGATTTGAATAAATGAGAAATATTGCCAAAGTTAGGGTTCGATGATCACTTTGCATGTATTTGTTCGGTCAACAATCTTATAAACTCCTTTAGATGATAAATCATTTCACAAAGTCCTCCCAATATGTTTCTCTCGAACACACATTATGAGTTTTCCCATTTTGATCCATTGTTTCTCTCGAACACAATCTATCAAAATGACAACTTTTTGGTTCAACCTTATGGTGAACAAAATTATTCATTACTATCTCTAGCTAACAAACAAGATTGGATGAAAACCTAGGTCAAGAGTTGGTAAACATCTCTCGATCATAAACCAACACAAAGAGTTTTAAATAGAAACAAAGTTTTCATCATATATTCACCATTAAAGAGTTTACACATGAAGATCCTTACATTTACACACAAAGCTAGTAATCACCTACATCTAACCTTGACAAATGGATGACTTAGCTACTCATTTTCATGGTAGCTTGGTCGGCAAGTTTCAGAAGAAGGTTGATCAACATCCAAGTCGGATAATCGAGATTGGAATACATCCCCCTCTGTTGTGAACATAGCTGATGTCAGTGGGTTGACCCGTAGCGGTCGCGTGTTTTCACCTCCGAAGCCTCAGGCTAGAGCTGACTGTGTTGAGCGTCCGGTTGGGAAGGCGGTTACTCCTCCGAATCCGGCACCTGTTGCTAAACCTTCCTCTGTACAAAAAACTCCTACTTCTTCTGTTGGCCCTAGTGGCACTGTGAATGGAGACTGTGATGAGATGCTAAGGCTCATCAAGAAGAGTGAGTACAACGTTGTAGACCAGCTTCTACAAACGCCATCCAAGATTTCCGTGTTATCTTTGCTTCTGAATTCAGAACCCCATAGGGAGGCTCTGCAGAAAGTTTTGGATGTGGCTTATGTTGATCATGGTATCACTATAGAACAGTTTGACAACATTGTTGCAAACATTACTGCTTGTAACACTTTGAGTTTCTGTGACGCTGATCTCCCTGAGGAGGGAAGAGACCACAACATGGCTTTACATATATCCATGAATTGCAAGAGCGACGCCATGTCCAACGTGCTGGTTGACACTGGGTCATCTCTGAATGTATTGCCGAAGACCACTCTCTCTAGATTGTCATTTCAAGGGCCTCCCATGAGGCAGAGTGGAGTTGTTGTGAAAGCTTTTGATGGGTCGCGTAAGACTGTGATTGGGGAAGTTGACCTCCCAATCAAGATTGGACCAAGTGATTTCCAGGTTACCTTTCAGGTTATGGATATCCACCCATCTTATAGCTGTCTCCTTGGTAGACCATGGATTCACGAGGCTAGCGCCGTGACATCCACCCTACACCAGAAGCTGAAATTCGTTAAGAACAAGAAACTGGTTGTGGTAGGGGGAGAAAAGGCTCTCCTGGTTAGCCACCTGTCTTCTTTCTCATACATTGATGCTGAGGATGAAGTTGGAACTCCTTTCCAAGCTTTATCTATTGCCGAGCCTGTTGAGAAGAAGTCTCCTTCATTTGCTTCCTATCGTGATGCGAAACTGGCCATTGAATGTGGTGCAGTTGCTGGTCTAGGAAAAATGATCGAGCTGGAAGATAATAAGTCCCGGGCTGGCATTGGCTATTCTTCTGGGGTCTTCAACGATAAAGGGTTGTTCAAGAGTGGAGGTTTCATCCACGCCGATCAGAGTGAGGAAGCTGCTGCTATTCTGGAAGAGGATGCAGAGGATACTGGCAACTTTATCATCCCTGGCAGGATCTGTCACAATTGGGTCGCTGTGGATGTTCCTACGGTCATTCATAAGTCAGCGTAATATGTTTACTTTGTTTAAAAACCCTTCTCCCATGCCAAAAGGAGAAGTGATGACATTGTTGGCACATTTATACAATGATGTTTTCATTCAATAAATTCATGTTAAACATTTGTTTTTCCATTTGTTTTCACTTTTTGCTTTTTTGCATGAAATTGGTGATCACAAAAAAACCCTGAAAAACAAGAATAAAAGCAATCTTTTCATCTGCATAATGATTTGTTTGTTTAAATTCTAAAGTTTTTCATTATCCAAAATCATTATGCAGGTTGATTCTAAAACCCATTGGACATAATGATCCAACGCCATCTCCCAATCTTGAATTCCCTGTATTTGAGGCAGAGGAAGATGATGTTGAAGAGATTCCTGATGAGATCACTCGTCTTCTTGAGCACAAAAAGAAGATCATTCAGCTGTATCTTAAGAATCAGCAAAACAGTCAAACTGGGGCACTAAAAAAAAAGAGGGTGAAAAAACAAAATCAAAATCAAAAAAAAAAAAAAGTCAAAAAATCAAAAAAAAAATTTCAAAAAAAAACAAAAGAAAAAAGTATACCCTCAAATCCCAAGTTGACTGATGCTGAATGGATTCAGAGTCGTTATGACCAGTTGAATCTAATTGAAGAGAAGAGATTGACTGCCATGTGCCATGGTCAGTTATATCAACAGAGAATGAAGAAAGCATTCGATAAGAAGGTCAAGCCTCGTGTGTTCCGAGAAGGTGACCTTGTGCTCAAGAAAGTTTTGTCTTTCGCGCCCGATTCCAGGGGCAAGTGGACTCCAAACTATGAAGGTCCATATGTTGTCAAGAGAGCCTTTTTAGGCGGTGCTTTGATGCTTACAACAATGGATGGGGAGGATTTCACTCGTCCTGTGAATTCAGATGCAGTCAAGAAATACTTCGCCTAAATATAAAAGAAAAATAGAATAGCTCGCTAAGTTGAAAACCCGAAAGGGCGGCTTAGGCAAAAATGAGCGTCTCGGTGGATAACCCGAAAGGGCGATCCAGGCAAAAATTAGAGACATAAAAAAATGAATTTGCATCCCGCTAGATTGAGTACCTCACCCTGGGGCAATCTAGGCAAAAATAAGGGATCTGGCAAGTAACTGCATCCTGACAGGACTTTCTGTTTCACAACTGTCTTTCCGTCAGAGATTCTCGCTCAGTCATCGTCAGCTGAAGCTTCAAATACATCGGATTCAAATTGGTAGAGAAATGGTCATTATGTTCAATGTATCCCTCTTCCAATATATATCACCGATTTCAAATTTATACAGATCTATGGAGTCTTGCCATTTGCAGACTACCATTTCATCAAATCAATTTGAGCTTTTATCCAATTATTTGCACTCTTATTTGTTTCAATTCAACAAATGTTTTGTATGATTTAATTGATAAAATGTCATTGTTTTAAACAAACAAATTTTTCAAAAATTGTTTTTAAACAAAGTGAACATTCACAATGATCAAAGGATACTCAGGAAACTCTCAGTGCTCTCCCAAGGGTGGTATGATTTCCAACAGGGTAAGACATTTGTTCATATCTCAAGATAACTGTATCTTTTTCCTGTAGAACCTTTTATGGTTTCTCCTCATCGAGGTTGCTCAGTGCAGTGTTGGTTGAAGTTGTTCAGCTTCATTTCCCCCGGCAGTACAACATTCTTCCTCCTAGCCTCTACTAGCCCCATGGTGGTTTTCATCCCCAGTGGAGTGTTGTTCTAGCCCTATTGTGGTTTTCATCCCCAGTAGAGAGCTGTTTGAACGCTTTTTGTGGGCCAGTCCCGAGCAGAGTGTTTGTTGAAGATTTCAACTTGCCTCTCCAGCATTATTCTCCCCCCAGCATTGGTGCTTTTCTTTGGAAGATTCGGTATTTGGTGGGTTGACATCCCAGTACTTCGTCATTTCCTCGGATAGATCCCCAGTGGAGTTGTTGGTATGATGAACTCCATCTATGCTATCTATCCCCATCAGAGATCTGGTTGCTTCATGGCGTCTCTGATCCCTAGCATGAGTTGTTGTTGCGGCGTTTCTGCCTGTGCATTGAACTCTTTTCTCCGGTTGTGACTGACGATCCCTCCGGAAACCTCTTGAGGCCTTCCTCCCCTACAGAGCTTTGGTGATTGCCTGATGCCTCTGATCCCCAGTAGAGTTGCTTGTGTGGCAGAATCTATTTGTGTGATCTTTGCTCCCTCAATGGATTCGTCCCCAGAGGAGTTGCTGACAGTATCTCCAGTAGGGTTGCTTGTGCGGCCAGATTCTACTTGTGTGTTCTGTTTCCGTAGCAGTTCTTGCCTGTGCAGTGAGCTCTTCTTTCCCAGTTGAGACTGATGATCCATCCTTGCAGAGATCTTGTTGTTTCCTGATCCCGACAGATTGTTTATTCTCCGGTGATCCGGGCTTTCTCTCCTGTGGTGTAGTACCGGGCCTCTGATTCCTGGACTTGTTTGAGTTAGATATGTCTGTTTTGTCAGCATTCATCAAACATAAATCACGCATATTCATGCATACTTTCAACATTCAGATATTCATGTTACATCTTTTTGCCATATATCTTTTGTTTGTTGTCTCCTGCTTTTGGTTATATAAATCTCCCCAGTAGATCTCCCCAAGCAGATGTCGGGTGTCTAATCTCTCAACATAGAGTCAACCCCTTAAGCAGAAAGTGTCTGTCATTCCTTCTGCATTTCCCCACTGAGATATATCCTCGTGGATGACGGTTGTTTCCGTTTCCTCCCAACACATATATTGGGATGGATTTTCCCTATTGAGTTATATCCTCATTAGGACGAGTCTTGATTCAGTTTGCCTTTTTGGTTTGATCCTGAATTGGCCTTTTTTTTTCAACTGTCTCTTGTGCTTCCCTGTGGAATAAATGAATGTTTGCTCAGTAACCGACAATCATTCGCTTTATCCTCAACGGAATTTTTGGCTTTTACCCAGTAACCGGTAGTTGTAAGTCCTAACCTTTGTGGTTTTCTACCCAGTAACCGGTAGATGTAAATCCTATATGCCTTTTTTCCCTCTTTGCGGAATCTGTGGTTGTTTACCCAGAGATTGGTATTTGTGAACCTTTTGTTCCTCATCAAGAGTCGGTGGTTTTCTACCCAGTATTCGGTAGTTGTAAATCCTATTTTCTTGCTCTCCAACAGAGTTTGTGGTTTTCTACCCAGTAACTGGTAGTTATAAACCCTATTTGTTTTCCCCGTGCGGAGTAGTGATCCTTTCGCTCCCCACGCAGAGGCTTTAGTCTTCTACCCAGTATTCGGTAGTTGTAAACCCTACTTTTTTATCCTCATCAGAGTCTTTGGTCTTCTACCCAGTATTCGGTAGTTATAAATCCTACTTTTTTTCCCCTAGCAGAGGTAACCTTTGTGGTTCAGTCTGATTGGTGGCAGATTTTGTGGTTTTCTACCCAGTATTCGGTAGTTGTAAATCCTATGTTGTTGTTTTCTCCCTATGGAGTCAGTGCTTTCTTGTGGATAATTGCCGTATGCTAGCAATTTTATCCTCAGCTGAGTCTTTGGTTTCTACCCAGTATTCGGTAGTTGTAAATCCTCTGTTCTCCCCTTTTTGCAGAGTTAACCTTGTTGTTTATCCTAACCGATGACGGTTACTCTCGGTGGTTATCAATATCCAGTATTCAATGTTGATCTTTCCCCATCCTTTTCTGGGTAATTTCTCTGAGTAAGCAATTGTATCCCCAGCGGGTCTTTTCCCTCCTTCTTGTGGATAATTGTCGTATGCTAGCAATTTTATCCTCAGCGGGTCCTTTCATCATTTGCCAGTGATTTATTCCCCGGATCATTGATTTTTATCAATGTATCCCCAGTGAGTTCTCTTTCATCTACCCTTTTGTTGGTAATGATTGTTGCTCCCTTTGATTGGTCATCATTATATACCTAGTTTTGGTATCCCGATGCCTTTCTTTTCAGATGATTTATCCTTTATTAACCCAGTAACCGGTTATGGATAATCTTCCATGCGAGTATACTATCCACGTTCTGACGGTAATGGATAATATATCTTATGCACTCTTCAGTCGAAGCCTGTTGTGTTTCCCCAGTTGAGTAAGATTCGTGTTCCTTTTGCGGAATCGAATAATCTTGTCCCCTTTTTTGTGTGTATCTCCCAGTAACCGGTGATATGTCTCCTGGATAATTGTCGTATGCTTGCAATTTATCCCCAGTGAGTTATCTCTCGTCTACCCTGTTGTTGTTGGTAACGATTGTTTCTCTTTTCGGTAGGTCACCTATTATATACCCAGTAACCGGTATCTCTGGTGCTCCTCCCATGTGAGTATATTATCTACGTTCTGACGGTAATAGATAATATATCTCATGCACTCTTTGGGTCAAATCTTTTGATTTTTTCTCCAGCAGAGTAAGATTCGTATTCCTTGTGGAATCGAATGTCCATCCTATAAACAAGTTTGCGTTCTGCTCTCTTCCAGGATGATGAGTGTTTTGGCAGTAAAAACCAATTCACGTCTCGGTTGATCACCTATTATATGCCCAATAACCGGTATCCCTGGTGATTCTTCCTCTCGAGTGTATTATCTATGTTCTGACGGTAATAGATAATATATCTCATGCGCTCTTTGGTTGAAGCCTTCTGTCCTTCTCCAATCGAGTAAGATTCGTATTTCCCTTTGTGGAGTCGAATATCCATCCTGAAAAGAAAAAAAAAATAAGTTTGCGTTTTGCTTTCTTCCAGGATGATGAGTGTTTTGGCAGTAAAAACCAATTCACGCTTTGGTTGGTCACCTATTATATACCCAGTAACCGGTATCCCTGGTGTTCCTTCCTTTCTGCTCCCTATTATGACCTTGGTCCCCTGCGGAGTCAGATTTTCCTGAGTTGAAATGTACCTTTTTCAGGTCTTCCTCAGATGTTGTGGTTGATTGATATCTCTCACCCGTACACCGGTCTTAGATATTCATTCTTCCTGAGCGTGTTGTTCTTTCACCCAGTAACCAGTGTTCAGATCACATGTCTCTTTGAGCTTGTTACCCAGTAACCGGTAACACCTCATCCTTTTGCTTCCTCTGGAGAGTCTTTGTTAGACGTTCCCCAGTGGATTTTCTGTTGTGATTTACCCTTTTGTTGTATTGGCGTTTTCCCCAATATATGCAATTTTCCCGGCAGGGAGGTTCTGTGTGAATCTTTTCCCCAGCCTGAGTCCGGATTTTTATCCGAGGTATCCTTTATGGATAGTTTTGCTGTGTTGGCGTTTTCCCCAATACACGTATCTTTGAGTCAGCTTGAGTCTTTCCATCGGATTTGTTTCCTTTGGAAAACTTTTGTCCCAGTTTGAGTCCTTTACTCCCCAGTAAGGTCTCCAGTCGAGTCGTGTTCTGCTCACGCAGTGTCAGTTCTCTTTTCCCCTAATTCAGAGTCGTGTCCTGCTCACGCATTCTCATTCTTTTTTCTTATCCCCATAAGAGTCTTGTTAGAGTCTCTGTTCCTGGTGAGTGTATTACTCCGATGGATCGTCTTTTTCTTCTTTGTGGACCCATGTTCCCCACAGAGTTTGTTTCTTTTGCATTCATACATTTGTATCATGAGGTCTCTTAGGGACCAAAATCTGTCTCATTATCGTTATTTAAGCCCATTCTATCGCGTCGAGATGAAGATTTTAACCTTCACTTCTCCGGCTAGAATGACCTTAAATAGGGGCATCTGTAAGACCCCAATTTTGTCCCTAAGATCCCTCATGGCTCATATCATAACATTGCATAGCCTCAAGGATCATTGTGCACCTTGCTTCCTTCCCTGTGGGTGGGATCTTTCTTGAGAGTGGTTCTTGATCACCAAGCATTGCTTGCATTTGTATATCATTGCTTTTCTGTTAATCACTAACCAAAAATGTACAAAAATATGTGATCTAACATTTGTCTTGCAGCTTAAGCAGTCAACAGGTCAAGGCAATTCAAGTGAATCTTTTAAGCAAGAGATGAGGTTTCCATTGAGATATGGATCATGTGATTATTATTTTGAGCTCATATGAGCTAGAGGTTCATTTTGGAGCAAATTCCCCAGGTGATTGAGGCCCAAGTTCATCAGAACATTTTCAGGTCATCTAAAGGCCTATGCCAGTCAACTGAAAGTCAATTGTGGATTTTGAATTGAGAAATTGAGTTTCTTCATCCCATTCATGTTCCAACAATGCTTATTCATCATGACAAATATCAACATTGAAGAATTTGAAGCCAGTGCAAAGGTTTCCAAAAATGGAAAGTGACCTATAATTTCAAATTTCCAAAAATGGAAAGTTTTTGGACCAACTTCAACTCAACTTTCCAACCTCAAAGAAACTTCAAATGAATTTTTGTCCAACATGAAAGTTGAATATCTCTCTCTCCCATTTCCAAAAAGTCCAAGATCATGAGCATCTGATGAATGGTTGAAGAGATATGATCTAATCATTGCCAAGTGTGCATGGGACTTCAAAAGGCCATAACTTTTGACTCATAACTCCAAATTGAGTGCTCCTTTTTGCATAATTCTTCTCATGACATGAACTTTCCAAATCATTCATCACATTGCATAAAATTTTATCACATGATCATTTGCTATTTCATGCCCATTTTGGAGGGAAATTTGAAAATTTAAAAATGGTGCATTACATGAACTATTTTCCATTGCCATTATGTTGGTAAAATGATTTTGAGTGACTTTGACCATGTACATGGTACTGTTCACGTGAGATTACTCCATGCACCACCAATTTTCAATTTTTTGCCATACACCTTATTTTTGCTAATCACCATTAACCAAGCTTAATTAAGTGTTTCAGTAGGATTAGGACATCATATAAATACTAAATCCTAACAGAATTGGAGGGGATTCACCATTTCTAGATCTAAAATTCAAGTTCCCTCCATTTTTCTCTCAACCAAAACTTGAAAAATCTTCACATAACATTGCTATTTTCTTCCATATTCTTGTTCTCTGGTATTGATTTGGTGTAGATCAAGCATTGGATCATTGAATTCGAACAGAAATCAAGCATGGCAAGTTCATGAAGGTGAAGATGGAAGTGGAGATTTGAGCTC
Source organism: Lathyrus oleraceus (assembly GCF_024323335.1). Lineage (NCBI taxonomy): Eukaryota > Viridiplantae > Streptophyta > Magnoliopsida > Fabales > Fabaceae > Lathyrus > Lathyrus oleraceus. Next base: position 456,697,811 of record NC_066585.1, read on the forward strand.
GATCCAAGCATCTTCAAGCTTCAATTATTGTACAAAGCTTTAAGACATCACTTCAGGAGTAGATCTGCAGCTTGCAAAGCCTTGAATCACCAGATTTCATTGTTCTGCTCTTCAAGAGGTAAGAACTCGAGTCTCTTAATTCTCCAAATAATGCACATGTTCATGTAGATCTATTCTTGCTGATCAAACTGATATAAAATTCGTGTAAAATGGATGAGAAATGGCTGAGTTATGCTTGATTGAAGTTTTGAATGTATGATATACTTTGCTTCGATTTGCATAATTTGTGATGAATTAGTGTGAAATAATAGTCGATCTGTAATCTACATATCATGACCATTCGAATGATGTACTCATTTTGAAAATCTGGAAAAAAAATTGTGTGCGAGCATTGTTGCTCCGCCGTCTTCGCGAGGAAGACGGTTGTTTCCGCCTAGAACCGTCGTCTGGTTATGGATAAGGCTGGCGCTAGGGTTTGTACCATACATGTGCCACGCGAGCGCCTTGCTAGCACTTCCATTGGTTGTGCTCTCGCTGACTTGCCACGCATAGCCTTTGACTGCCACTGTAGCGCCACATCATTTAAGTGAAGCCATGCGTTTTGGACATACCTACTTCGATTCCCTGGTTCTGCACTTTTGTATTTTATTTCAATTCAGCGCTTCTTTCTGATATGGACTCACTTCGGTTCCAGTATATGCCATTTTTTCAAATTAATTTCTCCTTTTGCTTTTCCCTCCATAATTTCCATGCCATGCCACCTTTATTCAAATATTTTCTTTCAACTTCAAAAATTCATATTAAATTGAAAAATCATCCAATTAATTCCAGGTTTTTTGCTACTTGTTCATGAGAATGTCTAGAATTTTATGGTGTTGATTTTATAATTTTACCATTTCTGGATTTTGAATTATAGCTGATTATGTGAACATGTATGCATTTGTGACATTGCTCCATTCTTTCTATTATAAAATGCTCATACATGATCCAAATGCCATGAAATTTTGCATGATGATTCTTAACATGTTGATGGATTTGTGTGATTTTATTTGGCGTTTTTTGCTATTTCCTTCTCTGTTTGGGACACATATACTTTAGGTGTGACAATTTGTGTCACACAATTGGATGTCTAGCTTGTGCATTTTTGTATCCATGTCATTTGAATTCTGATGATTCTGATTTTTTGTATGATGATTGTGTGTGATGTGTGGAATGCTCATAAAAATTTCCAGAATTGTTTTGAGTCATTTCTGTTTTGATGTGGAATTTTCATTCTTGATGATCAATTGTATGCACCTCTTGCTTGCCTTGCCTTCTCATGCTCACGAAATGATGTTGCTTGATGATTTTGACTTGGTCCTTTTTAGGACATGTTCATGATTGATTAAAGATAATTCATGTTGAGTTTTAGATTCTGTTTTGAATTTTTTCTCCACCTTTGACCCTAGGCTTTGACCTAGGGGTTTGTACTCACATTTGAGTTTTGAATTTCAGGTTCAAGCATTCATCTCCATGATTGATGTTGCTTCATCATTTGAGCTTAACTATTTGCTGTTGTTTGCTAACATTTGGTTGTTTTGTAGGCTTTGATGATAATTCACTTGAGTGTTTGCCTTATGGCTTACATGTTGTACATATTGGATTTGTCTGTCTGTTGAGATCTGTTAACTGTTGTCTGTTTGTCTGAATACTGTACTGATTATTTAGTTGTTTACACAGGTACCTAAGTTGCTTTAAGTTCATTTGAACTTTGCTTTGCTTGTGGTTGGCATACCACTTAGGTAACTTCTTTTCTCCATGTAGTCTGGAAGACCTGTCATGTTATTTTGGCAGGCACCTGTCTGAAGCCCTCCTTAAGAGGCCATGTTTTTGTTTGTTTATATTTGTGCCAAGCAGGTTAAGTCCTCTTAAGAGGCAATTGGCAGATAGAAGGGATGTGCAATCCATCCCCTGCTATTCAGTTGAGTCCTTCATCTTGCTCACACCCTGTGTTGACGCATTTTGAATAAAAACCCAAAATCTTGTACATAGAGTCAGTCATTGTGGAATAGAGTTCCTCATTCTGGACTCCCACACATTCTTTGATTCAAGCTCACCCCGACCCGGGTTAAGAGCTGTGAGGCATAACCCTCATCTCCCATTTCATCTGCTCACCCTAACTCTCAATGTTAGAGGTTAAGAGCCTGACTACCCATTCCAGTATTTGGCTTGTTTGTCAAGGTCGATATGACCCCTTGACTAAAGCCCGACCTTGCTTGAGCCCCTTGGTTGTGTATAGTGTGTGATAATTGACTGCTTGTTTACTTATTTGTCCATCTGTGCATAATTGTTTGTGTGTGCCTCTGTGCATTGTTACATCTTTGAGCATTAATTATATATCATTTCATGATCATTGTTCATACTTTGTGACATTTTGTTTTGTCTATTGAGGAGTCAATTGTAAGTCCAGCTATTGACATTTGTTTCCTGTGATCTGGTAGGAGTTGGAACTAAGACCATTGATTGGCATTCCATTTCCTTGGAGTCGAGTGTAAGACCATTTATTGGTAACTTGTTTCCTCTTGCTTATTGCATTTGTTTTCTTTGCTTTGTGAGACTAGTGTAAGTCCATAGATTGGCATCTGGTATCCATCTTTGTTTTGTGAGGCTAGTGTAAGTCCATAGATTGGCATCTGGTATCCATCTTTGTTTTATGAGGCTAGTGTAAGTCCATTGATTGGCATCTGGTATCCATCTTTGTTTTGTGAGTCTAGTGTAAGACCATTGATTGGCATCTGGTTTCCATTTATTTTGGCTATCTCTGATACCATGTTTTACTTGCTTTCTGCTTGGTGTTGCCTTATTCCAAAGGAACTTACTTGGATCATTTCTATGATCTTGAGAAAGCAATCCTGCCTGTGGTTTTGTCCCTTAACCTTAACCCTCACCCTTTTGTGCTTAACCTTCAACCTCCACTTGCATTTTAACCCAAACCAGAAAACTTTTGTGCAAACATTTTGACTTGTTTTCAAAACTAGAAACCTAGGGCTTAAGCCTTTGATTTTCAAACTTCACTTTCATAAATACTCATTGTGAATTGAACTTTAATGTCAACTTTGACTTCATTTTTGTGAATACCTCTAATTGATTAATTCCACTCACTCAATTGTCTTTTGTGATTTCAATGATCACTTCCTAATCAAATTTTCATGCATTAGCCATAGATCTGAGTTATCTTAGTGGTTGATGTGAACCTCACCTTTTGTCCTTAGTGATTGAATTGTAAGACTTCCTTGCTTATTATAGGGTTAACCCCTCACTAGCAAGTTAAAGCTATTCTCACATGGTGGATTGTTGGTTCAGGTTGAGTTTTCTCCCGTGGATAATGAAAGACCTTAGGGCTTTTGTTTAAAATCAAACCACTTACTTTTTGGAAATCTTTTAGCCGAACTACGGCGTTTTGATCCTTATCTTTCATGAAAAGGTACGTAGGCAATGGGTTTCATCCATCCAAACACAAAAATAATAAAACTTGTACATTCTTTCCTCATCCTCCCAATCAATGTTTGCACAAAAATATTTCATAAACAAATAATGATACAACAAGTTGTGAAAAGAGGTTCCCTAGGATTACCTAGGATGTTGTGGGTGCCTAACACCTTCCCACAACATAATTACCCCCTTACCCAGATCTCTGACCTTTTATTAGTTTTCTTCGTGTAAAACTTCTTAGGCTTGTGTTCGCTTTCTAGCCATTCCTTTGGATAAATAGAAGTGCGGTGGCGACTCTATCTTTGTATGCTTTGCTTTTGATTTAGCCAATAAATCATAAAGTGACGAATACACCGCTACACATAATCTCTGTATGGGATGAGGCCAGGCTGATTCGTCTCCCATTCACCCTTAATCTGATTAACAATAAGGGATGAATCACCATAAACATCAAGATGTTTGATCCTAAGATCAATACATTCTTCCAGACCCATAATACAAGCCTCATGCTCCGCCATATTATTCGTGCATTTGAAAGTTAGCCTTGCTATAAAAGGAAAATGTGTGCCTTGAGGAGTAATAATCACTGCCCCAATACCATTTCCATACTGATTGACAACACCATCGAACACCATACCCCATCGGGAACCAGGCTCTGGCCCTTCATCGAGTGCAGGCTCATCACAATCTTTCATTTTCAAATACAGAATCTCCTCATCAGGGAAGTCGTATTGAACAGACTGATAATCCTCAATTGGTTGATGTGCCAAATGGTCAGCCAAGATACTACCTTTGATAGCTTTTTAAGCTCGATACTCAATATCATACTCAGATAACAACATCTGCCAACGGGAAATCCTCCCAGTTAAAGCAGGCTTCTCAAAGATATACTTGATTGGATCCATTTTGGATATCAACCAAGTTGTATGATTTAACATATACTGGCGTAAAAGCTTAGCGACTCAAGCCAAAGGACATCATGTCTTCTCGAGCATTGAGTGCCGAGACTCACAATCAGTAAACTTCTTACTCAAGTAGTATATGGCATACTCTTTCTTCCCTGATTCATCTTGCTGACCCAATACACATCCCATGGAATCATCAAGCATAGTTAAGTACATAATCAATGGTCTCCCTTCAATAGGCGGAGACAAAACCGGAGGCCCAGACAAATACTCTTTGATACTGTCAAAAGCTTTCTGGCAATCCTTGGTCCAATCATGACGTTGATCTTTCCGAAGGAGCTTGAATATAGGCGCACATGTGGCAGTCATGTTGGATATAAATCTCGAAATGTAATTCAAGCGGCCAAGAAAGCCTCGGACTTGCTTCTCAGATTTGGGCGCAAGCATTTCTTGTATTGCTTTGACCTTGGCAGGATCAACCTCAATACCTCTGTCGCTGACAATAAAGCCCAATAACTTGCCGGAACGGACTCCAAATGTACACTTGTTCGGATTCAGGCGGAGTTTGTACTTCCTCAAACGCTGGAAAAGCTTCAACAAGTGTCCTACATGTTCAACTTCCGCTCTCGACTTTACAATCATATCGTCAACATACACCTCAATCTCCTTGTGCATCATATCATGAAACAAGGTAGTCATATCACGTTGATACGTGGCTCCAGCGTTCTTCAAACCGAAGGGCATCACTCGATAACAGAATGTTCCCCAAGGTGTGATGAATGTTGTCTTCTCCATATCCTCGGGTGCCATTTTAATCTGATTATAACCGGAAAATCCGTCCATAAATGAAAAGACATTGAATTTAGTTGTATTGTCTACCAACATATCAATGTGTGGTAGAGGAAAATCATCTTTCGGACTAGCTTTATTCAAGCCACAGTAATCCACACACATTCAGACTTTTCCATCTTTCTTAGGCACAGACACATTATTGGCCACCCATTGAGGATATGTAGACGTCATCAGAAACCCTGCATCAATTTTCTTCTGAACTTCTTCTTTAATCTTCACTGCCATATCAGGATGAGTTCTTCTGAGCTTCTGCTTCACAGGCACACACTCAGGCTTCAGTGGCAAGAAATGTTGCACGATATCAGTATCTAGACCAGGCATGTCTTCATACGACCAGGCAAAGATGTCGACATATTCTCGTAGCAACCCAATCAACCCCTTCTTAACAGCCTCTTCAAGGAGTGCCCCAATCTTCACTTCACGAACGTAGTCTTCAGACCCCAAGTTGACCATTTCCAGATTCTCAAGATACGGCTGAATGACCTTCTCCTCGTGTTCAAGCAGACGGGTAATCTCATCAGGAATCTCTTCAACATCATCTTCTTCTGCCTCAAATACAGGGAACTCAAAGTTGGGAGATGGTGTTGGATCATTATGTTCAATGGGTTTGATTAACATGCATAATGATTTTGAGTATAAAAGAGATTTCAGAATTCAAACAAAGCAAATCATTATGCAGATGAAAAGATTGATTTTATTCTCTTTTTAGGGTTTTATAGTGATCACCAATTTCATGCAAAAAGGAAAAAGGAAAAATAATTTTGGAAAAACAAACATTTAACATGTGATTATTGAATGAATATCATTGTATTAATCAAATTGTGTCAACAATGTCTTCACTTCTCCTTTTGGCATGAGAGAAGGGTTTTCAAACAAAATGAACACATTACGTTGACTTATGGATAACTGTTGGAACATCAACAGTGACCCAATTATTGCAGATTCCTCCGGGTATGACAAAGTTGCCAAGGTCTTCCTCTTCATCATCTTCAACAATGGCAGCGGCTTCCTGATCTTCAACGGTGTGGATGAAACCTCCACTATGGAACAACCTACGATCGTTGGAAACACCAGAAGAGTACCCTATGCCAGCTCGGGACTTGTTATCTTCCAACTTGATCATTTTCCCCAAACCAGTAGTTGCACCATGCTCAATGGCCAACTTCACATCATTGTAGGAGACAAATGAAGAAAGTCCTTTCCTTGAAGGCTCAGCAATAGATAAGGCTTAGAACGGAGTACCAACCTCATCCTCAGCGTCAATATAGGAGAAATAAGATAAATGACTGACCAAGAGAGCCTTCTCTCCCCCTATCACCACCAACTTCTTGTTCTTCACGAAATTCAACTTTTGGTGTAGAGTGGATGTCACGGCGCCTGCCTTGTGAATCCATGGTCTACCAAGCAAACAACTATAAGACGGATGAATATCCATGACCTGAAAAGTGATGTGGAAATCACTAGGTCCAATCTTGATCGGGAGTTCTAATTCTCCGATCACAGTTTTGCGTGATCCATCAAACGCCTTCCCTCTTTGAGAGTCCTGATGGACGTGAAGTTGCAAGAGGCTGAATGGGTGAGGACCCGGTACGAGGAGTTAAGCCTGATTGAAGAAAAGAGGCTGGCAGCCATCTGTCATGGGCAGTTGTACCAGCAGCGGATGAAGCGTGCTTTTGACAAAAAGGTACGACCTCGAGCATATCACGTGGGTGATATGGTGCTGAAAAGAATCCTTCCTCCTCAAAACGATCGAAGGGGCAAATGGACACCCAATTATGAAGGTCCATTCGTGGTCAAGAAGGTTTTCTCTGGCGGAGCCTTGTTGCTAACGACCATGGACGGCGAGGATTTTCCATCCCCTGTGAATGCGGACGCAGTTAAAAAATACTTCGTATAAAGAGACCCGCTGGACAAAAAGAATAAAATAGTCCAGGCAAAAATGGGCATCCCGGCGAACCAAAAAAACAGAAAGAAAGGGTTCGGGCAAAAATTAGGGATAAAATGAAAAATTGTACACCCGGCAAGTCGAAAACCCGCAAGGGCGACTTGGGCAAAAAAGGGTATCCCGGTGGACTGAAAACCCGAAAGGGCGGTCCAGGCAAAAGAGGGATTGAAACGAACAACTGCGTCTGGCATGATCGTTTGCGCTTTGGTTAAAGCATCATGGATAATACCTGGTAGGGATCAGTCGGAAGCGTCTTGTTCAGAAGGCAGAAAGCACGGAAAGTCTGAGGACATATGGGGTGTAACCGAGTTGGAACTCGATGAGATCACGGGTTTCACATTGCCATTAGGATAGATTTTTCCTTTTGTGCGCAATTACCTCTTTTCAGGAATTGCTTCCTTTGTATTGCTCAATTTGAGCCACACATTTTTCAATCAATAAAAGGCATATTCAGTCAAATAGTGTTGGTTTTGTTTACCGCTTTGATTGCAAAAACCTCCGATTATTTTGATAAAGAATCTTGCATTTTAAGACAAACAGGTCCCTTCCAATGCATGTTTATAAGATTGAAGCTTGAAATCTTATTCGGAAGGTTGAGTGACCCAAGTGTTGAAATCTTGACACGCCTGGGGCACGGTTTTATTTAACGATCTGTTTTGCAGGTACTGTTAGATCTCTTCACTCACTTGCAGGTTGTGATGTGGAAGTTATTGACAAAACAAATCCCCATGGAGTCCGATCAGGGACGAATGAATAGGAGAGCGGTGAAAGGACGGCGATGGACGTACGGCGACCCTTGAAATTAATCAAGAAGACTCTTCAAAGTCGGAAGATTGAAAAGTTTGTATAAATCCCAGGAGTTCGCTCTCCGTCGAGCTCGGAGCGGTTGGGAATACAAGATGATGGAGCAGAAAAGGTCCAGACGAGTCTGGGAGTTCTCAAAATTGGAAAGCTGACATGGGAGTTGGATATGAATGTCGTGATTCGACGAGTCGACGGGTGTTCAGTACCAGACTGTCCTCCTCCCCAAGCAGAGTCGGAATGACTAATTCCCCAGCAGATTCGAGGTCTGTGGATTCCCCAGCAGGGTCAGGATGGTTATCCCCAGCAGGTTTTAGATCGATACTTCCCCAGTCGCCAGGTCTGAAGGTTGTTATTTCCCAGCGGAGGTATCTGTGACTGGTGGTTCCCCAAACAGAGTCTAGGATGTATATCCCCAGCAAGTCAAAGACTGTTGTTTCCCCACAGAGAGCGTTGATGGTTCTTATCCCCAGCGATATCCCCAAGTGGATCAGGGGCAGAAGAGGTTTTTCCCAGCAGGGGTTGCTTTTTCCCAGCAGCAGTGCTATTCCCCAGCAGGGTGGAGATCGGAGTATTGGCGAGTTCCTCAGCAGAGTGCCTCGAGCTCCCCAGAAGAGTCCCTTGAGGGGGATACTTTTTATACATTCATCATGTAGATAAGCATAGCATATTGCATAATGAATCGCGTAGAATTTCCATAATTATGGAGCATTACGCTAAAAAGTCAATCATGCATCATTGTTGCAAGCATAGGCTAGTCTCAAGCCGTGGTTATCGTTTGAGAGGTGGTTGTGCCCGAGGGTGAAAGGTTACTCCGAGGAGTCTAGCATCGTGGTTTGAATCAAAATTTCTGTCGAGCAGAGATGGGAATGTTAATCAAAGAAATTTTCGGGGTTCAAAGGAAAAACAAGAAAGAATAATCCCCAGTTAAGTGCGAAGTGCTCGTTGGCTAGGGTTGAATAGAGAGTAGCCAGTTCGTGACTTGCTATTCCCAGCATGGGTCTTTGGCATGCGTGCTGACTCACTTATCACTGTTTTGTTATCCTCGCCGATGCTGATAGGCATGAAGAAGCTTCCGACAATTAGATCGATGCAGCTTGTGGCAGTCAGGCCAATTTTCCGGTATCCAAACCGAGGTGGTATTCAGACCAGTTTTCCGGTGTTCAGACTGAGGCGGTATCCAGACCGAGGTGGCGTTCAGGCCAAGTTTCCGATTTTCAGATCGAAGAAGTTCTCAATAATCAGGACGAAGAACTTGTGGCATTCAGGCCAGTTTCCGATTTCCAGATCGAAGAAGTTTCCGACGATCAGGTTGAAGTACTTATGGTATTCAGACCAATTTTCCGGTATCCAGACCGAGGCGGGTATTCAGACCGAGGTGGCATTCCGACCAATTTCGATGTCCAGATCGAAGAAGCTTCCGACAATTAGATCGATGCAGCTTGTGGCAGTCAGGCCAATTTTCCGGTATCCAGACCGAGGTGGTATTCAGACCAGTCTTCCGGTATCCAGACCGAAGCGGTATCCAGACCGAAGTGGTATCCAGACCGAAGCGGTATCCAGACCGAAGTGGTATCCAGACCGAAGTGGTATTCAAACCGAAGTGGTGTTCAGACCAAAGTGGCGTTCAGGCTAATTTTCCGGTATTCAGACCGACATCAATACTCTCATGTTGTGATGCTCAGTATGCAGACTAACGGGCGGCGTTCAGGCCATGGTTATCTTGGTGTTACTGCGTATTCAGAAATATTTCTGTTTCGGTATTCAGGCCGACTTTCTCCGTACCAGACGGATTCTTCTTTCAAGATTGCTTCTTTGCCGATTCTGACAGGCATTGTTAATTATTTTCCCATCAGAGTGCAAATTGTTCGTTTGTTCTTGGTATTCAATCACTCTTCATCCTGATCATCTGAAAGCCGAGGCTGTTCATATCGACAGGTTCACAGTGGATTGAATAGGGGCAGCTGTAACACCTCAAAATTTGCCCTCCTCTCTTGGGACTAGCTTAGCATATTGCATAGCATTTGTAGGTCATTAGGCATTGCATATTTGCATATCATATGGCAACATTGAGCAAGTCATCCTCCTGGGTCTTGGTCAGAAGATAAAGAGGTTGAGATGCAAGCTAAGGTTTTATGGAATGATCATTAACCATCTGAGGGGGTGTGATACAAATTAGGGTTTCTTGATTCCTCAAGGGGGTTGAGCTTCATCTTGGTTGAAATGATACATCATCATCATCATGGTTTTATCATCACCAAGAGATTCCTTATGCTTGATCATATTCCTTGAGATTAGGGTTTTGACCACTGGTCAACCCTAATCAGTTGTATTGGGCCAATCAGGGCTTGGCAAGGAGATGGGGTTTTCAGTGGATATGGGGATCATCATATGGTTATATTGAGCTTATGGAAGCTAGGGTTTCATCATTGAGCCATTTCATCAGGAGTTTGAAGCTCAACTTGATCAGTGCATAGCCAGATTCATCTATTAGTCAACAAAAGTCAACTGTGGTCAACTGTGCCTGAATTGATGGATTTGGAGGAGGGAGAGAGTTAGAGACACTTCATTCATGTCTAAACAAGTTTCATTTGACATTTCAAACATCAAGAATGAAGGAAATAAAGTCAGATGGAAACTTTCCAAAAATAGAAAGTGACTTGTAATTGAAAATTGCCAAAAATGGAAAGTTTTTCTCCTCAAAATTACGTGTCCAAAAATGCTTCAAATGAAATTTTGTCCAACATGAAAGTTGTAGATCTTGCTCTCACCTTTCCAAAAAGTCCAAGAACATGAATTTCTCATTTGTGGTTGGCAAGTTATGGATTGATCATTGTCCAAAAAAGTTGAGTTTCAAAGTGGCATAACTTTTGATTCACAAGGCCAAATTGAGTGAGGTTTCTTTGAGCAAACTCCATTTGACATGTACTATCATGATCCATCATCACATTTCATGAAAACTCATCACATAAAAAGTGCATTTTTCAAGTGGACTTAATTTAAAAAGTGGAGGGAAAAAGTGCATTTTGAGAAATATTCATTATTTTCACTCCATTCCTTTTGCACTAGCTCACATATGCCATTTGTAACTTGCTCAAACCAGAAAATTCCACTGTTACATTGGTTTTACATGAGTGAGGGTGAATGACCAAATTGCCATTTAGCATGAAAATGCATTTTTCACTAATCCATTCCATTAGCACTAATCATGTTTACTAACATGATTAACATCACATATATATTGCTAATCATAACTGTTTTCATGATAATCATAACAGAATTCAGATCTAGATCTGAAAATTTCCAAAATTTTTCACTTTCTCTCTCACTTTTTTTCCAAAAATTTGCATAAACCTTGCATTGATCTTCATCTATTCATCATCTATATGCATTATTGGAGCTAATTGAAGCAAGGATTCTTCATTTCTAAGCCAAATTTTGGACTGTTAAAGTGAGGTGCAACAATGGCAATTCAAGATTTCATCAAGATCGTGCGTAATTGAGCAACAAGACTTGTTCCATTCACCTATACAAGAGTCATAGCGCATCTGTTTTGCAATTTCAAGGCCAAAAACACGCAAATTCGCAACTGTCTTCAAATTAAGGTGATTTTTCGAATTCAATAATTCTTGAAATTGATTGATGATTTGGATAGATCTTTCTTAGTAGAGAATTCTGCAATTCGTTTCACTAAATTTGGTTGAGAAATGAGAGAGTTATGTTGATTTGAAGTTTCATGCATGATTATGTTTGGCTTCGATTCTCTTAATTTAGGAAGAATTAGGAAAAATTAATTTGAGATTGTGAATGTACATTAGAAGAGCTTTCCATTGATATATGGTTTGTCCAATTTGGTGGAGATTTGTTCTTGAGCCTATGAGTGTATGAAGAACATGAAGAACATTCAAAAAAATTCCAGAAAATGCCTTTTAATCCAAATTTCGTGCTACTGTTCATGGTTAAGGTGTTTGAGCGCGCGCTAGTTTTAAAAGGACCTCCCTTCGATTCCGTGTGGGAGCAGTTCCTATTTTGGCTTTTGCAATTTATTTCCTTGCCTTCATATGACTTCACATGCTTCATTTCATCATTTTTTTATTTTTTCTTCCACATGAAAAATTCATAACTCACAAACCATTAGTCCAAATTGCATGAAATTTTTTTCACCATGATCCTTGTAATCTCTACTATTGTTTGGTGATTTTTGTGGAAATTGTGCACGTGTAAATTTTGGAATGGCCTAGGGTTTGTTTGGATGTGTCATTTGTTACACATTGCTTGGTGTTTTGATCATGAAATGATGATGCTTAACTGGATGGAGCTGAAATTTTACATGTGTAATCTAGACACTTTGATGAACATTTTTATATATGGTTTGTGATTTTTGAGTTTCTGGATTGAGAGATATGACATGATCATTAGAGGTGTGACAATTTGTGTCACACCATTTCTTGTATGACTTCATGAATTTTGTTACCATGCCATATGAACTTGAAATGAGCTGAAATTTTGCATGTTGTATCTTATGGATGTTAGGTTCACATGTGAAGTTTTCTGGAATTTTAGGATGTGTTTCCAATTTGATTGAGAATTTCCTTTCTGTTTGACCAAATGTGGACCTTTTGTGAGTCATGTTTCTAAATGTTTTGTGAAATTCTGGATATGCATTGGATGGACTTGAAATTTTGTGGAGTGATTATAGACACATTGAAGGTTGTCATGGTTTTGGTTTGGTGCATTTATCATGTTCCTACACTGTTTTATGCTTGCTTGAAGTTGATACATGATATTGTGCCTTGTTTGGACTTGTATGAGCATGCTTTAACTTGATGAATTTAATTGACTTGCTTCCCTTTGTCCAAATGGCCTGAAATTTGGTGTGATTGACATGTAATGAATGCTGTTTAGCTGTGAATTTTTTGGAGATTTATTGAATTGTTTTGAATTGATATTTGAGTTGAACCATTCTGTTTGGTCCTTTGAGGTTCTAAATTGCATGCTTTGTACTCTTTGCTTCATGAAATGATAATGATTGATGATTTGAACATGAGACCAACTGGATTGGATTCTTAATTGATTGAACTTGATTTTTGGTAATTTTCATGTTCTGTTTTGAATTTTTGATCCCTATTGGACCCTAGGCTTTGTCCTAGGGTTATGCTTCTCATGTTTGGATTGTGTTTTCAGGACAAAAGGCAAATGGCATGGAGGAATTAATGCAATTGGTTTGAGTTGCTCATGTGAATGATGTTGATTAACATTAATTTTGTTTTGTAGGTGGTTTCTAATTCATTTGTGTTGAGCATTGGCTTATGCTTTGCTTGATGCATTGCTTGTGTACAGTTAACTGTGTGACTTTTAACTTGTCTGTTTAACTGTTTGAGCTGAGTACTGACTATATTAGATTGATTTCAGGTACCTTAGTTGCTATAGTTCTTTGTGAACTCGCTTTGTGCTGCTGCTTGGTTGTGTAAACCAATTGAGGTAGAATCACTAACTCCATGTAGTCTGGAAGACCTGGCCTGTTACTTGGCCAGGCACCTGTCTGAAGTCCTCCTTAAGAGGCGATGTTTGTGCTTGTTTATTTTTGTCCTCAAGCAGGAAAAGACCTTTGTTAAGGCAATTGGCAGACACAAGAGGTGTGTAATCCACCTCCTGCTAATCTGTTGAGTCGTCCCTTGGCTCACATTACATGTTGATGCCTTATGGATCCTAACCCAAGATCCATGTACAGTTGTACAGTTGAGTCAGTGTCATAAGTGTAGAAGGGTTCCCACTTTCTGGACCCACACTTCCTTCGTCTGAAGCTCTCCCTGGCCAGGGATAAGAGCTGTGAGGCACACCCCTCACTCACCTTTCATCTGGCTTCACCCTGACTCTCAATGTCAGGGTTAAGAGCTAACATCACCCTGATACAGTTGACTTGCTTTGGCAGTCTAACCCTTGTTTGAGCCACCTCTGTTTGGATATAGTGTGTGCTATTTGTGATTGTTTGCTTTGATTGTTTTGCCTGTTTAGGATTAGCTTGCTGCCTGTGCAAGTTAGGATAGAAACCATAACATAGGGCAATGATGCATGATAACATCTAGGCTCGAGTCCAGCTCCCTAGTAGTGTGTCTCCCTTTGTATCTGGTTAGGTGAGAATTTCTTTCCCGTTCAGGGGAACTACGTCGCCCTGATCCTCATACCAGATGAGGTACGTAGGCAGGAGACCGTGCGAGGTCTCTCCGGGCACTATTTTCCTTTTTGTGTGTGTTTGCTTGACAGTTGCTAGGCTCGAGTGCCTGACTCCTTAGTAACTTGTTTGCTTGTTTGTTCTTGTGTGTCAGGATATGGATGTAAGACCAGCGATTGGCTGTCCGTATCCTGGGTGTGTTTGTTTGGTTCGGAAGCCGATGTAAGTCCAGCGATTGGCGCTCGGGTTCCATGTTTGCCCGTGTTTGTGTGTGTCTTGTTTGGCGTGCGTGAGCCGAACTACGGTAGCTCTGATTCTCGTTCCAGACGAGATACGTAGGCATAGGATGCGATGTCCTAGCGAGCCCTCTCCTCTCTTTCCCCACCTGTGTTATCTTCAGTGTGTGTGTGTGATGTTTGTTTTAGCAACCTTTTCTTTCTTTTAGAGCGTGGATCCCGTCGAGTACGACGGACGTGAGGGGTGCTAATACCTTCCCCTTGCGTAACCGACTCCCGATCCCATTCTCTTTGGTCGCGAGACCATGCTTTTCCCAGGTTTACTTCGAGCGTTTCCTTTCCCTCTTTGGGATAAATAACGCACGGTGGCGGCTCTGTGTTGTGTTTTGTTTCAGCCCGCCGGTTGTTTTTCGCGGATGCGACAGCTGGCGACTCTGCTGGGGACTTACAAGATGTTGACCTGTGCTGGTCCATCTTCCCTAAGCGAGTCTCTCCTAGCGTTCTAGGATAGTTTAGGTTGCTTGTGCCGCTTTATTTATTGCATTTATTATTCTGATTGTGTATATATTTGCATAAATATTTGCATGCATCATACTATCATGTTGCCGTCCTCTGTGCAGGTGGTTCCTCTGTTTTTGGGGTGGGTGTTCTGAGTGGGGCTAAAACCCAGGCCCGAGTACACACCTAGGATTAGTGTGGTCTCACGTCCCTCACATGCTGGTTGGGCATGTTGTTGCGACGTGACATACCACAAGCCGGACGAGGTTCATCTGAGAGTGCTCTTCCTCAGTGGGGTTTTCCACTTTGGTTGGGTTACCTCTTTTGAACTATTGACTCTAGTGACCGATCATTTCCCGGATCTTTGGTTTAGACGATCTCAGGAGAGCTACAATGGCACACCCGAAAGGGCAAACCCATTGAGTATCTCTGCCCGATTGTCGAGACTATTATCCGCCTTAGGATGACCTGATTAGAATTTACCTGTGAGGGGAGGGTGTTTCTTACAGATGCATGTTCAGATGGTGACTTTGATGGTGACTATTGGTTCCGTTGATCAGAGTCCTATTTATAAGTCGGATTTATGGGCATTTCTTGCCGAGACGCCGGAGTGTTGTCCAAGTTATTTATCAGCGGGGATCCGTTTATTTCAGGATTCCCCCGGCCGATTCAGAGGATTGTGGTTATCTGCTCAGAGATTGTCTGGTAATGATGATGGTGTATCTTTCAGTTCCGTTTATTTCGGAACCCTTGAGTTGGATTTATGGTTACATATTCCTTCAGATGGTTGTGATCAGTTCAGAAATCAGGGTTTCAGTGCAACAGATGATCAGATGACTTGGAGGATGGCAATGCATTGCATTCATTCATAAGCATCATTACATCTTGCATTTACCTGCATCTAACTCATGTTTATCCATATGCAGGGACATTTTTGATCGAGATCCTGGTTGAGAGACTTTCTGCTCAGACATGAGGAGGCCCGGTTTGAAGGACGATGTTGTCTACAGTTTCTTTGACCCAGAGATCAGTGTGCTGAAGGATATGATATCTTTGATTGCACCCGACCATGTGGGGATGTTTCGAGAGGCATACGGTGGTATTCTGAAGATGGTTTTCAGACTTACTGATAGAGACAGGAGCGCCATTCATACTCTCCTCCAATTCTATGATCCTGGTTTGAGGTGTTTTGTTTTCCCAGATTACTTATTCGGGCCTCTGATGGAGGATTATGCTGATATTTTAGGCATTCAGATCAGAAATCAGGTTCCTTTCTATGCTACTAAGGAAGAGCCTGATATTGGAGGGATTTCCCGTGCTCTTTATTTGAGTCCGGAGATGGTTAAGGGGAGTCTGAAAGAGAAGGGGAAGTTGCCTGGTTTTCATCTGAGTTTCCTAGAGGCTAAGGCTAAGGAGCAGACGGAGTTGGGTAACTGGAAAGTTGTCTGTGCTTTGATTGCTGCGGGTATTTATGGGATCATTTTGTTTCCTAATCAGAAGAGCTTCGTAGATATTAATGCCATTCGCTTGCTTGTTCAGAGGAATCCTATCCCTACCTTGATCGGAGATGTCTATTACTCGGTCCATAATAGGAACGAGAAGCGGCGTGGGGGATTGATTCGATGTTGCGCTCAGTTGCTATACAAGTGGTTTATGGGATATTTGCCTACCCGGGGTGCTTTTGTTCTTCTTGGCCAAAATGTCAATTGGGCGACCAAGCTGATGGGTTTGAGGGCCAAAGACATAGCTTGGACTCACAGTAGTGGGGTTGGACAAGACTTCATTTGCAGTTGTGGGAGTTTTCCCAATGTGCCGCTTATAGGAGTTCAGGGTTGCATTAATTATAACCCGACACTTCTTAAGAGACAAATGGGATTCACTATGGAGCTTCCTCCTTTCAAGAGTGAGATTCAGGAAACTTTGTACTTCCCGGTTGAGGGCAATCAGGCCAAGTTGAGGCAAGTATCTGATGCATGGCGCAGCATTCAAAGGAAAGGCAAGTTTTCTTGGGGTAGAGCCAATAACAGGTCTTTTCCTCCGTTCGATGACTGGCTCAGTAAGAGAGTGGAGCTTACTTGTCTACCGTTTCCTATGGTTGATCCTTGGTATCCGTTGATGGAGGAATCTCCTTCTTCTGTTAGTATGGAAGAGTTCCTGGAGATGAAGCGGGAGATAGATCAGTTGCTTGCGGAGAAAACGGAATTGGAGATGAGTGTCGCTCGGGTGCAGATGGCTAATCAGGAGATCAGAGTGAGGATGGAAGATCAGGACAAGCGACATGCCCTGGAAGCAAAGCGCTTTGAGATGGATACTGCCTACTATGGGAAGGTCAATCAGGCTTTGGCATCTTCAACAAAGGAGCACGACATCACCAAAGAGAGATTGGCTAGGGCTTCAAAGGTCATTGAAGAACAGAAGAGGAGGCAAATTCTCGTGAGGGATCAGAGGGATGACAGAGTCAGAGTCCTCATTGCTGAGTGGGAGGCAAAGCTGAAGATCAAGGAAACAGAGAATGTGAAGATCATCGCTGAGAGAGATCATTGTATCGCCGAGAGGGATCATTACATTGCTGAGAGAGATCATTACTTCAGGCAGATGAAGATTCACCAGAAGGAGGTGGGGAGATCCCCACCTGTGTTATCTTCAGTGTGTGTGTGTGATGTTTGTTTTAGCAACCTTTTCTTTCTTTTAGAGCGTGGATCCCGTCAAGTACGACGGACGTGAGGGGTGCTAATACCTTCCCCTTGCGTAACCGACTCCCGATCCCATTCTCTTTGGTCGTGAGACCATGCTTTTCCCAGGTTTACTTCGAGCGTTTCCTTTCCCTCTTTGGGATAAATAACGCACGGTGGCGGCTCTGTGTTGTGTTTTGTTTCAGCCCGCCGATTGTTTTTCGCGGATGCGACATCAGCCTAGCAATCTCTTCCTTCAAGTCCCTGTTTTCTTGCTCTAGATGCTCCATTATCTTTGGATGATTGGCCCTGGTATTGTACCGGTGCGTCAGCTTGTCTTCAAAATAAATGAAGAGCAAAGAGTTAGACCACTGATCAAGAGCTCAGAACAAAACCTGATTATGCATATGATGCATGCAATGTTTGTGCATATGGTTTGTTTTTAATCAAAGGAACCTTTATAGATCTATTTGCAAATATTTGAAAATATTTAACTTTTTAGACATATATGGAATACTCGTAAAATAATATTTGGAAACTCTTTACACCAAAGAAGGAGTACAGTTTTGGTAACCAAATACAATACAAGAGAAAAGGAGAATGAACATCATATGGAGCCCTAGAAACAATCGTCCAAAGCCTTCGAGATCGGAAGATAGGTTGCACGAAGCCTCTTCACCTCTCTCTCATAAGTTGCTTCCATATCGGCCTTCTCCTTGGTAAGCTGACCATACTTCCTCTTCCAGAACCTAGATGAATGAGGAAGAAGAGAAGTAACCACATCATCAGGCTCATCGATAACCTGATGCTCTAGAAATTCTATCACTGCATCCTTATCTTTGAGCTGCTGAAGAAGTTCCTCTCGCTCACGAATCCAAGCACGCGACCGATCTTCATCTCTCAACTCCTCTACTCCTTGATTAGGGAGGGTTGAAGGCCCAACCATAACCATAGGGGTAGGTCTCGGATAATCGTACGGCATGCGGTACTCAAGAGCTCTCTTCCTCACCCAAGAGGTGTAGGGTTCCAAAGCAATACAATTCTTCAGACCAAGCTCATTCCTTCCCTTCCTATGAACTTTGCGCCAAGCGCGAACCATTCTATCCTTCAAGTTCTGGGGATCTTTACCCTCTTGAAAGAACACACCTTCCAACAAAACGTTGTTAGGTTTATCCTTTAAGGGGAACCCAAGCTGACGGCGAGCCAAAACAGGGTTGTAGTTAATTCCACCACATGTACCAAGAAGAGGCACATTGGAGAACTCACCACAAGAGTAAATAATCTGAACGCCATCATAAACACGGTTATACCAAGAGATATCATCATTAGTGAGAGACATAAGTCTCGTAGACCACCGTAGACATCTCTTGTTCTCTTTGAAGGCAAGCATCTGAGGCAAGTGCGAAATAAACCACGTGTACAACAGAGGCAGACAACACACAATGGAACCACCACCCTTTGCATTCCTCATATGCAAAGAGAAATAAGTGTCACCCGACAGAGTCGGAACGGGATTAAGAGAAGAGAAAATCCTAATAGCGTTCACATCCACAAAATTGTCGATGTTGGGAAATAACACTAGCCCATAGATGAGGTGTACAAATATGGCTTCAAAAGCGTCCTCACTCATGGCCTTCCCAAACAAAGTAGCTTTGGCAATGAGAAAATCAGACGAGAGACCTTGAATTCCCCCTTTGGTAGTCATATTGGCAATAATGTCAGACACATCCACATGAAGCATATCAGCAATCTCTTGAGAAGACGGAACCTTCTCTAAGCCACTGAACGGAAACTGATCAAGAATAGGTATACCCACATGATAGGCATACTCCTCAAGTGTAGGCAAAAGCTGGAAATCCGAAAAAGTGAAGCACCGATACAAAGGATCGTAGAACTGCACCAACACACTCATCAGACCTTCATCCAACTTGGTAGAAAGAATAGACATAAGCTTCCCATGGCGAGCTTTGAACTCCAAGGGCTCTAGTAAATAAGATGCCAAACTCCTTAACTCTTTCAAGTCAGGTTGTCTGAAACTGTACTTCTTCGTATTCCTTCTTTGCTTATCCATGTCTGAAAATTTGCAAATAGACCTCTTAAGTTCCTTGAAAAATTTTATTGTTGATGATATGGATGCATATGAATGCATGAATGCATGGATGCAACAATCATACTCAAGGATCAAGCAAGTCACACCACACAAAGGTCACGGGATGGCTCAAGTCATTGTAAATATTAATCATCCATTTTGGTGAATTATGGTTTACACCTTATCAACACCCAAGTTCCATTGATATTGAGAATGTACGAGAACAGATCAACCGCGAATCAAGGGTTTGTTGTAAGTCACGAGCATGGAGTCTCGGTTAAGAACCACCCAATAGTCATCATCTCATCTTTCGGATATTATCAGATAAAACGACTACTCGTCTTCCAAAAATATTCTCAGGAGAGACTCTTATGAGTGTAGTATCGCATAACAATCGTATTAAATCTTACACTTGAACGACTTTCGCACTACATCCTAAAATAGCCCAAGATGGGTTAGGTATCTAAGGTCCTTGGCTTCTAAGGTTTATATTGGAAAGAGTAATGCCTAACCACGACTACTCGCGTGACATTATTGATCCCAACAAGACCTCCACCAAGTGAATGGGCTTGCAAGTCAACTTGCTAAGGAATAACTCCACACAAGTCAACAAGACTATGCCATTCTCCTATCATAAGTGCACTCGAGTTCAGGTATAGAACTCATCTCACAAGAAACCACCAAGCACACAAGCAATTGGTATATCAAGAAATTCATACATTACAAGCAATACAGTCATCCCAAATTTGCACAGAAATATGTCACCAATATAAACATACAACACACATAAGCAAAAAGTAGGATAAACCCACTAGAGAAACAACTACCCCAGCAGAGTCGCCACTTTTCTGTAGCGGAGTTTTCGTTACCTTTAGGCTTATTGACTAAACCAAAAGTAAACATACAATTCGAGTCGCCACCGCACTTTTATTTGTCCAAAGGAAAGGCTAAAAAGCGAACAAAAGCCAAGTAAGAAGTTTTATCAAATCAAAAACTAATAAAAATGTCAGAGATCTAGGTAAGGGGGTTGGTTATGAAATAGGAATGTTTTATGCACCCAAAACATCCTTAGTACTCTAAGGGAACCTCTTTTTGCAAACATGTGTTATAGGTTGGTATTTGTGAAAATACGTGCAAAAGATTGGAGGGATGAGAGAAGAATGTATTATATTTACAATTTTGTTGTTTGAATGGATGAACCCATTGCCTACGTACCATCATAAAGGTAGGATCAAAACCTCGTAGTTCGGGGTAAAAATCTCAAAAATTGTTGAATTGATTTGATCAAAAGCCTTAAGGTCTTTTATTATCAAAGGGAGAAAACTCAACCTAAACCAACAATCCACCATGTGAGGAGGGCTTCAACATACTAGTGAGGGGTTAACCCTATAATAAGTATGGAAGACTTATAATCCAATCACTAATGATGAGGTGAGATTTACATCAACCATTATGATAACTCAAACCTATGACTAATGTTTTTGAAAAGGTTTAACAAAGGTGGCCATTGGAACCACAAAAAACAACTTGAAGTGAGTTATACTTACAAGTTAGATTTATTTACAAAATGAAGTCAAAGTTGAATTAAGATTTATTCATAATAAGTATTAATGAAAAGAGTTTGAAAAATCAAAGGCATAAGGCCTAGGTTTCTAATTTGAAACAAATGTCAAAGTTTGAAGAAACGATTTTGGCTTAGGTTAGAGTGGGGAGAAGAAGAGAAGAGCTAGTCCTAAAGCATACAAAGATAAAAGAGAAAAGATAAAACCCTTGGAGTTCCTCTTCTTGAAATCATAGAGATGATTCAAGATTCTCCTTTCCTTTGGACTTATCACACACAAGTAATAACTCAATTTAGATTCAAGCTCCTAGGATCTCCATTTGGCTTGTCTCTCTTAACTTGACTACTCATGACAATGGTCCTCCTTACTATCTCAAGATGGAATCCCTATCACACAAGAGCAAACATCAAAAAGTTCATAACACAATAAGAGGAATGGACAAAGATAGAGTTTTGGAAAGGAAGTCCTTTAAAGTCAACTTTGAGATTAAGCATTCTAAAGACATGAGGCCTAGTTGCTCTTCAACAAGTTTAGCATTCTAAAGGCATGAGGCCTAGTTGCTCTTGAACTCCTTTAAGCATAGGTAAGTCCTAATTCTAAGTCCTTTCTCATTTTTGCATTGGGTTCACACAAAACAAAGGCAAAACAACCACAAGACAACAATATATATATATATATATATATATATATATATATATATATATATATATATATATATATATATATATATATATATATATATACAATAATGAGCTCAAATGAGCAAAAGGAAAATGGCATAAACATAAAATATGTGCTCAAGTGAGCAAAATGAAAAGCAATATGAATAAGTGAGCAAGAAATAAAGTGCATTAAAGTAAAGGGCAAGAAATTAAATGCTCAAATTTAAAGTTAGTAATTAGTGAAGTTATGTTAGTTTGTCATAAGACAATGTAGCGCTATGTTAAGCAATCGTAAGTGGACTAATATAGTAGTCACACCTATCTGAGGCCGGTCAATAAAACTATAGGCAAATAAACACAAGTTAGAGATCATGACTAGGAAGCCAAGCTCCATAAACTTGTCATGCCAAAAGAAAAGAGAAAGGCCTTGTATAAACTTTAGGTTTTTTGCTTGGCCAAGAAGCAACCTATCTTGGACACAAAACAACTCACTTGATCTTGGATCAAGTTGAGTTTGGTTTGGATCAAAGAAGGTTAAACCTCTCATTTGTCAAGACTAACCATAAGACATTAACTCATTGGCCAAAATAAAAAGAAATGGGATGAAGATGAAATGAATGAAAAGAGAATTCAAGTATCAAGTTCAATTCGTCAAAAGTGAACCAAGTCATCGTCAACCAATGCTAAACAGAAGAAAAATGAAGATTACAAGTCAACAAGTCAATCATATTTTTTTGTATTTTTTAAATTAAAAATAAATGCAAAATAAAATAAACAAAATATGGTCAAACCTTAAATTTAATTCAAATCCACTTCAACAAGTCTAATTAAATTCTCATAGATCTAACATGGTCAAACAAGCTTTGACAAATTTTCTCAATAATTTTTGAAATCAGAAACTATTTAAAAACAATTAAAAACAATGAAAAATAACACAATATGAATTAAAATCTCAAATAAATCTCAAATCAAATAAGAAATTGATGAGACTATTTTTCATTGACTTATCATCATCCATAGGTGTTAGGAAAATATTTTTGGATTTTTCAAATATCAAAAAGTATTTTAAAATGAATTAATACTATTAAAAACCAAATCATTCACAAAAAAATATTAAATGAAGTCACAAAAATAATTAAAAATCAAAATATGAAACTAGATTTTTCAAGAATTTTTTTGGCATTGGTCTCATATTTTTGTAACTTCAAATAAAATATTTATGAATTTTTGAAAATAAAAGGAATTAACTGAAATTAAAAGAAAATAAGAAAAACAGGAAAATCCAGCGCCATCAGATCATCTCATTAATTGACGTGGGAATGATCAGATGGCTCTAAGACGCGGATATATGATAGACCTAAGTCAAGCGCGCTACACCTTGAATTTAAATGAGTCAACATAAAGAAAGGCTAAGATTAAAACATTTCAGCATGATCCAAAGGCTGGGAGGCTACCACGTGAGGATGGTGGTGGAAACCACCATCTTCTCCAGCGATCCAACAAGATCTGGCCACCACGCGCAGGAAATTAAATGGCAATGAAAATGAAAAATGAAGGCATCAAAATGAAGTTGAGGTGATGTACATCACCCCTATAACCATGGATCATCCTCATAGTTCCTATTTAGAGAGAAACATGAGCTTGGAGATCATGGTGCATGAACTGAAATGGCACGATTTGCAAAATTAAGACCACCACTGGTCTGCCTCATGCATGAGGACTTCAGAAAACCACACAAACCAAAAAGATTCACATTATATTGCAAGATCTAGATCAAGAAAGTTTGATGTTCTCCAAGCTCTTGATCTACTTTTGCTCTAGAAATGTGATGGTGATGCTAGGTTAAGGAATTGAGCTTTGAAGATCAACTAATGATGTTGAAATTCAAGCTTGAAAGAGAAATAGAAAACAGAAAATTCCTTTGGTGAGGGTTTGTATTTCAATTCAGCAGCAATTCAGATCTCCACTTGGTTGCCACTTGAATGAGAATGCACTCTTATTTATAGCTGAAATGTGATGAGAAACATGGTTCCCTCGTGTGCATGAAATTTGAATCCTTCTTGCATGGGCCTATACAGGCACATGTAAGGCCCAATGATGGGTGTAAATCCTTGTTGATGCCATCTGAAAGTGAACTGGACGTGCAATTGGAGTGGCATTAGCTTGCACATGAAGTTTTAATGTGAAATGCAAAAATGAACCTAAATAGAAAGCTCTTCAAAACTCCCACATGGAAAGTCCAACAAATTATTGTGAGTAATGGTTGGAAAGATCTTGAAATAAGGAACAAAAGTTATGTTGGGAAAAAATTCATTTGGAGTTTGGGACTTAATGAAAACTGGTTGTGAAGGTTTGGGTACAAAATATGTCTAAGTCTCCTTTGAAAATTTTCACCAAAAGCAAGCATCTTCAAGCCCTTCTGTTTCAATGATGCAAGCTTCAAATGGAAAAACCTCCAACATCAAAGTTATAGATATTTTTAATACGATCAATTTAGACTTAAATGTTTTATCATTTGGATTTTTCATGAGAAAGTTATAGGCACTTGAAGTTGGGCATTTTTCAAATCCAATGACTTTGGTCCAAAGTGACCTATAATGTTTTGTATTATCACATGTATTTATTTTAGGATTATGAAATTTTGTCCAATATAAAATTTGAAATATACCTCTTAAGACTTCCAATGCATTTCGTCTCACCTCAAAATCATAAAAATTAAGGAAGTTAGGTCCTTGGGAAGTTGACCCAAATTAGGGTTTCAGTCAAAATGACCTATAATGTTTTGAAATGAATGATGACCTTCCAAGTTTCAAATTTATTTTTGATGAAAATGAAAGTTGTTCATATGGTTCTTAAGAACATTTTTCTCTTGGGTTATCTTCGTTTGACAAACACATCAAAAGTTGTAGCTCAGTGATCTTCAGTTTAGTCAAATGACTTGACTGGTCAACTTCTCAAGGCCAAACTTCAAACCTTGACGAATGAATGATTGAGTATCCTCAAATAGGCACATATATGCATAAAATAATGAATGAAAGAACTTCCCTTGATTAAATTTGATCATAGGTTGAGGTTGCTTCATGAGCAAGGCACAGTCAAAACACAGCTGAATTAGGGTTTCCTTGGGAAACAATCCTCAAGCCCTTTGGGTTATCTTGATAAAATTGGAAAATTGAGATACTTGGGAGACATATATGATGATTAGGAGCTTTTTGGACCATTGTCATGCTTGTTCTCATCTTCATCTAGCCACTTCATTGAGCTTAGGAGCCTCCTATGAGCATGGGAGCACATGATCACTTGAGCTTCAAAACAAAAAGAGTTAGTGACATATTTGTATGCTTTTGGTTAGTAATCAAAATAAGAAAGGCAATAATATACAATACAAGCATGCTTGGTGGTCTCAAAACACTCACACAAGTCCCACCATAGGGTTAAGGAGCCAAACATGTTATGATCCTTGAGGCAATGCAATGAGCAATGATATGATGCCATGAGGGATCTTAGGGTCAAAATTAGGGTCTTACACACATCAGTTTACCAAATGCACCAAGTTTCACCTAGTTATTCTTTTACTATGGCAGTAAAAAGTGAAATTACACAACAGTCCAAAAAAATAGGCAAGCAAGGTACAAGGGCACAATTACTTTTTATAGCCAAACACATATTTTGGCAAGCATTGTTCAACAATAATACAAGTCCACGCACAATTCCCCTTGCCTGATCATAACCCAGCAATAAACCTTAATTGTTCCTCTATTTAAGCATGGACTCAGAACCAAGCAGAGGGTTTTTTTGGAGCATCATATTTTTGAGAGAAAAATAGAAAACATAGTTCTAAAAATAGATAGAGTATATAACAAACTTGAGTATCATTTTTTTCATGTCATGTTCTCTGGCGAAGGTAGACCCCGAACCATCACTTACTTACATTTTAGTTGCTTGCTTGTAAAGTTCGCCTATGGGAGTGTTTCCCCTAATGTTTTAGAGGCTTTCAATCCAAACCTACCATTTAATTTCATTTTTTCTATTTTAGGGTTCATACGATTTTCTTTCGTTTCGGTCTATTGATTAGTTTTTGTTTAGAATAAGTTTGGGGTTTGGATTCAACGTGATGATAGGGTGAGTTTGGTATTTTTCTTTTGGTGATTTGAGCTTCGTCGCCGCATGCGATGAGCTTCGGCGCGGTGGAGAGGGAAACTTTGAATTTGAAGAATGAGGGAGTTGATTCCCCCTTTCCCTGAGTGTTTAGTGGGCTTAGTTCCACTGGGCCTGTTTCCCACACTCCCTTTTTCGTTTCCTTCACCCCCAACCCATTTATCTCATTTCCTTTTATTTCTCTTTTTGAGTATTTTATTTTTATATATATTATTGGGTGCATTTATAACTGTAAGACCCTAATTTTGATCCTAAGATCCCTCATGGCATCATATCATTGCTCATTGCATTGCCTTAAGGATCATAGCATGTGTGACTCCTTAACCCTAGGGTTGGGACTTGTGTGAGTGGTTTGAGACCACCAAGCATGCTTGTATTTGTCGCAACCCGAAAAATACGGAGGAGATGCGAAAAAAACAACCGGCGAAGAAGAAATGACAGAAGAGTCGCCACCGTGCGTTATTTATCCCAAAGGAGGGAAAGGAAACGCTCGAAGTAAACCTGGAGAAAGGAAAGGAAAAGACAAGGTCTCGCAACCAAATCTTGGGTTCGGGAGTCGATTATGCGAAGGGAAGGTATTAGCACCCCTACGCATCCGTAGTACTCTACGGGATCCACTCTTGTTGTTCTTGTCTAAAGGGTGTATGTTTATCTAATGTGTTATTTACTAAAAGGGTCAAGAGGAGAATGACTCGCATGGATGTCGCATCCACTGCATACGTATCTCATCTGAATATGAGAATCAGAGTCTTCGTAGCTCGGCTACCTATGGGTTAAGGATAAATGTGCTCGCTAAGACATCGCGTCTTATGCCTACATATCTCATCGGGAATGAGAATCAGAGCATAATGTAGTTCGGCTAACTACGGGAACAAAGGTCTCGATTGCAACTAGGGCAAGAGAAAGGGAAGGTCTCGATCGCAACGAGGGCGAGAGAAAGGATCGCAACAAGGGCGAAAGCAAACAAGGATTAGTTGTTAGTTGTTAGTCAAACTCGGCAAGACATCGCATCTTGTGCCTACGTATCTCATCTGAACATGAGAATCAGAGTTGCCGTAGTTCGGCTGGCGCACGCCAAACAAAACAAGACACCTACACACAAAAAGGTGGCAAACATGGAGCCCGACTGCCAATCACTGGACTTACATCAGCATCCGAACCAAAACACACACAAAGGGGCAAATGTGGAGCCCGACTGCCAATCACTGGACTTACATCAGCATCCGAACCCAACAAACCCACACTGGAACCCGAATGCCACTCGATGGACTTACATCAGCTTCCAAGCACACAACAAGAACCACAAACAACAAATTGCCAAGGAGTCGGGAACTCGAGCCTAGCAATTGTCAAACAAACACACACAAAAAGGAAAAAAAGTGCCCGGAGTGGTCTCGCACGACCACCTGCCTACATACCTCGTCTGAAACAAGGATCAGGGCGATGTAGTTCCCCTACGGAGGGGTTGCCATCTGAACATGGACTTAGAAAGAAGGACACCAGTTGTGTCAAAGGAGAGTGGGCAATGTGTTCACGTCCTAGCAGTAGGTGTCGCAGCTCGCTGAATCGAGTCTTAGGCGGTTACCTCTTTGCAATAGAACGGACTACATGCCACAAGATCGGAGACGCACGGAAGGTCTAAAAGTGGGGGAAGCTCTGCCCTAGTGTTGTCATGCAATATGTACTTAAGTGTTTGGATTTACAAATGGGGATATCTACCTAATGTTAGCATGCAAAGAATACGGGAATTCTACCTATGTTATCATACAAAAGGATATGGGAATCCTACCTATGTTATCATGCAAAGGGTTCTATCTAATGGGTGCTACCTAATCGGAACAAGAATCGACGAATGGAGCAAGGAGAAGTGTTAGGGATAAGGGTAGATGGCGACGCATGAAGCAATCGACTTACAAGGTTGATGGCGATGCATAAAGCAATCGGCTTACAAGGTTGATGGCGATGCATAAAGCAATCGACTTACAAAAGGGTGGATGAATACGTGCTGGTTCTGTTAGGTTTTGAAAAATGATTACTCGACGTTGGATCGAGGTTTTGGTCTTGTTTTGAAATGGTTATCGGGTGTTCATTTTAATTCTTGTATTAACAGATGAATAAAGAATGAAAGAATAAATATTATACATTTCATGGGAGAGGGGTACATTTGTTATGAATGGGGATTGTTCATGGCAAACAAACAATAATAATACATGCCTCATACACCATACAAGTAGGCCACAGTTAATCAAACAATTAAGATATTTAAACAAGTATATAATCAAATCAAATAATCAAAGAATGAAATGAATGTGCATTAAACAATGTATGAGTGTAGGTGCGAAGGAACCGGCTCATTGTAAGAAAGCCCAAGAGTAAGCTATGTGAGGTTGATGGCGATGCTTAAAAAGCAATCGACTTACAAGGGTGTGAAAAAGGGGCTCGATGTTAAATCGAGAAAAATATGATTTTTTATAATTTTAAAGTGGTTTTGAATGAATGATGAAGTTAAAAGAAAACAAAGTTTGCATTATTAACAAATGAAACTGTGAGTATACAACATAAACATGAAAAAAATGAATGCTAAAAAAGAAAGGAAATGTTATATGTGGGTATCGAACCCACCACACAAGGGGAGATGAGACTCCTTCCCCTCCACCCGGCCATAGGAAATCAACTATTAAACTAACAACGACCAAACATATAAACAAGAACAAATAAAAAGAATAATAATAAAAAACTAACAAAAAAAGAAATGGGCCGGTGGAGTATGTCAAACCCAAAGCCCACGAAGCAGTGCCCATATCACCAAAACAGGAAAAAGTCAAAAGCCCAACGGTCACCCTAGCCGCATGGCTGTTGGGTGACGGAAGCAGAAGAGATCTCTCATGCCCATGCCAACTGTCGGCATTTATGATGGGTGGCTGTAATAGAGAACCAAGCAAGTCCCAACACTAAAGCCAACGGTCAACAATAAATGGGTGCAATCATTTCAAAAAAAAGAAGAAATTAAAACGCAAAGAAAGATGTTTAAAGCAGAAGTCTGTAATGAAAAGTAAAAAAACAATAGCCTCTCCCCTAAATGAAAACCATTATTTCCAGAGAAAACAAACCTTCTCGTTTTAAGGAGATCCACAGACGAATAACCGCGACACCAACGAACGTCGGCGACGAAAAAAGGGACTCAACCGGAAAGCAACGAACAGACCCAGCTACGAAGAAGTCATACGACAATTGGGGCGGCAGACGCTTGCACCTTTCACTCTTTCACCGATCGATTCCACTCTACTGCACTAAAACTCGCCTCCCTTGCCTCCGATATGAGCTTCAATCCATGGTGGTAACAAGGTCTAGTGTTCTTTAGACTTTTCCTCCTTCACCTTCGTTGATTAGGGTTTTTTCTTTTTCTCGCCGCTATCTCCTCTTTCTCCATTCTAGGGTTTCATGAATAGTAACCCCTTTTTATACAGGACCCCCCTCTTTCCTCTGCTGCGTTTTCTGCTGTGTAGTGGAGCCTTCGTACGGAGGATGTTAGGGAAATTTTGTCCTCTTTCAGCAGGTGGTCCCTCCTTTAATTTCTCTTAGGCTCCTCAACCTTTACCGTGAGTAACAGGCAAGTCACTACTGTAATTTTTGACACACTTGAAACAAATGGAACGTGACGCTTCTGGATTATTGGAACGGGATTGTATCAATCTGTAACTGTTATTGTTGATACTTGCAGGAAATGAAGATATAACAGACGTGACAACAGGAACTGGTTTGGTTATGCATGAGAACACTGCCGCATTGGTGTGAACATTTGTCTGGGCTCCAACTCCGGAATTTGTCACATGATTTGCTCCATCATTTTTCAAGGTTTCCCCCAAGGTTGGTGTTTCAATTTATTTAGTATTTTGATTCAAAAAAAAAAAACAGCTTCTTATGGTTAACAGATGCATTGGCAGTTATTGGATTGTTTGCTGCAAGTGTAACGACGACATCAGAACTATGACTGGGATTCTGGATGTCGATTTCCATTTGATTTTGCTTAGGTACTTTAAGGGTCTTCAATATATTTGAATGTGTACCATTTGAAGTGACACCATCAATTTCACCAGCAGTCCCTTTCCTGCTACTAAGAGCATGAGCAGATGGGTGAAGAGGGTTTCGCCGTTGACGAGGAACAAGAGAGGGTTATTAACAAACAGGCTCGCCAAGTATGTTCATGTAAAAAGAGTAAAACTTCAATGAA
Organism: Lathyrus oleraceus; assembly: GCF_024323335.1. NCBI lineage: Eukaryota > Viridiplantae > Streptophyta > Magnoliopsida > Fabales > Fabaceae > Lathyrus > Lathyrus oleraceus. Next base: position 456,728,065 of record NC_066585.1, read on the forward strand.
AAGGTATTAATCATTCTCTGAATAGAAAGAACATAGTGATGCCACAATTTTTTTTCTGTTGACAGTTTTGTATCCATGTCACGTGCTGCTTGATTTCCCAAAGAGCTCGACAGCATGTGCGGAGGAGGCACGAGTCTGGCAGTCAACAACCACCAGTGTATGTGGTGTTGGATGCTGCAATGGTTCCACTTGGGGAAGATATGGGAACACGTCCAGATGCAATAGCAGGTAACACTGGTGCGTAAGGTTATACTGTGACTTTGAACATACTTTTAGTGAAACAATGAAAGTGTCATTAATGAGTTTATCCTTGTTTGTAGCACATTTCTCACCAGAAACAACAATGGGCGCACTCTCTATAGTTAATGATGAATTGGAATTCTCTACAGAGCAATCTGAAATCTTTTCCTGGTATATGAGAATTCGAGTCCCTTTCCATGTGAATTAAGCTTGGATTATCTGAAAGAGATTTAGCATTTTGAGATTGTCCATGCCATCTTTGCACCGTAGGTGAACTATGGTCATTCTCTACATCTTTAGGAGACGGAGTCTCTTCAACAGATTGAGCGATTCCGGACTGTCTCACCCCGAAATGACTGACTGAAGCTAAACTACAAGGTATACTTATTTTGGAGTAAACACTCACTTCCACAGCCAACAATGATGCTTTTGATGTTTGAACGTGGAAGAAAAAATTTACAGGTGGAGCTTTTAGCTCAGAAGTCACTGAAGGTTTTGAAGTAATGAAATTTTCAACTCGGCTTTTGCTTAAGTATAGATCCACTAACATGTTTGAGTTGGTAAGAGTACTCAAAATCCTATGATCCGTTACGAAAACTCGAATCTGAGACAATAACTCCACAAATAGCAGTAGACGCTAATGTTTCTATCGCGCTCAAGCTTCCATTTTTCTGCAGCAGTAAACTCAGTTCCTCTAACTGTCTGTGGTTTGTTTCGACTGGTTTTGCAGGCTGTTGCTGCTGCTTGGTGGTAAAGTCATGTTTGCTTAATCTTGAAATTGTTCCTCTTCTGGTTTACAGACGACTCAACCATCGAAGTTGAATTAACGGGTAAGGCTGAACTAACTTCATTCGAAGCAGTAGCAATGCCAGCAGATACATTAACATAAGCCACTGTGTGATTCTCAACTTGTGGGGCAGTTGAGGTTGTAGAAACATTCAAAGTCTTCTCTAGAGAAAGATTACGTTTATGTTTATGATGTTTTGCTGTCCATTTTTCTGTTTCTTCAGGTCTGCAGGATGCCGCTCGGTTGTCTGGTATGGGATGAGTAAACATAAAAAAATCAGACCCTGATTCTGCTGTTGATGAGCCACTGCGTCGCTCCTTTAATGATTGTAACTGAAAGGAGTCAAAATTGTGCCGTTCATTGGACGCCCTGGTGATTTGCCTCACAAAAGTTCCCTCCGCATTTACGCACAAGCTTCATGATATTATGATCATTCCATGGACATAAAGCCTCAGAACATACTTCTTGATGATTACTTCAATGCGAGAATTTCTGACTTTGGACTAACCAAGTTGATGAACATGAATCAAAGCAAAACCAACACTGGCATTAGGGGAACAAAAGGGTATGTCGCACTTGAATGGTTTAAGAACATGCCTAATCACAGCTCAAGTGGATGTGTATGGTTATGGTGTAGTGTTACTTGAGATAATTTCATGTAGAAGATGTGTTCAAGAAATGGATGATGAAGATGAAGAGAAAGCTATACTGACAGATTGGGCTTATGATTGTTACAAAGATGGTGTTGTAAGTGCATTGGTTGTCAAGTCATCCAGAATGCCATAGATGTTGTTGATCTGAAGATGCAATCGACTTTATTGTCTCAACTTTTTTTTTTTGATCAAGTTGTGACATTATCAACCCATCCATATGGTTGCCGGGTGATACAGAGAGTCCTGGAGCACTGTGAAGATCCTAGCACACAGCAAAAAGTCATGAATGAGATTTTAGGAGCAGTTAGCATGTTAACCCAGGATCAGTACGGCAACTATGTTGTCCAGCATGTCCTTTTCTACAAAATTGGATCCTTGTATAATGTAATCACAGTTGCACCAATTACACAGAATATTGTTCCTGCCACTTTGGCCAATCCATTTTGTTCTATTTTTAATATTACTGCCATTAGAAATGTTGTAGCAGGGACAGAATTTTGTATTGCTGATAATCTTTATCCGGTCTTCCATTTCGAATTGAATTGTTTGTTTTTTTTTTTTTTCACTGTTCTTTTTCTTAGCAAGTGAAGCTGTGTAACTGTTCAAATCAACACCTTTCAACGAAGAATTAGAACTCAAATTCTGGTGAGGAGTAACTGGAGCAACTCCTTGAACAGTAGCATTTGTGGTTTGATTTGTGACCCTAGATGGTCATATTTTACAATTTGAGTGTTGTTTGTGGCTGGAATAGTAACTGCATCTTGTGATGAATTTTTTGCGTGCCCTTGTGTTGTTGGGAGATGAAGATTGAGATTGAGAAGTTGCACTGGTAGATCTAGTTGTGGAAGTGTTGTTTTACCACATGTAACCGTACCTTTGGTGTAATTTGGATATGGACATGGATTTATTTTAGGGTTTTCGGAATTGGGTTGACTTTGGTCATAGTTGACCAAAAAGTCAACTATTGACCAAAGTCAACAGTTGGTCCAAAAGTGTCAATTTTTGTGTATTTTTTTGTATGGAATCAAAATGTAATGAAATAAAATTGAAATGGATTAATAAAATGGTTTGAAGTTGGTTTCCAACTTGTTTTGCCTTATGACTTGAATGTTTGACTTTGAAAAGAACATGACTGATAATGCACATGAACAAACACCATGACTTTGGACCAAGACCAGTCCTCATGCAAAACCAAAGTAAAGCTAGGCCAAGCATGCCAAACCAACATAAAAGATTCAGGACCAAAATCTGGGTATGACAGTATTATATATTATTTCTTTTCCTACTAACCAAAAGCACAAAAGTATGTCACTAACTCTGTTTGTTTTGAAGCTCAAGTGATCATGTGCTCCCATGCTCCTAGGAGGCTCCTAAGCTCAATGAAGTGGCTAGATGAAGATGAGGGCAAGCATGAAAATGGTCCACAAAGCTCATAATCATCATATATGTCTCCCAAGTATCCAAATTTTCCAATTTGATCAAGATAACCCAAAGGGCTTGAGAATTGTTTCCCAAGGAAACCCTAACTCAACTGTGCTTTGACTATGTCTTGCTCATGAAGCAACCTCAACCCATGGTCAAATTAAATCAAGTTAAGTTCTTTAATTCATTATTTTATGCATATATGAGCCTATCTGAGGATCCTCAATCATTCATTCATCAAGATTTGAAGTTTGGCCTTGAGAAGTTGACCAGTCAAGTCATCTGACTAAACTGAGGATCACTAAGACATAACTTTTGATTTGTTTGTCAAATGAATATGACACCAAGAGAAAAAATGTTATTACTAACAATATTAACAACTTTCATGTTCATCAAAAATCCATTTGAAACTTGGAAGGTCATCATTCATTTCAAAACATTATAGGTCATTTTGACTGAAACCCTAATTTTGGGTCAACTTCCCAAGGACCTAACTTCCTTAATTTTTATGATTTTGAGGTGATACCAAATTCATTGGAAAGATTAAGATGTCTAATTAAAATTTTATGTTGGACAAAATTTCATAATCCTAAAATAAATACATGTGATAATACAAAACATTATAGGTCACTTTGGACCTAAGCCATTGAATTTGAAAAATGTCCAACTTCAAGTGCCCATAACTTTCTCATGAAAAATCCAAATGATGCAAAATGTAAGTCTAAATTGATCATCTTGAAAATATCTGAAACTTTTATGTTGGAGGTTTTTCCGTTTGAGGCTTTCATCATTGAGACAGAAGGGCCTGAAAATGCTTGATTTTGGTAAAAAAAATCAAAAGGAACCTAGACATGTTTTGTACCCCAAACTTCACAGCCAGTTTTCATAAATTTCCAGACTCCAAATGAATTTTTTCCCAACACGACTTTTTTTCTTCAATTCAAGGGCTTTCCAACCCTTACTCACATTAATTTTTTGGACTTTCCATGAGTGAGTTTCGAAGAGCTTAATGTTTATGTGCATTTTTGCATTTCACTTTGTAACTTCATGTGCAAGCAAATGCAGCTCCAATTACACGTCCAATTCACTTACTTTTGATCTCAGCGTGGATTTCCCTTCACTTTTAGGCCTCACATGCGCCTGTACAGGCCCATGCATGGAGGATCCAAAATTCACGCACACGAGGGAAGGCATTGCTTTGCATCCATTCCAGCTATAAATAGAAGCTCATACTCATTCAAATGATAACCACAAGGAGATCTGAAACGCTGCTGGATTAAAAACCAAACCCTCACCAAAGGAATTTCAGTTTTTTCTATTTCATTTTCAAGCTTGAATTTCAACATCATTAGTTGAATTTCAAAGCATAATTCCTTAACCTTGCATCACCATCACACTTCCAGATCAAAATTGGATCAAGAGCTTGGATAATTCGTGCTGTTTGAAGCTCCATTTCAGAGGTATATCACCAAACTTTTTTGATTCAGATCTTGAAATATAATGTGAATTTCTTTGGTTTGTGTTATTTTCTGAAGTCCTCAAGCATGAGGCAGGCCAGTGGTGGTCTTAATTTTGCAAATCGTGTCATTTCAGATCAAGCACCATGATCTTCAAGCTCATGTTCCTCTTTAAATAGGAACTTTGAGAATGATCCATGGTTACAGGGGTGATGTACATCACCTCAGCTTCATTTTGATACCTTCCTTTTTCATTTTTATTAAGGATTGATTTCCTGTGCGTGGTGGCCGGAATTGGTTGTCTAGGCGGAGAAGATGGTGGTTTCCACCACCATCCCCACGTGGGAGCTCCAGAGCCCTTGGATCTTGATAAAATGTTTTAATTGTGGCCTTGTATTATGTTGACTTGTTTTAAATACATGTGTAACGCGCTTGACCAAGGAGTATCATGTGACCGCGCCTCTGAGCCTTAGGATCATTGTCACGTCAATTAATGAAATGATCCAGTGGCTGCGCATTTTTGTTATTTTCTGATTTTTGTTTTAATTTCATTTAATTCCTTTTATTTTCAAAAATTCATAAATAATTTATTTGAAGTCACAAAAAAATGAGACCAATGCCAAAACTTTTCTTGAAAAATCTAGTTTCATATTTTGATTTTTAATTAATTTTGTGACTTGATTTAATATTTTTTGTGAATTATTTGGTTTTTAATAGTTTTTAATTCATTTTAATTACTTTTTTATATTTGAAAAATCCAGAAATATTTTCTTAACACATATGGATCATGATAAGTTAATGAAAAACAGTCTCATCAATTTCTTAATTGATTTGAGATTTATTTGAGATTTGAAATCATTTGTGTTATTTTTCATTGTTTTTAATTGTTTTAAAATAGTTTCTGATTTCAAAAATTATTGAAAAAAATTGTCAAAGCTTGTTTGACCATGTTAGACCTGTGAGAATTTAGTTGGACTTGTTCAAGTTGATTTGAATTAAATTTGAGGTTTGACCATATTTTGTCCATTTTATTTTTGCATTTATTTTTAATTCAAAAATTCCAAAAAAATATGTTTGACTTGTTGACTTGTGATCTTCATTTCTCTTCTGTTTAGCATTGGTTGATGATGATTTGATTCACTTTTGACCAATTGTGTTTGATATTTGATTTCTCTTTTCATTCATTTCATCTTCATCTCTTTCTTTTTTTATTTTGGCCAATGAGTTAATGTCTTATGGTTGGTCTTGACAAATGAGAGGTTTAACCTTCTTTGATCCAAATCAAACTCAAATTTGATCCAAGATCAAGTGAGTTGCTTTGTGTCCACGATAGGTTGCTTCTTGGTCAAGCTCAGAAAGCTATTAAAGGTAGTATCTTGGCTGACCACTTGGCACATCAACCAATTGAAGATTATCAGTCTATTCAGTATAACTTCCCTGATAATGAGATTATGTATTTGAAGATGAAAGATTGTGATGAGCCTACACTTGATGAAGGGACAAAGCCTGGTTCCCGATGGGGCATGGTGTTCGATGGTGTTGTTAATCAATATGGAAATGGTATTGGGGCAGTGATTATTACTCCTCAAGGCACACATTTTCCTTTTACAGCAAGGCTAACTTTCAAATGCACGAATAATATGGCGGAATATGAGGCCTATATTATGGGTTTGGAAGAGTGTATTGATCTTAGGATCAAACATCTTGATGTTTATGGTGATTCGGCCCTTGTTGTTAATCAGATTAAGGGTGAATGGGAAACGAATCAGCCTGGCCTCATCCCCATACAGAGATTATGCGAGGAGGATTTCAACTTTCTTTACTGAGGTTGACTTCCATCATATTCCTCGAGATGAGAATCGGATGGCAGATGCTCTTGCTACGCTTGCTTCAATGATTATGGTGAAATATTGGAATGAAGTCCCTAATATTACTGTGATGTGCTTGGATAGACCAGCTCATGTGTTTGTAGTTGAGGAAGTGAAAGATGATAAGCCATGGTATTATGATATCAAGTGCTTTCTCCAAAGTCAGATTTACCCGCCTGAGGCATCTGTTAAAGATAAGAAGATTTTGAAGAGATTATCTGGCAGTTTCTACCTTAATGGTGATGTGCTTTATAAGAGGAATTTTGACATGGTTCTGCTCAGATGCGTGGATAGACACGAAGCAAACCTGTTGATGACTGAAGTCCATGAGGGTTCATTTGGTACTCATTCCAATTGACATGCCATGGCAAAGAAGATGTTGAGAGCAAGCTACTATTGGCTGACAATGGAGTCTGACTGCTGCAAATATGTGAAGAAATGCCACAAGTGTCAAATTTATGCGGATAAGATTCATATTGCCCCGACACTTCTGAATGTTATTTCCTCACCATTGCCTTTCTCCATGTGGGGAATTGACATGATTAGCATGATTGAGCCAAAGGCGTTGAACGATCACCGTTTTATTCTCGTAGCTATTGATTACTTCATCAAGTGGGTTGAAGCGGCATCGTATGCAAATGTGACCAGGCAGGTGGTTGTGAAGTTTATGAAGAACCAGCTAATATGCCGATATGGTGTGCCAGACAAGATCATTACTGATAATGGATCTAGCTTGAACAACAAGATGATGAAAGAGCTGTGTAGCGAGTTCAAGATTGCACATCATAATTCTTCTCCCTACAGACCCAAGATGAATGGGGATGTTGAAGCTGCTAACAAGAACATCAAGAAGATTATTCATAATATGGTTATTACGTACAAAGATTGGCATGAGATGCTGCTATTCGACTTGCATGGTTATCATACATCTGTTCGCACTTCAACAGGGGCAACCCATTTTTCTCTTGTGTATGGCATGGAGGCTGTGCTCCCCGTGGAGGTTGAGATCCCATCAATGAGAGTCTTGATGGAAGCCAAGTTGATTGAGGCTGAATGGGTTCAGAGTCGTTATGACCAACTGAATTTAATTGAAGAGAAGAGATTAACTGCCATGTGTCATGGTCAGTTGTATCAACAAAGGATGAAGAAAGCCTTTGATAAGAAGGTCAAGCCTCGTGTGTTCAAAGAATGTGACCTCGTGCTCAAGAAAGTCTTGTCTTTCATGCCCGATTCTAGGGGCAAGTGGACTTCAAACTATAAAGGTCCATATGTTGTTAAGAGAGCCTTTTCAGGCGGTGTTTTGTTGCTTAAACCTGTGGATGGGGAGGATTTCACTCGTCCTGTGAATTCAGATGAAGTCAAGAAATACTTCGCCTAAAAATAAAATAAAAAACAGAATAGCTCGCTAAGTTGAAAACCCGAAAGGGCGGCTTAGGCAAAAATGAGCGTCTCGGTGGATTGAAAACCCGAAAGGGCGGTCCAGGCAAAAGTTAGAGACATGAAAAAATAAAATTATATATATATATATATCCCGCTAGATTGAGTACCTCACCCTAGGGCAATCTAGGCAAAAATTAGGGATTTGGCAAGTAATTGCATCCTGACAAGACTTTGTTCTTCAACTGTCATCTATCAAATATTCTCGCTCAGTTGTCATCAACTGAAGCTTCAAATACATTGGATTCAGAGTTGGTGGAGAAATGGTCATTATGTTCAATGTAGCCCTTTTTTCCCAATATATATCACCAATTTCAAATTTATAAAGATCCATGGAGTCTCGCCATTTGCGGGCTACCATTCTATTAAATAAATTCGAGCCTTTATACAATTCTTTGCACTCTTATTTTATTTCTTTGTGACAAATGTTTGCATGTTTTAATTGATAAATATCATTGTTTTAAACGAATAAAGTTTTTATAAAACTGTTTTAAACAAAGTGAACATTCGCGATGACTAAAAGGCTAGTTGGAATGTCTTCAGTGCTCTCCCAAGGATAGTACGATTTCCAAAAGGGTAGGATATTTGTTCATTTTCTGGCACTCTTATATCCTCTCCATCAGCTTTCAAGTTGTCTCCTCAGCGAGCGCAGAAGAGTGATACATCGTCAGCTTCCCAAAGAATTTGACGCTAGCATTTGTGTTTTATCAATTATATGGTTGTCATCCCTTGTGTGGACTGACCTAAAATCCCTTATAGATTGATAAAAGTTAGTATGCTATCTATTCATGAGGAAGTTTGTCTTTCCCCAGTATGAGTAGAAGTCCTCTGCGGAGTAAGCATGTGTTCCCTGCATAGCTGCCTTTCCAGATAAGTTGTTTCCTCAGCAGGAAGTTTGTCCAGGGAAGTTGGTGAAGGGCTTGAGTCCCTTTTCATCCCCAGCATGGCGCTTGTTGATGAAGGATTCATTTACGTTTCCCTCAGTCAGGACAGTTCCTTCGGGAGTACTAGCAATTTATCCCCAATATGGTCGCCTACAGTCCATCCCTAGTAGGATTGCCCAATCCGAGCTTGATAGTTTGTATCCCCTTCGTGGTTGAAAATCTCTTCCAGTATTGGACGGTGATGAGGAAGATGTGTTATTTCCTTCCCAGCGGAGCAATTGTTCTTCCTCCCCTTAGCAGAGATGTCTCTCCAGCAGTTAGAAGGGAGTGCTTGATTGATGTGTATATATTTGGTGGGTGTTCCTCACAGAATTTCACATCATCCCTTGTTAAGATCCCCAGTAGAGTTTCTTCTATGATAGATCTTATTGGTATCCAACCACCTGTTCCCGTGAAATGATGAAGGATCCCCGACAGTTGGTAGCTGTGACCTTTGCCTATCCCCAGCGGTGATCTATGTCTCCTGGTATTAGATCCTCCCCACCAGAGATGAGCTCTCTTGTGGGGCCTGACCTTTCTCTTTTTGAAGATGTTATACCGGATGTCCGTTCGTGGCACTAGAGTCTGTTTGTGTTAGATATGTCTGTTTGTCAGCATTAATCATACATAAACCATGCATATACATGCATAATCATAACATTCAAATATTCATGATGCATTCTTTGCCATATATCTTTGCTTGGTATCTCCTGCTATTGGTGAAATATTCTTCCCCAAGCAGATGTTTGTGTCTGATCTCTCCATATCGAGTCAGCCCCATAGGCAGAAAGTGTCTATCTTTCCTTCTTTATTCCCCACTGAGTTAGGTCCTCGTGGATGATTTTTGTTTCAGTTTTCGCCCCAGTTATGTATCGGGATGGAATTACTCCCCTGAGTTATATCCTCATCGGGTTGAGTCTTGTTTGATTGTGTCTTTCTAGTTTGTTCCTGGAACGACTTTCTTTCTTGTTATCCCCTGCGGTTCCCTGTGGTTTAGTTGTTCAATTGCTCAGTAACCAGTAATTGTTCATCCTTTTCCACAACAAACTATGTGGCCTTCTACCCAATAACTAGTAGTTGTAAGTCCTTTTTCTGTGGTTTTCTACCCATTAACCGGTAGATGTAATCCCCTCTTTGTTGGTTATCTTTACCCAGTAACCGGTATTGATACTCCTTCATTTTTGAGTATACCACCCAGTAGCCGGTGATATATCTCTTGGATAATTGCTTTTGTCAAGCAATTTATCCCGGCCGAGTCATCTTTCATTTTACCCTTGTTTGGTAATGATTGTTTCTCCTTCTGATTGGTCATCATTTTAGACCCAGTAATCGGTATCCCGATGTCCTTTCTTTTCGGTCGATTTATCCTTATTAACCCAGTAACCGGTTATGGATAATATTCCATGCGAGTATGTTATCTATGTTCTGACGGTAATAGATAATATATCTCACGCGCTCTTCAGTCGAAGTCTTTTTCTTCCCCAGTTGAGTAAGATTCGTATTTCCCTGTGGAATCGAATGCCCATCCTGTAAGTTGAGTTTGCTTTTTCAGCCCTCCTTTCGGATGATGAGTGTCTTGGATATATTCCCAATTCACGCCTGGTTGGTCACCTATTATATGCCCAGTAACCGGTATCCCTGGTGTTCCTTCCTTCTGCTCCCTATTATGACCTTTTGTTCCCTTTGGAGTCAGATTTCTTGAGTTGAGATGTGCCTTTTGGTCCTCCTTAGACGTTTCGGATGATTGATATCTCTCACCCTTATACCGGTCTTAGATTTTCTTTCTCCTTGAGCATGTTGTTCTCTCACCCAGTAACCGGTGGTTTGACGAAATGTCTCCCTTTTGAGTTTATTACCCGGTAGTCGGTAATATCTCGGTTTTTCTTCCTCAGTTGAGTCCTTTGTGGACATCTCCGTCTGAGTCCGGATTTTTATCTGAAGTATCCTTTGTGGATAGTTTTGTTGTATTGGCATATTCCCCAATACATGCATCTTTGCGTCAGCTTGAGTCTTTCCATTGATTTATTTTCGTGGAAACCCTTCGTGTCTCCCAACAAGTATTCAAGTCGTGACCTGCTCACGTGTTTTTACCTTATTTACCCCAGAGTCTCTGTCTCCTTAGTGAGTGCATACTCCTATTGGATTTTTCAGTTACTTCTGATTTCTTTTCCTTCGTGGCAATTATTCAGCCTGAAGATTTTATTACATACATTTGCATCATGAGGTCTCTTAGGGACCAAAATTCGTTTCTTTGTTATTATTTAAGCACATTCTACCTCGTCGAGACGGAGATTTTAACCTTCATATCTCCGGCTAGAATGACCTTAAATAGGGGCATCTGTAAGACCCTAATTTTGACCCTAAGATCCCTCATGGCATCATATCATTGCTCATTGTATTGTCTCAAGGATCATAGCATGTGTGGCTCCTTAACCCTAGGGTTGGGACTTGTGTGAGTGGTTTGAGACCACCAAGCATGCTTGTATTTTACATTATTGCTTTTCTTACTAACCAAAAGCACAAAAATATGTCACTAACTCTGTTTGTTTTGAAGCTCAAGTGATCATGTGCTCTCATGCTCCTAGGAGGCTCATAAACTCAATGAAGTGGCTAGATGAAGATGAGGGCAAGCATGACAATGGTCCACAAAGCTACTAATCATCATATACGTCTCTCAAGTATCTCAATTTGCCAATTTGATCAAGATAACCCAAAGGGCTTGAGGATTGTTTCCCAAGGAAACCCTAACTCAATTGTGCTTTGACTGTGCCTTGCTCATGAAGCAACCTAAACCCATGATCAAATTCAATCAAGGGAAGTTCTTTCATTCATTATTTTATGCACATATGAGCCTATTTGAGGATCCTCAATCATTCATTCATCAAGATTTGAAGTTTGGCCTTCAGAAGTTGACCAGTCAAGTCATCTGACTAAACTGAGGATCACTGAGATATACCTTATGATTTGTTTGTCAAATGAAGATGACCCCGAGAGAAAAAAATGTTATTAAGAACCATATGAAAAACTTTAATGTTCATCAAAAATCCATTTGAAAATTGGAAGGTCATAATACATTTCAAAACATTATAGGTCATTTTGACTGAAACCCTAATTTTGGGTCAACTTCCCAAGGACCTAACTTCCTTAATTTTTATGATTTTGAGGTGAGACCAAATGAATTGGAAATCTTAATATGTATACTTCAGATGTTATGTTGGACAAAATTTCATAATCCTAAAATAAATACATGTGATAATACAAAACATTATAGGTCACTTTGGACCTAAGCCATTGAATTTTGAAAAATGTCTAACTTCAAGTGCCCATAACTTTCTCATGAAAAATCCAAATGATGCGAAATGTAAGTCTAAATTGATCATCTTGAAAAGATATACAACTTTAATGTTGGAGGTTTTTCCATTTGAGGCTTGCATCATTGAAACAGAAGGGCCTGAAAATGCATGATTTTGGTAAAAAAAATCAAATGGAACCTAGACATGTTTTGTACCCCAAACTTCACAGCCAATTTTCATATTTCCAAACTCCAAATGAATTCTTGCCCAACATGACTTTTTTTCCTCGTTTCAAGGGATTTCCAACCATTACTCATATTTTTTTTTGGACTTTCCATGAGTGAGTTTCGAAGAGCTTAATGTTTATGTGCATTTTTGCATTTCACTTTGTAACTTCATGTTCAAGCAAATGCAGCTCCAATTACACGTCCAATTCACTTACGTTTGATCTCAGCATGGATTTCTCTTCACTTTTGGGCCTCACATGCGCCTGTATAGGCCCATGCATGGAGGATCCAAAATTCATGCACACGAGGGAAGGCATTGCTTTGCATCCATTCCAGCTATAAATAGAAGCTCATACTCATTCAAATGATAACCACAAGGAGATCTGAAATGCTGCTGGATTGAAAACTAAACCCTCACCAAAGGAATTGTTTTTTCTATTTCATTTTCAAGCTTGAATTTCAACATCATTAGTTGAATTTCAAAGCATAATTCCTTAACCTTGCATCACCATCACACTTCCAGACCAAAATTGGATCAAGAGCTTGGACAATTCGTGTTGTTTGAAGCTCCATTTCAGAGGTATATCACCAAACTTTTCTGATTCAGATCTTGAAATATAATGTGAATTTCTTTGGTTTGTGTTGTTTTCTGAAGTCCTCAAGCATGAGGCAGACCAGTGGTGGTCTTAATTTTGCAAATCGTGCCATTTCAGATCAAGCACCATGATCTTCAAGCTCATGTTCCTCTTTAAACAGGAACTTTGAGAATGATCCATGGTTATAGGGGTGATGTACATCACCTCAGCTTCATTTTGATACCTTCCTTTTTCATTTTTATTAATGTTTGATTTCCTGCGCGTGGTGGCCGGAATTGGTTGTCTGGCCGGAGAAGATGGTGGTTTCCACCACCATCCCCACGTGGGAGCTCTAGAGCCCTTGGATCTTGATAAAACGTTTTAATCGTGGCCTTGTATTATGTTGACTTGTTTTAAATCAATGTGTAACGCGCTTGACCAAGGAGTATCATGTGACCGCGCCTCTGGGCCTTAGGATCACTGCGCATTTCTGTTATTTTCTTATTTTTGTTTTAATTTCATTTAATTCCTTTTATTTTCAAAAATTCATAAATATTTTATTTGAAGTCACAAAAATATGAGACCAATGCCAAAAAAAATCTTGAAAAATCTAGTTTCATATTTTGATTTTTAATTAATTTGTGACTTGATTTAATATTTTTTGTGAATTATTTGGTTTTTAATAGTTTTTAATTCATTTTAATTACTTTTTGATATTTGAAAAATCCAAAAATATTTTCTTAACACATATAGATCATGATAAGTCAATGAAAAATAGTCTCATCAATTTCTTAATTGATTTGAGATTTATTTGAAATTTTAATTCATTTGTGTTATTTTTCATTGTTTTTAATTGTTTTAAAATAGTTTCTGATTTCAAAAATTATTGAAATTTTTTGTCAAAGCTTGTTTGACCATGTTAGACCTATGAGAATTTAATTGGACTTGTTCAAGTTGATTTGAATTAAATTTGAGGTTTGACCATATTTTGTCCATTTTATTTTTGCATTTATTTTTAATTCAAAAATACCAAAAAAATATGTTTGACTTGTTGACTTATGATCTTCAATTCTCTTCTGTTTAGCATTGGTTGATGATGATTTGATTCACTTTTGACCAATTGTGTTTGATATTTGATTTCTCTTTTCATTCATTTCATCTTCATCTCTTTCTTTTTTTATTTTGGCCAATGAGTTAATGTCTTATGGTTGGTCTTGACAAATGAGAGGTTTAACCTTCTTTGATCCAAATCAAACTCAAATTTGATCCAAGATCAAGTGAGTTGCTTTGTGTCCAAGATAGGTTGCTTCTTGGTCAAGCAAAAAACCTAAAGTCCATACAAGGCCTTTCTCTTTTCTTTTGGCATGGCAAGTTGTAGGAGCTTGGCTTACTAGTCATGATCTCAAACTTGTGTTTATTTTCCCATAGTTTTATTGACCGGCCTCAGATAGGTGTGACTACTTCATTAGTCCACTTACGATTGCTTAACATAGCGCTAAATTGTCTTATGACAAACTAACATAACCATACTAATTACTAACTTTAATTTGAGCATTTAATTTCTTGCAATTTACTTTAATGAAATTTACTTCTTGCTCATTTATTCATATTGCTTTTCATTTTGCTTACTTGAGCACATATTTTATGTTTATTCAATTTTCCTTTTGCTCATTTGAGCTCATTATTGTATATAAATATATTGTTGTCTTGTGATTGTTTTGTCTTTGTTTTGTGTGAACCTAATGCAAAAGGAGAAAGGACTTAGAATTAGGACTTACCTATGCTTAAAGAAGTTCAAGAGTAACTAGGCCTCATGCCTTTAGAATGCTAAACTTGTTGAAGAGCAACTAGGCTTCATGCCTTTAGAATGCTAAATTTCAAAGTTGACTTCAAAGGACTTCCTTTCCAAAACTCATTCTTTGTCCATTCCTCTTATTGTGTTGTGAACTTTTTGATGTTTGTTCTTGTGTAATAGGGATTCCATCTTGAGATAGTAAGAAGGACCATTGTCATGAATAGCCAAGTTAAGAGAGACAAGCCAAATGGAGATCCTAGGAGCTTGAATCCAAATATTGTGTGATTGCTTATTGTTTGCTAAGTCCAAAGGAAATAAGCATCTTGAATTATCTTTATGATCTCAAGAAAAGGAACTCTAAGGGTTTTATCTCTTTCTCTTATCTTTGTATGCTTTAAGGACTAGCCCTTCTCTTCTTCTCCTCACTCTAACCCAAGCCAAACTTTTTTGTGCAAACTTTGACTTTGTTTCAAATTAGAAACCTATGCCTTATGCCTTTGACTTTTCAAAATATTTTCATTAATACTCATTGTGAATAAATCTTAATTCAACTTTGACCTTATTTTGTAAATAAATCTAACTTGTAAATACAACTCACTTCAAGTTGATTTTGTGGTTCCAATGGCCACCTTTGTTAAACCTTTTTTATAAACATTAGTCATAGGTTTGAGTTATCATAGTGGTTGATGTAAACCTCACCTTATCCTTAGTGATTGGATTATAAGTCTCTCATACTTATTATAGGGTTAATCCCTCACTAGTATGTTGAAGCTCTCCTCACATGGTGGATTGATGGTTTAGGTTGAGTTTTCTCCCTTTGATAACAAAAGACCTTAAGGCTTTTGACAAATCAATTCATCAATCTTTGAGATTTTTACCCCGAACTACGAGGTTTTGATCCTACCTTTGTGATGGTACGTAGGCAATGGGTTCATCCATTCAAACAACAAATTTGTAAATATAATATATTCTTCTCTCATCCCCCCAATCTTTTGCACATATTTTCATAAATTCCAACCTACAACACATATTTGCAAAAAGAGGTTCCCTTAGAGTACTAAGGATGTTTTGGGTGCGTAAAACCTTCCCATTTCATAACCAACCCCCTTACTTGAGATATTCTTCTCTCTGATATTTTTATTAGTTTTTGATTTGATAAAACTTCTTACTTGGCTTTTGTTCACTTTTTAGCCTTTCCTTTGGACAAATAAAAGTGCGGTGACGACTCGAATTATATGTTTACTTTTGGTTTAGTCAATAAGCCTAAAGGTAACGAATACCCCGCTACAGAAAAGTGGTGACTCTGCTGGGGAAATCTATGTTCCTAGTGGGTTCAGCCTACTTTTTGCTTGTATGTGTTGTATGTTTATATTTATTTATGTCATATTTTTGTGCAAATTTGGGATGACTGTATTAATTGTAATGTATGAATTGTTTGATATACTAATTGCTTGTGTGCTTGGTGGTCTCTTGTGAGATGAGTTCTATACCCGAACTCGAGTGCACTTATGATAGGAGAATGGCATAGTCTTGTTGACTTGTGTGGAGTTATTCCTTAGCAAGTTGACTTGCAAGCCTATTCACTTGGTGGAGGTCTTGTTGGGATCAATAATGTCACACGAGTAATCATGGTTAGGCATTACTCTTTCCAATATAAACCTTAGAAGCCAAGGACCTTAGATACCTAGCCCATCTTGGCCTATTTTAGGACGTAGTGCGAAGGTCGTTCAAGTGTAAGATTTGATACGATTGTTACGTGATACTACACTCATAAGAGTCTCTCTTGAGCATATTTTTGGAATACGAGTAGTCGTTTTATCCGATAATATCTGAAAGATGAGATGATGACTATGGGGACCCTTTTTAGAACATGATTGTCAGGTTTAACCATAGTACACTCCCTTTGGGTGGTTCTTAACCGAGACTCCATGCTCGTGACTTACAATAAACCCTTGATTTGCGGTTGATCCGTTCTCATATATCCTCAATATCAATGGAACTTGGGTGTTGATAAGGTGTAAACCATAATCCACCAAAATGGATGATTGATATTGACGATAACGTGAGCCATCCCGTGACCTTTGTGTGGTGTGACTCGCTTGATCCTTGAGTGTGATTGTTGCATCCATGCATTCATGCATTCATGCATTCATTTGCATCCATATCATCAACAATAAAGAATTTCAAGGAACTTAAGAGGTCTATTTGCAAAATTTCAGACATGAATAAGCAAAGAAGGAATACAAAGAAGTACAGTTTCAGACAACCCGACTTGAAAGAATTAAGGAGTTTGACATCTTATGTATTAGAGCCCTTGGAGTTCAAAGCTCGCCATGGAAAGCTCCTGTCTATTCTTTCTACCAAGGTGGATGAAGGTTTGATGAGTGTGTTGGTGCAGTTCTATGATCCTTTGTATCGATGCTTTACTTTTCCGAATTTCCAGCTTTTTCCTATCATGTGGGTATATCTATCTTGGATCAGTTGTCGTTCAGTGGTTTGGAGAGGATTCCTTCTTCCCAAGAGATTGCTAATATGCTTCACATAGATGTATCTGATATTGTTGCTCATATGACTACCAAAGGTGGAATTCAAGGTCTCCCATATGATTTTCTCATTGCCCAAGTTACTTTGTTTGGGAAGGCCATGAGTGAGGACGCCTTTGAAGCCGTATTTGTGCTTCTCATCTATGGGCTAGTGTTATTTCCCAACATCGACAATTTTGTGGATGTGAACGCTATTAGGATTTTCTCTTCTCTTAATCCCGTTTCGACTCTGTTGGGTGACACTTATTTCTCTTTGCATATGAGGAATGCAAAGGGTGATGGTTCCATTGTGTGTTGCTTGTCTTTGTTGTACAAGTGTTTTATTTCGCACTTGCCTCAGACGCTCGCCTTCAAGGAGAACAAGGGATGTCTACGGTGGTCTGTGAGACTCATGTCTCTTACTAATGATGATATCTCTTGGTATAACCGTGTTTATGATGGGCGTTCAGATTATTGACTCTTGTGGTGAGTTCTCCAATGTGCCTCTTCTCGGTACATGTGGTGGAATTAACTACAACCCTGTTTTGGCTCGCCGTCAGCTTGGGTTCCCCTTAAAAGATAAACCTAACAATATTTTGTTGGAAGGTGTGTTCTTTCAAGAGAGTAAAGATCCCCAGAAATTGAAGGGCAGGATGGTCCGCGCCTGGCGCAAAGTTCATAGGAAGGGAAGGAAGGAGCTAGGGCCGAAGAATTGTATTGCTTTGGAACCCTACACCGCTTGGGTGAGGAAGAGAGCTCTTAAGTACTGTATCTCGTATGATTATCCAAGACCTACCCCTATGGTTATGGTTGGGCCTTCAACCCTCCCTAACCAAGGAGTAGAGGAGTTGAGAGATGAAGACCGATCGCGTGCTTGGGTTCGTGAGCGAGAGGAACAACTTCAGCAGCTCAGAGATAAGGATGCAATGATAGAATTTCTAGAGCATCAGGTTATTGATGAGCCTGATGATGTGGTTACTTCTCTTCTTCCTTACTCATCCAGGTTTTGGAGGAGGAAGTATGATCAGCTCGCCTAGGAGAAGGCTGATATGGAAGCAGCTTATGAGAGAGAGGTGAAGAGGCTTCATTCAGCTTATCTTCCGATTTCGAGGGCTTTGGACGATTGTTTTTAGGGCTTCATAGGATGTTTATTCTCCTTTTCTCTTTTATTGTATTTGGTTACCAAAACTGTACTACTTCTTTGGTGTAAAAAGTTTCCAAATATTATTGCTATGAGCATTCCATATATGTCTTAAAATATTAATATTTTCAAGTATTTGTAAATAGACCTCTATAAATTTCCTCAAATAAAAACAAATCATACGCACAAACATTGCATGCATCATATGCATAAGAAGGTTTTGTTCTGAGCTCTTGATTAGTGGTCTAACTCTTTGCTCTTCATTTATTTTGAAGACAAGTTGACGCACCGGTATAATACCAGAGCCAATCATCCAAGGATAATGGAGCATTTAGAGCAAGAGAACCGGGAATTGAAAGAAGAGATTGCTAGGCTGACTGCCATGATGGAGTCAGTTTTGGCCGCCCAAAGCCAAGCTTCGCCGACTCCTGCAACTCCTCCCGCGAGGACTGTTATATCAGAGATAGCTGCGTCAGCTGTGCCTGCTGCAACAGCCCACTTTGCGCCATCTATGCCAGCCGGGTTCCCTTGGGGAATGCTTGCTAACTTTGTGCCAGAAGGTTTTGCTCCTACTCTCGCTTCTCTACCGGCATCTAGCCCAGTCTTATCTGTGTCACCTCTCATTATGCATACCCTACCCCGTGTTGAAGACACCATCTATCATTCTGAGCCATCTGAGGGCCCGGATGTTTATGAGAAGATGGATGAAATGAAAGACTAATTCATTGAGCTGCGCAAGGAACTGAAGACTCTAAGGGGGAAGTACCTCTTTGGTAAAAGTGCTGCTGAGTTGTGCCTAGTGCCCAACGTGAAGATCCCTGTTAAATTCAAAGTGCATGACTTTGAGAAGTACAAGGGAAACACATGCCCGCTCAGCCATCTTGTGATGTATGCTCACAAGATGTCAACACAGACTGATAACGACCAACTGCTTATCCATTACTTCCAGGATAACCCATTAGGTGCTGCGCTTCGGTGGTATATGGGGCTGGAGAGTGTTAGCATCCGCTCTTTCAACGATTTAGGAGAGGCCTTCGTCAAGCAGTATAAATATAATGTGGATATGGCTCCGGATAGGGAATAGTTGAGGGAAATGTCGCAGAAGGACAAAGAGACCCTCAAAGAGTACGCCTAGAGATGGCGAGAGCTGGCAGCTCAGATAGTGCCACCCCTAGAAGAGAAAGAGATGACAAAAATATTTTTGAAGACTTTGAGCTCTTTCTATTATTAAAGAATGATAACCAGTGCTCCCTCAGACTTCACCGAAATGGTGAACATGGGGATGAGATTGGAAGAGGGGGTCCGTGAAGGACGTTTGTCTAGGGATGATGGTTCCTCAGCAAAGAGGTATGGGGGCTTTGCTAAGAAGAAGGAAGGAGAGATACATGTTGTGTCCTCCCATATTAAAAGAAGGCCCTCTATGAGGAGGAAGGACGTGCGCCCTACCGTCAACCAACACCAGGTGGCTCACATAGCACCTGCTTTTCGAGAAGTTCATCATCAACAACAACAACAACATCGTCAACAACAACAGGCCTACCAGCCTCGAAACAATAATAACACCAGCACCAGCAACTACGAGAGGAAGAGGGTAACTTTTGACCCGATTCCGATGACTTATGCTGAACTGTATCCTTCCTTAATTGATAGGAAGTTGATAACTCTGCGAGATTGTTCTGCTGTACCGACCAACCCTCAGTGGTGGTATAAGCCCGAGCTTCACTGTGTATATCATTCCAGTGCTCCCGGACATGACGTGGAAAACCGTTACCCATTGAAGACCAAGATGCAAGACCTTGTGAGAAGTGGTATTTTGTTTTTTGAGGATGTAGGTCCTAATGTTAAGAAGAACCCATTGCTCGAGCATGGGAAAGTTGTTGTTAACATGGTCCAGGGGTGCCTTGGCAAATATAAAGTCCTGTATGTTAATGACATAAGGCAATCTTTGGTCGAGATGCACAAGCTGTTGTGTGAACACAACCACTACGAGCATGACCATGATAGGTGCCAGGTGTGCACTATCAATGAAAGAGGATACCGACAAGTAAGAAAGGACATCCAAGAGATACTTGATCAGGGAATGATTGAAATACTTCAGAATCGCAATGAGGACGAAGTTGATGTTATCTCCCCTGTATTTAGAATCCCTGAGCCTGTTGTTGTCGAGTATGATGGCAGCAAGAAGAAGGTATCACCAGCTCTTGTGATCAAGCCAACAGGTCATGTCCCGTATGTATCGGACAAGACTGTTCCCTAAAGATATAACGCAGCCATGCTAGAAGATGGGAAGGAGGTGTCGTTGCCCTCAACCTCTGTTGTAAGCATTTCTGATGTCAGTGGTGTGACCCGTAGTGGTCGTGTTTTCTCGGCCCCGCCGAAACCCCATGAAGATGTCATGAGGAGAACTGTTGTTAATCATGCCGGTCCCGTGGGGACTTCTTCTGCAAAAAAATTTGTTCCTGCTGTTGACCCTGTTGCTGTTAAATCCAATAACACTCATATCCTAGTTGGCCAGTCTGGCATTTTGAAAGAGGATGGTGATTAGATGCTAAGGCTCATCAAAAGGAGTGAATACAATGTTGTTGATCAGCTGCTACAAACTCCATCAAAGATATCTGTATTATCTTTGTTGATGAATTCTGAGCCACACCGCGAAGCTTTGCAGAGGGTGTTAGACGTGGCATACGTGGATCACGATGTCACTATTGAGCAGTTTGATAGCATTGTCGCAAATATAACCGCTTGCAACAACTTGAGTTTCTGTGATGCTGATCTTCTCGAGGAGGGAAAAGACCACAATTTGGCCTTACACATTTCAATGAACTGTAAGGATGATGCCTTGTCCAATGTGTTGGTGGACACAGGATCATTACTTAATGTGTTGCCAAAATCCACTCTTGCTAAACTTTCTTACCAGGGGCCTCCGATGAGGCATAGTGGAGTGGTTGTGAAGGCGTTTGATGGATCGCATAAAACCGTGATCGGTGAATTAGAACTCCCGATCAAGATTGGACCTAGTGATTTCCATATCACTTTCCAGGTCATGGATATTCATCCATCTTACAGCTGTTTGCTTGGCAGACCATGGATCCACGAGGCAGGCGTCGTGACATCCACCCTACACCAAAAGTTGAAGTTTGTGAAAAACAAGAAGTTGGTGGTGATAAGGGGAGAGAAGGCTCTCTTGGTCAGTCATTTATATTCCTTTTCCTATATTGACGCTGAGGATGAGGTTGGGACTCTGTTCCAAGCCTTGTCTATTGTGGAGCCTTCAAGGAAATGACTTTCTTCATTTGTCTCCTATAACAACGCGAAGTTGGCCATTGAGCATGGTGCAAATACTGGTTTAGGGCAAATGATCAAGTTGGAGGATAACAAATCCCGATATGGCATAGGGTATTCTTCTGGTATTTCCAATGAGTGTGGGTTATTCCAGAGTGGAGGTTTTATCCACACAGTTGAAGATCAGGAAGCTGATGTCATTGTTGAAGATGATGAAGAGGAAGATCTTGGAAACTTTGTCATACCTGGCGGAATCTCCAATAATTGGGTCGCTGTTGATGTTCCAACAGTTATCCATAAGTCAACGTAATGTGTTCATTTTGTTTGAAAACCCTTCTCCCATGCCAAAAGGAGAAGTGATGACATTGTTGGCATAATTTGATTAATACAATGATATTCATTCAATAATCACATGTTAAATGTTTATTTTTCCAAATTATTTTTCCTTTTTGCTTTTTGCATGAAATTGGTGATCACCATAAAACCCTAAAAAGAGAATAAAATTAATCTTTTCATCTGCATAATGATTTGCCTTGCTTGAATTATGAAATCTCTTTTATACTCAAAATCATTATGCAGGTTAATCAAAACAATTGAACATAATGATCCAACACCATCTCCCAACTTTGAGTTCCTTGTATTTGAGGCAGAAGAAGATGATGTTGAAGAGATTGCTGATGAAATTACCCGTCTGCTTGAGCACGAGGAGAAGATCATTCAGCCGCATCTTGAGAATCTGGAAACAATCAACTTGGGGTCTGAAGACTGTGTTCGTGAAGTAAATATTGGGGCACTCCTTGAAGAGTCTATGAAGAAGGGGTTGATCGAGTTGCTATGAGAATATGTCGACGTCTTTGCCTGGTCGTATGAAGACATGCCTAGTCTAGATACTGATATTGTGCAACATTTCCTACCATTGAAGCCTGAGTGTGTGCCTATAAAGCAGAAGCTCAGAAGAACTCATCCAGATATAGCAGTGAAGATTAAAGAAGAAGTTCAGAAGCAAATTGATAAGGGGTTTCTGGTAACTTCTACATATCCTCTATGGGTGGCCAATATTATGCTTGTGCCTAAGAAAGATGGAAAAGTCCAAATGTGTGTGGATTACCGTGACTTGAATAAACTAGTCCGAAAGATGATTTTCCTCTACCACACATTGATATGTTGGTAGACAATACAGCTAAATTCAATGTCTTCTCATTTATGGATGGATTTTCCGGTTACAACCAGATTAAAATGGCACCCGAGGATATGGAGAAGACAACATTCATCACACCTTGGGGAACATTCTGTTATCGAGTGATGCCCTTTGGTTTGAAGAACGCCGGAGCCACGTATCAATGCGCTATGACTACCTTGTTTCATGATATGATGCATAAGGAGATTGAGGTGTATGTTGATGATATGATTGCAAATTCGAAAACGGAAGTTGAACATGTAGAACACTTGTTGAAGCTTTTCCAGCGTTTGAGGAAGTACAAACTCCACCTGAATCCGAACAAGTGTACATGTGGAGTCCGTTCCGGCAAGTTATTGGGCTTTATTGTCAGTGAAAGAGGTATTGAAGTTGATCATGCCAAGGTCAAAGCAATACAAGAGTTGCCTGCGCCCAAAACTGAGAAGCAAGTCCGAGGTTTTCTTGGCCGCTTGAATTACATTTCGAGATTTATATCCCACATGACTGCCACATGTGCGCCTATATTCAAGCTCCTCCAGAAAGATCAGCGTCATGATTGGACCGAGGATTTCCAGAAGGCCTTTGATAGTATCAAAGAGTGTTTGTCTGAGCCTCCGATTTTGTCTCCGCCTGTTGAAGGGAGACCCTTGATTATGTACTTGACTGTGCTTGATGATTCCACGGGTTGTGTATTGGGTCAGCAAGATGAATCAGGAAAGAAAAAGTATGCAATATACTACTTGAGCAAGAAGTTCACTGATTTTGAGTCTCGGTACTCAATGCTTGAGAAGACATGATGTGCTTTGGCTTGGGCTGCTAAGCGCTTACACCAGTATATGCTGAATCATACGACTTGGTTGATATCCAAAATGGATCCAATCAAGTATATCTTGTAGAAGCCTGCTTTAATTGGGAGGATTTCCCATTGGCAGATGTTGTTATCTGAGTATGATATTGAGTATCGAGCTCAGAAAGCTATTAAAGGTAGTATCTTGGCTGACCACTTGGCACATCAACCAATTGAAGATTATCAGTCTATTCAGTATAACTTCCCTAATAATGAGATTATGTATTTGAAGATGAAAGATTGTGATGAGCCTACGCTTGATGAAGGGACAAAGCCTGGTTCCCGATGGGGCATGGTGTTCGATGGTGTTGTTAATCAATATGGAAATGGTATTGGGGCAGTGATTATTACTCCTCAAGGCACACATTTTCCTTTTACAGCAAGGCTAACTTTCAAATGCACGAATAATATGGCGGAATATGAGGCCTATATTATGGGTTTGGAAGAGTGTATTGATCTTAGGATCAAACATCTTGATGTTTATGGTGATTCGGCCCTTGTTGTTAATCAGATTAAGGGTGAATGGGAAACGAATCAGCCTGGCCTCATCCCATACAGAGATTATACGAGGAGGATTTCAACTTTCTTTACTAAGGTTGACTTCCATCATATTCCTCGAGATGAGAATCGGATGGCAGATGCTTTTGCTACGCTTGCTTCAATGATTGTGGTGAAATATTGGAATGAAGTCCCTAATATTACTGTGATGCGCTTGGATAGACCAGCTCATATGTTTGTAGTTGAGGAAGTGAAAGATGATAAGCCATGGTATTATGATATCAAGTGCTTTCTCCAAAGTCAGATTTACCCGCCTGAGGCATCTGTTAAAGATAAGAAGATTTTGAGGAGATTATCTGGCAGTTTCTACCTTAATGGTGATGTGCTTTATAAGAGGAATTTTGACATGGTTCTGCTCAGATGCGTGGATAGACACGAAGCAAACCTGTTGATGACTGAAGTCCATGAGGGTTCATTTGGTACTCATTCCAATGGACATGCCATGGCAAAGAAGATGTTGAGAGCAGGCTACTATTGGCTGACAATGGAGTCTAACTGCTACAAATATGTGAAGAAATGCCACAAGTGTCAAATTTATGCGGATAAGATTCATATTCCCCCGACACTTCTGAATGTTATTTCCTCACCATGGCCTTTCTCCATGTGGGAAATTGACATGATTAGCATGATTGAGCCAAAGGCGTTGAACGGTCACCGTTTTATTCTCGTAGCTATTGATTACTTCACCAAGTGGGTTGAAGCGGCATCGTATGCAAATGTGACCAGGCAGGTGGTTGTGAAGTTTATGAAGAACCAGCTAATATGCCGATATGGTGTGCCAGACAAGATCATTACTGATAATAGATCTAGCTTGAACAACAAGATGATGAAAGAGCTGTGTAGCGAGTTCAAGATTGCACATCATAATTCTTCTCCCTACAGACCCAAGATGAATGGGGATGTTGAAGCTGCTAACAAGAACATCAAGAAGATTATTCATAAGATGGTTGTTACGTACAAAGATTGGCATGAGATGCTGCTATTCGGCTTGCATGGTTATCATACATTTGTTCGCACTTCAACAGGGGCAACCCATTTTTCTCTTGTGTATGGCATGGAGGCTATGCTCCCCGTGGAGGTTGAGATCCCATCAATGAGAGTCTTGATGGAAGCCAAGTTGACTGAGGCTGAATGGGTTCAGAGTCGTTATGACCAACTGAATTTAATTGAAGAGAAGAGATTAATTGCCATGTGTCATGGTCAGTTGTATCAGCAAAGGATGAAGAAAGCCTTTGATAAGAAGGTCAAGCCTCGTGTGTTCAAAGAATGTGACCTCGTGCTCAAGAAAGTCTTGTCTTTCGTGCCCGATTCCAGGGGCAAGTGGACTCCAAACTATAAAGGTCCATATGTTGTTAAGAGAGCCTTTTCAGGCGGTGTTTTGTTGCTTACAACTATGGATGGGGAGGATTCCACTCGTCCTGTGAATTCAGATGCAGTCAAGAAATACTTTGCCTAAAAATAAAATAAAAAACAGAATAGCTCGCTAAGTTGAAAACCCGAAAGGACGGCTTAGGCAAAAATGAGTGTCTCGGTGGATTGAAAACCCGAAAGGGCGGTCCAGGAAAAAGTTAGAGACATGAAAAAATAAAATTATATATATATATATATATATATATATATATATATATATATATATATATATATATATATATATATATATATATATATATATATATATATATATATATATATATATATATATATATATATATATATATATATATATATATATATATATATATATATATATATATATATATATATCCCTCTAGATTGAGTACCTCACCCTGGGGCAATCTAGGCAAAAATTAGGGATTTGGCAAGTAATTGCATCCTGACAAGACTTTGTTCTTCAACTGTCATCTATCAAAGATTCTCGCTCAGTTGTCATCAACTGAAGCTTCAAATACATTGGATTCAGAGTTGGTGGAGAAATGGTCATTATGTTCAATGTAGCCCTTTTTTCCCAATATATATCACCATTTTCAAATTTGTAAAGATCCATGGAGTCTCGCCATTTGTAGGCTACCATTCTATTAAATAAATTCGAGCCTTTATCCAATTCTTTGCACTCTTATTTTGTTTCTTTGTGACAAATGTTTGCATGTTTTAATTGATAAATATCATTGTTTTAAACGAATAAAGTTTTTATAAAACTGTTTTAAACAAAGTGAACATTCACGATGACTAAAAGGATAGTTGGAATGTCTTCAGTGCTCTCCCAAGGATAGTACGATTTCCAAAAGGGTAGGACATTTGTTCATTTTCTGGCATTCTTATATCCTCTCCATCAGCTTTCAAGTTGTCTCCTCAGCGAGCGCAGAAGAGTGATACATCGTCAGCTTCCCAAAGAATTTGACGCTAGCATTTGTGTTTTATCAATTATATGGTTGTCATCCCTTGTGTGGACTGACCTAAAATCCCTTATAGATTGATAAAAGTTAGTTTGCTATCTATTCATGAGGAAGTTTGTCTTTCCCCAGTATGAGTAGAAGTCCTCTGCGGAGTAAGCATGTGTTCCCTGCATAGTTGCCTTTCCAGATAAGTTGTTTCCTCAACAGGAAGTTTGTCCAGGGAAGTTGGTGAAGGGCTTGAGTCCCTTTTCATCCCCAGCATGGCACTTGTTGACCAAGGATTCGTTTACGTTTCCCTCAGTCAGGACAGTTCCTTCGGGAGTACTAGCAATTTATCCCCAGTATGGTCGCCTACAGTCCATCCCCAGTAGGATTGCCCAATCCGAGCTTGATAATTTATATCCCCTCCCTGGTTGAAAATATCTTCCAATATTGGACGGTGATGAGGAAGATGTGTTATTTCCTTCCTAGCGGAGCAATTGTTCTTCCTCCCCTTAGCAGAGATGTCTCTCCAGCAGTTAGAAGGGACTGCTTGATTGATGTGTATATATTTGGTGGGTGTTCCCCACAGAATTTCATATCATCCCTTGTTAAGATCCCCAGTAGAGTTTCTTCTACGATAGATCTTATTGGTATCCAGCCACCTGTTCCCGAGAAATGATGAAGGATCCCCGGCAGTTGGTAGCTGTGACCTTTGCCTATCCCCAGCGGTGATCTATGTCTCCTGGTATTAGATCCACCCCACCAGAGATGAGTTCTCTTGTGGGGCCTGGCCTTTCTCTTTTTGAAGATGTTATACCGGATGTCCGTTCGTGGCTTTGGAGCCTGTTTGTGTTAGATATGTCTGTTTGTCAGCATTAATCATACATAAACCATGCATATACATGCATAATCATAACATTCAGACATTCATGATGCATTCTTTGCCATATATCTTTGCTTGGTATCTCCTGCTATTGGTGAAATATTCTTCCCCAAGCAGATGTTTGTGTCTGATCTCTCCATATCGAGTCAGCCTCATAGGCAGAAAGTGTCTATCTTTCCTTCTTTATTCCCCACTGAGTTAGGTCCTCGTGGATGATTTTTGTTTCAGTTTTCGCCCCAGTTATGTATCGGGATGGAATTACTCCCCTGAGTTATATCCTCATCGGGTTGAGTCTTGTTTGATTGTGTCTTTCTAGTTTGTTCCTGGATTGACTTTCTTTCTTGTTATCCCCTGCGGTTCCCTGTGGTTTAGTTGTTCAATTGCTCAGTAACCAGTAATTGTTCATCATTTTCCCTAGCGAACTATGTAGCCTTCTACCCAATAACTAGTAGTTGTAAGTCCTTTTTCTGTGGTTTTCTACCCAGTAACCGGTAGATGTAATCCCCTCTTTGTTGGTTATCTTTACCCAGTAACCGGTATTGATTCTCCTTCATTTTTGAGTATACCACCCAGTAGCCGGTGATATATCTCTTGGATAATTGCTTTTGTCAAGCAATTTATCCCCGCCGAGTCATCTTTCATTTTACCCTTGTTTGGTAATGATTATTTCTCCTTCTGATTGGTCATCATTTTATACCCAATAATCGGTATCCCGATGTCCTTTCTTTTCGGTCGATTTATCCTTATTAACCCAGTAACCGGTTATGGATAATATTCCATGCGAGTATGTTATCTACGTTCTGACGGTAATAGATAATATATCTCATGCGCTCTTCAGCCGAAGTCTTTTTCTTCCCCAGTTGAGTAAGATTCGTATTTCCCTGTGGAATCGAATGCCCATCCTGTAAGTTGAGTTTGCTTTTTCAGCCCTCCTTTCGGATGATGAGTGTCTTGGATATATTCCCAATTCACGCCTGGTTGGTCACCTATTATATGCCCAGTAACCGGTATCCCTGGTGTTCCTTCCTTCTGCTCCCTATTATGACCTTTTGTTCCCTTTGGAGTCAGATTTCTTGAGTTGAGATGTGCCTTTTGGTCCTCCTCAGACGTTTCGGATGATTGATATCTCTCACCCTTATACCGGTCTTAGATATTCTTTCTCCCTGAGCATGTTATTCTCTCACCCAGTAACCGGTGGTTTGACGATATGTCTCCCTTTTGAGTTTATTACCCGGTAGTCGGTAATATCTCGGTGTTTCTTCCTCAGTTGAGTCCTTTGTGGACATCTCCGTCTGAGTCCGGATTTTTATCTGAAGTATCCTTTGTGGATAGTTTTATTGTATTGGCATATTCCCTAATACATGCATCTTTGCGTCAGCTCGAGTCTTTCCATTAATTTATTTTCGTGGAATCCCTTCGTGTCTCCCAACAAGTATTCAAGTCGTGACCTGATCACGCGTTTTTACCTTATTTACCCCAGAGTCTTTGTCTCCTTAGTGAGTGCATACTCCTATTGGATTTTTCAGTTACTTCTGATTTCTTTTCCTTCGTGGCAATTATTCACCCTGAAGATTTTATTACATACATTTGCATCATGAGGTCTCTTAGGGACCAAAATTCGTCTCTTTGTTATTATTTAAGCCCATTCTACCTCGTCGAGACGGAGATTTTAACCTTCATATCTCCGGCTAGAATGACCTTAAATAGGGGCATCTGTAAGACCCTAATTTTGACCCTAAGATCCCTCATGGCATCATATCATTGCTCATTATATTGCCTCAAGGATCATAGCATGTGTGGCTCCTTAACCCTAGGGTTGGGACTTGTGTGAGTGGTTTGAGACCACCAAGCATGCTTGTATTGTATATTATTTCTTTTCTTACTAACCAAGCACAAAAATATGTCACTCACTCTGTTTGTTTTGAAGCTCAAGTGATCGTGTGCTCCCATGCTCCTAGGAGGCTCATAAACTCAATGAAGTGGCTAGATGAAGATGAGGGCAAGCATGACAATGGTCCACAAAGCTCTTAATCATAATATAAGTCTCCCAAGTATCTCAATTTGCCAATTTGATCAAGATAACCCAAAGGGCTTGAGGATTGTTTCCCAAGGAAACCCTAACTCAACTGTGCTTTGACCGTGCCTTGCTCATGAAGCAACCTAAACCCATGATCAAATTCAATCAAGGGAAGTTATTTCATTCATTATTTTATGCACATATGAGCCTATTTGAGGATCCTCAATCATTCATTCATCAAGATTTGAAGTTTGGCCTTCAGAAGTTGACCAGTCAAGTCATCTGACTAAACTGAGGATCACTGAGATATACCTTATGATTTGTTTGTCAAATGAAGATGACCCCGAGAGAAAAAAATGTTATTAAGAACCATATGAACAACTTTAATGTTCATCAAAAATCCATTTGAAACTTGGAAGGTCATAATACATTTCAAAACATTATAGGTCATTTTGACTGAAACCCTAATTTTGGGTCAACTTTCCAAGGACCTAACTTCCTTAATTTTTATGATTTTGAGGTGAGACCAAATGAATTGGAAATATTAATATGTCTACTTCAGATGTTATGTTGGACAAAATTTCATAATCCTAAAATAAATACATGTGATAATACAAAACATTATAGGTCACTTTGGACCTAAGCCATTGAATTTGAAAAATGTCCAACTTCAAGTGCTCATAACTTTCTCATGAAAAATCCAAATGATGCAAAATGTAAGTCTAAATTGATCATCTTGAAAATATTTGCAACTTTGATGTTGGAGGATTTTCCGTTTGGGACTTTCATCATTGAGACAGAAGGGACTGAAAATGCTTGATTTTGGTAAAAAAAATTCAAAGGGAACCTAGACATGTTTTGTACCCCAAACTTCACAGCCAGTTTTGATAAATTTCCAAACTCCAAATGAATTTTTTCCCAACATGACTTTTGTTCCTCATTTCAAGGGCTTTCCAACCGTTACTCACATTAATTTTTTGGACTTTCCATGAGTAAGTTTCGAAGAGCTTAATGTTTATGTGCATTTTTGCATTTCACTTTGTAACTTTATGTGCAAGCAAATGCAGCTCCAATTACACGTCCAATTCACTTACTTTTGATCTCAGTATGGATTTCCCTTCACTTTTAGGCCTCACATGCGCCTGTACAGGCCCATGCATGGAGGATCCAAAATTCACGCACACGAGGGAAGGCATTGCTTTGCATCCATTCCAGCTATAAATAGAAGCTCATACTCATTCAAATGATAACCACAAGGAGATCTGAAATGTTGTTGGATTGAAAACCAAACCCTCACCAAAGGAATTTCAGTTTTTTCTATTTCATTTTCAAGCTTGAATTTCAATATCATTAGTTGAATTTCAAAGCATAATTCATTAACCTTGCATCACCATCACACTTCTAGATCAAAATTGGATCAAGAGCTTGGACAATTCGTGTTGTTTGAAGCTCCATTTCAGAGGTATATCACCAAACTTTTTTGATTCAGATCTTGAAATATAATGTGAATTTCTTTGGTTTGTGTTATTTTCTGAAGTCCTCAAGCATGAGGCAGGCCAGTGGTGGTCTTAATTTTGCAAGTCGTGTCATTTCAGATCAAGCACCATGATCTTCAAGCTCATGTTCCTCTTTAAATAGGAACTTTGAGAATGATCCATGGTTACAGGGGTGATGTACATCACCTCAGCTTCATTTTGATACCTTCCTTTTTCATTTTTATTAAGGTTTGATTTCCTGTGCGTGGTGGCCGGAATTGGTTGTCTGGCCGGAGAAGATGGTGGTTTCCACCACCATCCCCGCGTGGGAGCTCCAGAGCCCTTCGATCTTGATAAAATGTTTTAATCGTGGCCTTGTATTATGTTGACTTGTTTTAAATCAATGTGTAACGCGCTTGACCAAGGAGTATCATGTGACCGCGCCTCCGAGCCTTAGGATCATTGCCACGTCAATTAATGAAATGATCCAGTGGCTGCGCATTTTTGTTATTTTCTGATTTTTGTTTTAATTTCATTTAATTCCTTTTATTTTCAAAAATTCATAAATAATTTATTTGAAGTCACAAAAATATGAGACCAATGCCAAAACTTTTCTTGAAAAATCTAGTTTCATATTTTGATTTTTAATTAATTTTATGACTTGATTTAATATTTTTTTGTGAATTATTTGGTTTTTAATAGTTTTTAATTCATTTTAATTACTTTTTTATATTTGAAAAATCCAAAAATATTTTCTTAACACATATGGATCATGATAAGTCAATGAAAAATAGTCTCATCAATTTCTTAATTGATTTGAGATTTATTTGAGATTTTAATTCATTTGTGTTATTTTTCATTGTTTTTAATTGTTTTAAAATAGTTTCTGATTTCAAAAATTATTGAAAAAATTTGTCAAAGCTTGTTAGACCTGTGAGAATTTAGTTGGACTTGTTCAAGTTGATTTGAATTAAATTTGAGGTTTGACCATATTTTGTCCATTTTATTTTTGCATTTATTTTTAATTCAAAAATACCAAAAAAATATGTTTGACTTGTTGACTTGTGATCTTCATTTCTCTTCTGTTTAGCATTGGATGATGATGATTTGATTCACTTTTGACCAATTGTGTTTGATATTTGATTTCTCTTTTCATTCATTTCATCTTCATCTCTTTCTTTTTTTATTTTGGCCAATGAGTTAATGTCTTATGGTTGGTCTTGACAAATGAGAGGTTTAACCTTCTTTGATCCAAATCAAACTCAAATTTGATCCAAGATCAAGTGAGTTGCTTTGTGTCCAAGATAGGTTGCTTCTTGGTCAAGCAAAAAACCTAAAGTCCATACAAGGCCTTTCTCTTTTCTTTTGGCATGGCAAGTTGTAGGAGCTTGGCTTACTAGTCATGATCTCTAACTTGTGTTTATTTGCCCATAGTTTTATTGACTGGCCTCAGATAGGTGTGACTACTACATTAGTCCACTTACGATTGCTTAACATAGCGCTAAATTGTCTTATGACAAACTAACATAACCATGCTAATTACTAACTTTAATTTGAGCATTTAATTTCTTGCAATTTACTTTAATGCAATTTACTTCTTGCTCATTTATTCATATTGCTTTTCATTTTGCTCACTTGAGCACATATTTTATGTTTATGCCATTTTCCTTTTGCTCATTTGAGCTCATTATTGTATATAAATATATTGTTGTCTTGTGATTGTTTTGTCTTTGTTTTGTGTGAACCTAATGCAAAAGGAGAAAGGACTTAGAATTAGGACTTACCTATGCTTAAAGAAGTTCAAGAGCAACTAGGCCTCATGTCTTTAGAATGCTAAACTTGTTGAAGAGCAACTAGGCCTCATGCCTTTAGAATGCTAAATTTCAAAGTTGACTTCAAAGGACTTCCTTTCCAAAACTCATTCTTCGTCCATTCCTCTTATTGTGTTGTAAACTTTTTGATGTTTGTTCTTGTGTGATAGGGATTCCATCTTGAGATAGTAAGAAGGACCATTGTCATGAATAGCCAAGTTAAGAGAGACAAGCCAAATGGAGATCCTAGGAGCTTGAATCCAAATATTGTGTGATTGCTTATTGTTTGCTAAGTCCAAAGGAAAGGAGGATTTTGAAGCAGCTCTATGATCTCAAGAAAAGGAACTCCAATGGTTTTATCTCTTTCTCTTATCTTTGTATGCTTTAAGGACTAGCCCTTCTCTTCTTCTCCTCACTCTAACCCAAGCCAAACTCTTTTGTGCAAACTTTGACTTTGTTTCAAATTAGAAACCTAGGCCTTATGCCTTTGACTTTTCAAAATCTTTTCATTAATACTCATTGTGAATAAATCTTAATTCAACTTTGACCTCATTTTGTAAATAAATCTAACTTGTAAATACAACTCATTTCAAGTTGATTTTGTGGTTCCAATGGCCACCTTTGTTAAACCTTTTTTATAAACATTAGTCATAGGTTTGAGTTATCATAGTGGTTGATGTAAACCTCATCTTATCCTTAGTGATTGGATTATAAGTCTCCCATACTTATTATAGGGTTAATCCCTCACTAGTATGTTGAAGCTATCCTCACATGGTAGATTGTTGGTTTAGGTTGAGTTTTCTCCCTTTGATAACAAAAGACCTTAAGGCTTTTGACAAATCAATTCACCAATCTTTGAGATTTTTACCCCGAATTACGAGGTTTTGATCCTACCTTTGTGATGGTACGTAGGCAATGGGTTCATCCGTTCAAACAACAAATTTGTAAATATAATATATTCTTCTCCCATCCCCTCAATCTTTTGCACATATTTTCACAAGTACCAACCTACAACACATATTTGCAAAAAGAGGTTCCCTTAGAGTACTAAGGATGTTTTGGGTGCATAAAACCTTCCCATTTCATAACCAACCCCCTTACCTAGATCTCTGACATTTTTATTAGTTTTTTATTTGATAAAACTTCTTACTTGGCTTTTGTTCGCTTTTTAGCCTTTCCTTTGGACAAATAAAAGTGTGGTGGCGACTCGAATTGTATGTTTACTTTTGGTTTAGTCAATAAACCTAAAGGTAACGAATACACCGCTACAATAACCAGCTGGGCAAGCTTGGCCCAAGGGTGGGCCTTCTAGTTTGCGACCATAAGGGTGGGAGTTCGAATCCCAATGCCCCCTACATTAGTTTTTATTCCTTTTTGTTATTTTATTTTCCATTTATTATTTATTTCTTTTTATTTATGTTTTCATTTATTTCACCACTTATATTTATTATTCTGTAAACATTCCCAACATAAGCCCTTGTTATTTTTGTCCATAGTATTTTTTATGATTTGTTTCATGTCATTTGAGAAAATTTTCATTGACTTATGGGGTCTTGAACTTAGTGGCTAATGAAGTCTATAGTTGTCATGATATTGGATTGATTAGGGTTTCTTGAAGCTTCCATGTTTCAAACTTACTAATGAATGATCAATGGTTCATTCATGGCACTTTGAAGCATGGATATGTTACCTCTACATCAACCAACTTGGGTCATTTGACATATAGATTAAGCCTTATTTATGTACATACTAACTTGTGGTTCCTTTTGTTACATTTTGTTTCCATTGTTATACTAACTCATTAACCCTTATTAACTTGTTCATATTGTAAAATGATCTTTATAACTTGTCTAACTTAATCATTTAATCAAAACTTTAAACCATTGAGTTGGTATGGTCTTCCTTTTGTCAAGCTATTGATAGATGAACTTGGGGTTTGCATAACTTTCATTGTTACAAACCTATTATAAGTTGATCATTGATCATCTTCAATACTTTGCATTAGTGATAAGTTATCCCCTGATGCGCCATATTTTGAATCTTTTGACCTAAGGATAGATAATCCTTAAGTGTTGATTTTGTTCACAATACTAACCATACTTAATTTTACTAACTTTGATTACCACTAACCATTGTTATTGTGACTTTATCATTATTACTTTGCTATTTACTTTTATGTTATTACTTTGTAATTTACATTCAAGTAATCATCATCATCATACTCATTGTATAAACTCACTGTGCATGTTTATTATTGTCATTTATCTTTATTGCCATCATACATTAAAAACAACAAAAATATGATAAAATGATAAAGACAAAAAATAATCATTTCACGTAATCAACTTGGACTTAGAGGATATCATCCTAGGACCTTTTCTTGGAGGACCCTTTCCTTATCTTTGTGATACTCTGTTAACTTTGGATTTCATCTGTAACTTGCATACTGGTTGTAAGAATGACATCATGGCACCACCCTAGGGGGACATGTTTGTAAGACCCTTATCCTTTATTTAACTTATGTCACTTTTGCACACATGATGCGGTGCTTTCGCAAGTATACGAACGCGTCAGAGTAATATAAAAGATTGTCGAATCCATAGAGACCAAGTGTCAATCTATCGTTATCTATTGTTATGGTGTTTATCAAAGGCAATCAAAATAAGTGTTTTTAGGGTGTGCAATGAAAAGTAAAGTGTTGAATAAAGATTAATTAATAAAGATAGGGTCGAATGTAATTTACGTAATCAATTAATAATCCAAGTACTTGCTAATAGAATTACCTATGGGCAATGTTTTCAACTTTGAAAAGAACTAATTTAACAGGAACTGTCGCTTTCGCGTATTCAGAACCGAGTTGTACTCCCTAATCAAACCCTCTTATTGTCACTTATAAAAAGGCGCGCATTGCGTTAGAGTAGTAAACCTATTTTTAAGAAATATAGTATCTTGACTAAGTTGAAAAGTATTATAACCTGGATTTCTTAACCAAAAGAGGTTCTCACGAACCAGACTCTAAACTTATAAACGCGTCCGAAAATAGTTTTAAAATCTCTTTTCTTCTTAAATTAAAAACTCCTAATGAACTAAACAAAGCGCTTTCGCTGTTTTTGAAATAGTTAAGAACAATTAAGTTTAGATAGACGTTGGACGGCTTTCGATCTTACCCAACGGAATTGAAGTGCGGGAAAACTTAAGTTGAAAGTTAAAATAGCCCTTAAGTGCTTCTACGAACAATTCTACGGGTCATCGGTTCGATTACGATCCTTACATTCTAACCTTATAAATTTAGTTAGACATGGTAAAGTAAAAGTGCATTAATTTAAATAAAAGTAGTGCGAGTGCGGAAAGTAAATAAAAGTAGTGCGAGTGCGAAAAGTAAACAAAAGTAAAGCGAGTGCGAGGAAATAAATAATTTAAAGCGAGTGCGAGGAAATAAATAAAAGTAAAGCGAGTGCGGGAAAATAAATAAGATAAATACAAGTAATAAAAACCTGCTCCAATCGGAGGGTTGAATAAATTACAAAGCGGAAATGAAAATGGCGGCAGGATTAACTTCCTTCCAAAGTGCTCCAAACTCGATTACAGACTCTATCACATACTCGATTACACGATTTGTGGTAACACTCCAATGCGAAGCGATTACCACTTTAAAATACTAAATATATGCCTAAGTGAAACAAAGTTGCTCTGAGTTTGCCTCTGCTCTAAGTTT
Source organism: Lathyrus oleraceus (assembly GCF_024323335.1). NCBI lineage: Eukaryota > Viridiplantae > Streptophyta > Magnoliopsida > Fabales > Fabaceae > Lathyrus > Lathyrus oleraceus. Next base: position 456,764,506 of record NC_066585.1, read on the forward strand.
GGATGATTGTAAAAGTGATTTCGAGTTTCTATTTATAAGCAAGTAAAAAGATGGAAATGACAAGGATGCCCTTCAACTTGAAAATGGGAGGGAAAACTTTTCCTCTTGTGGCGCCCGCCACAAGGCCATGGCGCCCTCCACAAGGCCAATCTGAAGCGCCTTAGTGGAAGTAGTGGGGAACGTGGCAGTTGAGGGAAGTTGAGCTTGGACACGTCATGGCAGGGTCTATGGCGCCAGCCATGGGGTAGGCCACAAGTACAAAATGTTGAATTTTAGGGTTTTTCGCTCCTTTTCTCGATCGGGGCTTCGATTAAAGTAAAAACCTGAAAACAAAGGAAAACATAGAAATAACACAACAAAATAACAATAAAACAACTAGAATGCATGTGAAATCGGAGTCGAAAATACGGTAAATTTCAGTGTTATCAACACACAAGGCTTTCTCTCGGGCTACCTTATAATGAGACCCTTTATTTTATTGTTGGTTACTTTGTATATTCATTACATTACCCAATTTCATAATCAAATAAACAAAACCTTGATCCAACATCAAGTGGAATTTTCATAATCAAACTCAAAAATACAATAAAACTATGATTAAGTATTGTGTGCCACGAGCCTTAAGTAGTGGAGAATGAGTAAGAATGGAGTTTTCCTATCCTTACTCTGATTATTGTGGACGTTGGACGCTTGGCTTGTTGTCTAAAATTTTCACCTTCACCCATAGGCTTTAGTGCAATCTAATCACAAACATTCTTTTCATAAACCCTTATTCAAGGTAAAATCAATACAGCCCATCAAACCTTATTTTTTGTGCCTTAGGGAACCACTCCTAAAACCATTTTCTCAAAGGTAAAATCAACCAACACCCAAACATTTTCTACTCTAAACTACAGAGCTCTAATTCATCATTGTAACACCCCGATAAAATAAGATAATTATTTAATTTAAGTTTAATAGTATATTATGATGATAATATGAATGAGAGGGTATTATTTTTCAAAATAAAAGATAAACCATTCATATATATTATTATTAATATATTTATTAATTTAATTAAATAATTGGATTATTGGATTATTATTGGAATAATAAAGTTGGAATCAGTAAAGAGTCCCATTTGGTAAAAAGGGTTTTTCACGTGAAAAGAGAGAAACGACTCAAAGGTGGAAAAAGGGCAGAAAGGAAGAGCAAGAGAAGAAGGGTTGAAGAAGGGAAAAGCTTGAAGCTAAAGGATTTGCCGGATTAACTCAGGTAAGGGGGGTTTATCGTCGTTTAATGGGTATTATGGGTTAACATGTAATGGGTAGTAATAAGCCATTGAATCGACTCTAATTAGGATGATGAATGCTGAAATTTGTGAACTTATGGATGAATGAGATATGGGTTTATGATTGAAGAAAATTCGTAGGAATTAGATGTAATAAGGTTAGAAATTGTGAAATTGAATGGGTATGATCTGTGTTAGATAATATGAACGAATGTTGTGTAAAAATTGGGCTGTGGAAGGTTGGATGTGAGAAATCTCGTAGCAGAGAAAAACCCATAGCAGATCTGGAATTTTGGTTCCTGGTCATACGCGTATGACACTAGGCCATACGCGTATGAGATGGCCTGGAGGGGAGGAGACTGGCGCTGATACGCGCCATACGCGTGTAATTACGCGTAGCCTGTGGGTGGTACGCGTATGGGGTGAGGCCATACGCGTATGAATGAAGAAGATGAAGTTTTAAACGTGGTTTTGTCTCTGTTGGTACGCGTATAGGAGAAGTGGTACGCGTAGCATACGCGTATGAGACAGGCCATACGCGTATGGGCTTGGCTAGGAAATGTGCCATACACGTATGAACATGAGGCATACGCGTATGGGCAGAAGTTTGTTTTCTTTGAGCTGTTGTTGTGCAGTTTTGGTCGTTTCAGCTGAATGATGTAATTTAGCTGATGTATGATATAGTAGGGATCATTTCCCGTTGTTTTGAGCAGTATAGGTATTAGTAGAGTGTGCTAATACTGTGATTTATTATTTGGCATGACATGATATGATTCTGTGATAAATACGCTGATGATGTATGATGGTATACATAATGCTGTGAATATATCTATTATGTATGCAATTGTGGATTGTTGTTGATGTTTGCATGCTAGGGGATTTAGCGTGCATAACATGGCCTTTATGGTGGTAGCTAATTCCCATGGTGAGGAATTAGTGAGTTGTTTATGGCTTAGAGTGTGAGCATATGTCCATTGTGGATTGTTGTTGATGTTTGCATGCTAGGTGATTTAGCGTGCATAGCATGGCCTTTATGGTGGTAGCTAATTCCCATGGTGAGGAATTAGTGAGTGAGTCACTAGGTCTCAAATGAGTGGGACTAGTGAGCTTGGTAGCCGTATCTGGGTTTGATCGGTGAGGTTGAACTATGTGTTCACGAATAGTCGGTACCGCATGCATGGAGTCTCATTTCATAATGTATGTATGGCGTATAATATGAATGGATGTATTCCAATATTATACGTGTGTTTTGTGTTTGTGTTGTGTTGAGTATGATTATGAGTTGATGTTGCCGTTGCTGAATGTGTGATATGATTAGGGTGATGAAATGTGTTAATTTACTTAGCATTACATGATATTTTATAATGCTTATTATATCGATTGAGGAACTCACCCTTACAACTATGTTTCAGGTAACGAGCAGTGATTGAGTAGAAGCTAGTGCTTGGAGTCTAGTGTAGTTCCTTAGTGGGTCATGCTCTGGTATATGTAACATCGGGACGGGATGTTTTACCTTGTTTTCATCTTTGGTTGTTGAACAATTTTACATGTAATGTGTTACATGGTTCGAATGTTGTTAGATTTCTATCCGCTGCGAATTGTGCAATGATTTATTTTGATTAATAAATGAGCATGACAAGTTATTTGGTGATTGGTGTGAAGTGTCAAGTGTGACACCCTGAAATTGCATATCTACTCTGATTCATAATTTGTTGTTTTAATTAATTATTGGGGTATTTTAGAAGGGTGTTACATTAGTGGTATCAGAGCATAGTCGGTCGAGTCGAGTCGTAATTATTCTGTTTCCCTGTATGTGATAGGTGTTGTGTAACCCTATCAGTACTTATTGTTTTAGCTTGTTGGATTAACTCAGAATAGAGATGGCTGGAAGAGGTAGAGACGATGCTGCGATTGCTGAGGCTCTGGGTATGCTAGCTGGAGTACTTGGAGGGAATCCGAATGTTGTGGGATTAGGAGCTGCTCGTCAACTGAGTGAGTTCCAGAGGAACAATCCTCCAATGTTCAAGGGAGCATACGATCCAGATGGTGCTCAGAAGTGGTTGAAAGAGATCGAGAGGATCTTCCGAGTGACTGAGTGTGCCGATAACCAGAAGGTCAGGTTCGGTACGCATATGCTGTCAGAGGAAGCAGATGATTTGTGGGTTGTTGCCCGCACTGAGTTGGAAGCTGCCGGGAGTGCTGAGATCACTTGGGCGGTGTTCAGAGAGAGATTCCTAAGGAAGTACTTTCCAGAGGATGTCAGAGGAAAGAAAGAGATAGAGTTCTTAGAATTGAAGCAGGGCAACCGGTCTGTTACTGAGTATGCTGCTAAGTTCACAGAGCTGTCGAAGTATTACACTCCCTATGATGAGGCTACTGGGGAATTTTCAAAATGTGTGAAGTTTGAGAACGGGTTACGTCCCGAGATCAAGCAGGCTATTGGGTATCAGCGGATTAGAGTGTTTTCTGACTTGGTTGACTGTTGCAGGATTTTTGAACAGGATACCAAGGCCAGAGCGGAGAGCTATCAGCAGAGGGTTGATAGGAAAGGCAAGAATCAGAATGATCGTGGGAAGCCGTATGCAGCTGGCAAAGGTTTCCAGAGACAGAGTGGGATGAAGAGACCTAGTGGGGGAGACTCCAGTGCCCCTGCTAAGTGTTACAGATGTGGTCAGGCTGGACATCGTATCCATGAGTGTACCAGTACTGAGAAGAAGTGTTTCAAGTGTGGAAAAGGTGGTCACTTGGCTGCAGAGTGCCGGTTGAAGACTATGACTTGTTTCAACTGTGGAGAGGTGGGTCATATCAGTCCACAGTGTCCTAAGCCGAAGAAAGAGAACCAGTCGGGAGGCAAGGTCTTTGCTTTATCGGGTTCTGAGACTTCTGCAGATGATCGTTTGATCCGAGGTACGTGTTATATTAATGGCTTTCCTCTTGTAGCTATTATTGACACAGGTGCGACTCATTCCTTTATATCTTTGGATTGTGCTGTGAAACTTAAATTAGAGATATCAGAGATGCATGGGAATATGGTGATTGATACTCCTGCGAAGGGTTCAGTGACTACTACTTCAGTTTGTTTAAATTGTCCTTTGAGTATTTTTGGTAGAGACTTTGGGATGGACCTCGTGTGTCTTCCACTAGTGCAGATTGATGTTATCCTGGGTATGAACTGGTTGGTGTTTAACCGAGTTTATATCAACTGTTTTGATAAGACTGTGATCTTTCCTGAGATTGAGGAAGGAAAGAGTTTGTTTCTATCAGCCAGGCAGGTGAATGAGGCAGTAGCAGATGGGGCAGAGTTGTTTATGCTGTTAGCGACTTTGGAGGCTAGAGATAAACTGGTGATTTGCGATCTAGCCGTGGTGTGTGATTTTCCTGATGTGTTTCCTGAAGAAGTGAATGAATTACCGCCAGAGCGTGAAGTTGAGTTCTCGATTGATTTGGTACCTGGTACTAGGCCGATATCGATGGCTCCGTACCGTATGTCTGCTGTTGAGTTAACTGAATTGAAGAGTCAGCTGGAAGATCTGTTGGATAAGAAATTTATTCGTCTGAGTGTGTCACCGTGGGGCGCACCAGTGTTATTGGTTAAGAAGAAAGAAGGTACTATGAGGTTGTGTGTGGACTACAGGCAACTGAATAAAGTGACGATCAAGAATCGGTATCCTTTGCCGAGGATTGATGATTTGATGGATCAGTTGGTTGGTGCGAGTGTGTTCAGCAAAATAGATTTGAGATCGGGGTATCATCAGATACGTGTGAAAACTGAGGATATTCAGAAGACTGCTTTCAGAACAAGGTATGGACATTATGAGTATTCTGTAATGCCTTTTGGTGTGACTAATGCGCCTGGGGTATTTATGGAGTATATGAATAGGATTTTCCATCCGTACCTAGACAAGTTTGTTGTGGTGTTTATTGACGATATTTTGGTGTATTCGAAATCTGAAGAAGAGCATGCTGAACATTTGAGAGTGGTTTTAGGAGTTCTACGAGAAAAGAAGTTATTTGCTAAACTGTCCAAGTGTGAATTTTGGTTAGAAGAGGTTAGTTTTCTTGGTCATGTGGTTTCAAGAGGTGGTGTTGCTGTTGATCCTTCTAAGATAGAAGCTGTATCTAAGTGGGAAGCTCCGAAGTCAGTTTCTGAGATAAGGAGTTTTCTTGGACTTGCAGGTTATTATAGGAAATTCATTGAGGGATTTTCTAAGTTGGCGTTGCCGTTGACGATGTTGACTAGAAAAGGGCAAGCGTTTGTTTGGGACTCAAAATGTGAAGAAGGTTTCCAAGAGTTAAAGAGAAGGTTAACTACTGCTCCCATTCTGATATTACCAAGTCCTTCGGAACCATTTGAGGTTTACTGTGATGCTTCATTGTTGGGTTTGGGTGGTGTTTTGATGCAGAATAAGCAGGTTGTAGCTTATGCTTCGAGACAACTGAAGGTTCATGAGAGGAACTATCCGACACACGATTTAGAGTTGGCAGCTGTGGTATTTGTTCTGAAGTTATGGAGGCATTACTTGTACGGGTCAAGATTTGAGGTTTTCAGTGACCATAAAAGTTTAAAGTATTTGTTTGATCAGAAAGAGCTGAATATGAGACAGAGGAGATGGTTAGAGTTTCTGAAGGATTATGACTTTGGTTTGAATTACCATCCGGGTAAAGCAAACGTAGTGGCTGATGCATTGAGTCGGAAATCATTGCATATGTCTATGTTAATGGTTAAGGAATTGGATTTAATTAAGCAGTTTAGAGACTTGAGTTTGGTGTGTGAGAGTACTCACAATAGTGTTAAATTGGGAATGTTGAAGTTAACGAGTGGTATTCTGGATGAGATTAGAGAGGGTCAGAAATCCGATGTGCTTTTGGTTGATAAGTTGACTCTAGTGAATCAAGGTCAAGGTGGTGAATTCAGAGTGGATGAGAATGGTGTTTTGAAATTTGGTAATCGGGTGTGTATTCCGGATGTTACCGAACTTAAGAAGAGTATTCTTGAGGAAGGACATCGTAGTGGCCTGAGTATTCATCCTGGGGCTACGAAGATGTATCATGATTTGAAAAAGTTATTTTGGTGGCCGGGAATGAAAAGAGAAATTGCGAGTTTTGTTTATTCTTGTTTGACTTGTCAGAAGTCAAAGATTGAGCATCAGAAGCCGTCTGGGCTAATGCAACCGTTGGCTATTCCAGAGTGGAAGTGGGATAGTATCAGTATGGATTTTGTTTCTGGTTTACCGAGGACAATTAAGAATTTTGAAGCTATTTGGGTGATTGTGGACAGATTGACAAAATCGGCTCATTTCATTCCGATCAGAATGGATTATCCGTTAGAGAGATTAGCTGAGTTGTATATTGAGAAAATTGTAAGTTTGCATGGTATTCCGTCGAGTATTGTTTCGGACAGAGATCTTAGATTTACATCGAAGTTCTGGGAAGGTTTGCAGAGGGCTTTGGGAACTAAGCTGAGATTGAGTTCTGCATATCATCCTCAGACTGATGGTCAGACTGAGAGGACGATTCAGTCACTGGAGGATCTTTTGAGGGCTTGTGTTTTGGAAAAGGGAGGTGCTTGGGATTGTTATTTACCTTTGATTGAGTTTACCTACAACAATAGTTTTCATTCGAGCATTGGTATGGCACCGTTTGAAGCTTTGTATGGTAGGAGATGTCGGACACCTTTATGTTGGTATGAGTCCGGTGAGAGTGTTGTGGTTGGACCGGAGATTGTTCAACAAACTACGGAAAAGATTAAGATGATTCAGGAGAAGATGAGGATTGCTCAGAGTCGTCAGAAGAGTTATCACGACAAGAGGAGGAAGTCACTTGAGTTTCAAGAGGGAGATCATGTGTTTCTTCGTGTTACTCCGATAACTGGGGTTGGTCGAGCTTTGAAGTCGAAGAAGTTGACACCTCGATTTATTGGTCCTTATCAGATTTTGGAGAGGATAGGGGAGGTAGCCTATCGTATCGCTTTACCGCCGTCACTTGCGAATTTGCATGAGGTTTTTCATGTGTCTCAGTTGAGGAGGTACATTCCTAATCCGTCGCATGTGGTCCAAGTAGATGATGTACAGGTGAGAGATAACCTGACTGTTGAGACATCACCTATGAGGATCGAGGATCGAGAGTTGAAGCAGTTGCGGGGTAAAGAGATTGCTTTGGTAAAGGTAGCTTGGGGAGGACCAGCGGGTGGCAATGTGACTTGGGAACTTGAGAGTCAGATGAAGAAGTCTTATCCGGAGTTATTCGCTTGAGGTATGTTTTCGAGGACGAAAACTCTTTTAGGGGGGGGGAGTTGTAACACCCCGATAAAATAAGATAATTATTTAATTTAAATTTAATAGTATATTATGATGATAATATGAACGAGAGGGTATTATTTTTCAAAATAAAAGATAAACCATTCATATATATTATTATTAATATATTTATTAATTTAATTAAATAATTGGAATATTATTGGATTATTATTGGAATAATAAAGTTGGAATCAGTAAAGAGTCCAATTTGGTAAAAAGGGTTTTTCACGTGAAAAGAGAGAAACGACTCAAAGGTGGAAAAAGGGCAGAAAGGAAGAGCAAGAGAAGAAGGGTTGAAGAAGGGAAAAGCTTGAAGCTAAAGGATTTGCCGGATTAACTCAGGTAAGGGGGGTTTATCGTCGTTTAATGGGTATTATGGGTTAACATGTAATGGGTAGTAATAAGCCATTGAATCGACTCTAATTAGGATGATGAATGCTGAAATTTGTGAACTTATGGATGAATGAGATATGGGTTTATGATTGAAGAAAATTCGTAGGAATTAGATGTAATAAGGTTAGAAATTGTGAAATTGAATGGGTATGATCTGTGTTAGATAATATGAACGAATGTTGTGTAAAAATTGGGCTGTGGAAGGTTGGATGTGAGAAATCTCGTAGCAGAGAAAAACCCATAGCAGATCTGGAATTTTGGTTCCTGGTCATACGCGTATGACACTAGGCCATACGCGTATGAGATGGCCTGGAGGGGAGGAGACTGGCGCTGATACGCGCCATACGCGTGTAATTACGCGTAGCCTGTGGGTGGTACGCGTATGGGGTGAGGCCATACGCATATGAATGAAGAAGATGAAGTTTTAAACGTGGTTTTGTCTCTGTTGGTACGCGTATAGGAGAAGTGGTACGCGTAGCATACGCGTATGAGACAGGCCATACGCGTATGGGCTTGGCTAGGAAATATGCCATACGCGTATGGACATGAGGCATACGCGTATGGGCAGAAGTTTGCTTTCTTTGAGCTGTTGTTGTGCAGTTTTGGTCGTTTCAGCTGAATGATGTAATTTAGCTGATGTATGATATAGTAGGGATCATTTCCCGTTGTTTTGAGCAGTATAGGTATTAGTAGAGTGTGCTAATACTGTGATTTATTATTTGGCATGACATGATATGATTCTGTGATAAATGCGTTGATGATGTATGATGGTATACATAATGCTGTGAATATATCTATTATGTATGCAATTGTGGATTGTTGTTGATTTTGCATGCTAGGGGATTTAGCGTGCATAACATGGCCTTTATGGTGGTAGCTAATTCCCATGGTGAGGAATTAGTGAGTTGTTTATGGCTTAGAGTGTGAGCATATGTCCATTGTGGATTGTTGTTGATGTTTGCATGCTAGGTGATTTAGCGTGCATAGCATGGCCTTTATGGTGGTAGCTAATTCCCATGGTGAGGAATTAGTGAGTGAGTCACTAGGTCTCAAATGAGTGGGACTAGTGAGCTTGGTAGCCGTATCTGGGTTTGATCGGTGAGGTTGAACTATGTGTTCACGAATAGTCGGTACCGCATGCATGGAGTCTCATTTCATAATGTATGTATGGCGTATAATATGAATGGATGTATTCCAATATTATACGTGTGTTTTGTGTTTGTGTTGTGTTGAGTTGAGTATGATTATGAGTTGATGTTGCCGTTGCTGAATGTGTGATATGATTAGGGTGATGAAATGTGTTAATTTACTTAGCATTACATGATATTTTATAATGCTTATTATATCGATTGAGGAACTCACCCTTACAACTATGTTTCAGGTAACGAGCAGTGATTGAGTAGAAGCTAGTGCTTGGAGTCTAGTGTAGTTCCTTAGTGGGTCATGCTCTGGTATATGTAACATCGGGACGGGATGTTTTACCTTGTTTTCATCTTTGGTTGTTGAACAATTTTACATGTAATGTGTTACATGGTTCGAATATTGTTAGATTTCTATCCGCTGCGAATTGTGCAATGATTTATTTTGATTAATAAATGAGCATGACAAGTTATTTGGTGATTGGTGTGAAGTGTCAAGTGTGACACCCTGAAATTGCATATCTACTCTGATTCATAATTTGTTGTTTTAATTAATTATTGGGGTATTTTAGAAGGGTGTTACAATCATCACCCGATGAGTGATACATAGGCACAAGGGTCATAATCCTTGGCGAACACAATAACAAAAAACCCAGAGTCCTGTTATTTTACACTATTTAGAAAATAAAACAAGAATAAACGAGATAAATACCCGCATATATAGACAACCCAAATGGTTTCTAATACCTTCCACTTACATAACCGACTTCCGAACCCAAGTCTCAGTTGTGAGACCGATTTTTTATCCTTGCACTACCTGTGTGCACCTTTTTTCTCTTCGAGGGTTTTATCGACTATTTCCTCTCTCCTCTCCCATAGAGGTAATCCAAATAAAATTCGGTGGCGACTCTTCTGTTTTTCCTTCTCTTTTCTCGTTCGATTGAGGAGGAATCCTTTAGTCCAGTCTCAGTTTCTTTATTGTGAAATCTCGTTAGCAACAAGATGTTTAACCAAATCTTGTTCTAATAATCTCCCTTTTTTTATGATGACAAAAACCTATATTTTGATTAACAATTTTGTACATGATAATCACAGAAGGATACGTCTTAGAGAAGAACAAAATCCCCCTGAGATGTATAATCCTAAAAAGATAAAATCATAATGAAAGATCATTTTCCTTATTAACCTTTTATGAAGTACCAGAATAATCTTCCATCAGGATCTGGTTTGTCTTCAGGAATTGTTTGATGTTATCCAGAGCACTAGTTTGTTAACATCAACATTCTGATGAATATTTACTTCAGAAGCCTTGTTGAATTCTTTTGAAGAAGCTTCAGAGCCTGATTCTCTTTGAAATTATCTTTCAGAGCCTGGTTACCTTTGAAAGATCTCTTTGAAAAGATCTTTCAAAACCTAGTTAAGGATTCTTCTTAAAAGCTTGACTTCCAAGTCTGGTTACCATGGAATTTATACTTCCTTAGAACTTAATGCCGAAATTTCAATTCTTTAAAACTTGATGCCAAGTTCCAAGTTCATAGCCTAGTTTTTAATTCCTTGAAGACTCAATAGATTGGATTTGATTCTTGGTTGAGATTCTTCTCAAACAACATTAAAGCTTAAGACTCAGAGAGTATACTATTTCTTTAGAAACTAGTAACTTATATTCTAATATGAAAAACTTCAAAAAGCTTATGATGTTTCAACTTATCTCTGCAACACACTTAACAAACTATTCTTCGAAGTAGTTGTTAGCAGAAACATGAAACAATGTTTGGGTTCTGATTCAAGAATATAGGTATATCAAAATCAATTACGATTCTCAGTTACTATGTTTCTCCCCCTTTGCCATTAATAAAAAAGACAGACAAATTCAAATGAAAGTCATGGAAACAAACAAACATGATTTTCATTATATATATATATATATATATATATATATATATATGTGTGTGTGTGTGTGTGTGTGTGTGCGCGCGTGCGCGTGTGCTTGTGTGTGTGTGTGTGTGTGTGTGTGTGTGTATGTGTGTGCGCGTGCATGCGTGCGTGTGTGTGTGTGTGTGTGTGTGTGTGTGTGTGTGTGTGTGTGTGTGTGTGTGTGTGAGAGAGAGAGAGAGAGAGAGAGAGAGAGAGAGAGAGAGAAATATTCGCCAAAAATAGGAGAGAAGGAATAAAAAATAACTAGAGGTACCATATTAATAATAAAAACTAAACTCACGACATAAATAAAAGAAAACAACCTAATAAAGGATTATAATAACCTATACATTAAATATATCTTGGACAAAATTGTGCCAACAGCAACAAGACGAAAATCCCTAAAACATGGTGAAAAGACTGGAAGCAACCAACACAAAGGTCTAGAGACTAGAACCAGTCAGAGGCCAACATTTATAAGAAAACTGCAAAATAACTTCTCTAGTAAAAAAACAACAAAACTCCATAATCATGGAAATCATACCCTTAAGCAACTATTTCTGCATGCTTATGATAGATTCTACTAGACACTCATAGAAAGTGAAAGAGGAATCTGAAGTATTACCAAGATATCACTTCCAAGAGGAGAAGATAATCATATCTATCATTTCTTCCATAATCATTATCTTACTTGAGAAAATGAGACCATTTTAGGATTTTCATGTGTTATATAAACCATAGAGTGTCATTCCAAAATCTAACTAGCTTTAACCCTAGAACTACCTCTTAGTGACCTAAATTATCACATATACCCCTCTTTCAATATGTGGGTCGCTAGCCAAGAAACTGAAATTCCATGAAATATAATATTTTGGGTGCTTGGTTACTTTGAGATATGGATGAATTTCAAAAGTTTGTTGATAGTGTGATGGGAAGATTTATGCAAGAGAATTTAGGTCATGTGGGAGTTCATATTTAAGGGAAATAAACAAGGATGAGCTCTAACATCAAGCTATGTTTTTGTAAGGTTGTAGATGGAGACTTCATAGCGATTGGGAAAGTGTGTATGTCATCTAGAGTTTCCCACTATATTGAAGATACAACAATTTTTTTGGAGACTAAACGCCCGTACAAGCCATCTCCCCCCATTCTGACCACCTTGCGCTCTAAAGCCCCCTTGGTTGTTGAAGTTGATACTATACTTAGGTGTATTAAATTATTTTGCAAAGTAATGATTTTAATTAAATGAGAATGCCTTGATTAGAAATTTGGAGAATAAGTCAAGGGGAAAATGGTAAGTTTACAAGGGAGGTATTTAAATACTTGGACCATTTTCCTTCATTTTTTATCACATTATCTATCACTACAAAAATCAGAAATTGGATAGGCTAGAGAGGGAGAGAAAACTGAATATTGACAATGAAAGGAGGAAAACTTCATTAAGCTCCCACTCCAATGTTGCATGTGAATATTTGTTGGATTCTTGAAACAATCTAGTCAATCTCTCCACTTCACTTCATTAATTTCATAATCATTCACTCCTTTAGGTGAGTTCTAGTAGGTTTAATTTGGGGGAAATTAGCCTTGGGATATGTACAAGGGTATTGGGATTAATTTCTTGAGAAATTCATGTTGTGTGTACATGTATATTTAGTTAACATGATGAATTATGGTGTTATACTTGTGAACCCTTGCATGTGATGTTTTATTATGATCTTAACATTTTAACATTATAAAATGAGTTTGTGTATGATGAATCATTTTCTGGTGTGTTTGGCTAATGTTGAAGTATTCATTTTTGAGAAAGTTGGAGAATGCAACCGATTAAAATAAAAGTGCAAGTGGTTGAAAAATAAATTTTGTCCCAGACTGCAATCAGTTGATATATTAAGCTAACCGATTACACCCCTTCAAAATTATTGAGCAGAATGAGAATTTGGGAGTGTGTAACTAGTTGACATATTAAGCCAACCGATTACACCTGGGAGGATATAACCAAAATGCAACCGGTTATGTTATTAAGGGAACCAGTTAAATTTGTGAGAAATTGCTTTTCATTATAGCGATAAACCATGTGATTGAGACTAAATGGTAGAAATAGGTTTCCTTTTGTAAGTAATGAGAAATGTAACTTGATGATGAGTTATAACCCTATGTTGAGCAAGCTATTAGACATTGTAACCTTTAAACATGATGACACACCCTCGTTGTTGTGTAACACAAACTTACATTCGGAGTGAATCATAGAATAGGCTAATAGTGAGGTTGCACATGTTGGGGCCTATGGTTAGTTACTGATAGTGGGAAATTGAGAAGTGTCCAAGAATCGAGTTCAAACTACAGATAGTCATGATGGGAAAGGACGTTGTTGTTGTTGAGGACCCACCGTGAGAAGGTCATTCCGAAAGTCCTATTGGCATGGAACCACCGTGGGAAGGCCATTTTGAAAGTCCTATTAGTGAGGAACCACCGCGAGGAGGTCATTCCGAAAGTCCTATTAATGAGGAACCACCACGAGGAGGTCATTATGAAAGTCCTATTAGTGAGGAATCACCATGAGGAGGTCGTTCTAAAATTCTTGTTGGTGAGGAACCATTGTGAGAATGTTGTTCTGAAAGTCCTATTGGTGAGGAACCACCATGAGGAGATCGTTTCACAAGTCCTATTGGTGAAGAACAACTATGGTAAGGTCGTTCTGAAAGTACAATTAGTGAGTAACTGTCATACCCCAAATTTTCCCTTAAATCAATAAATTGATGCATTCACATAGCATTTGAATCATCTACATATCATGTCATGCATTTCTTTCAGCATAATGCTTAAAAAGTCTACCAGAATAAAATTTTGATTTTATAAACAGACCGGTTGAATCGATTTTCAATTGTGCGTAAAATTAGTGGGCAAAAAACTTTGAGATCGGGCTTCTAGTTGTCTATTTTATTGATCTATGATTCGCGTTGTTTAATTCGGTGTGCTCGTTTACTTTTTATGATCCTGTTTATGTTTGCATTTTGATCAGTCTGAGCCTTTTTAACTGAACACTTTTTACTGCGAGATTTGATCCGCGTTTGTCTGTTTTCTGGAGCTATATTTCGTGTAGATTATTTAGTGTATTTTTTTATATTTTCGCGCATTTTAGCGCCCGGTTTTTATTCATTTTAATTCCTTTATTTTTGTTTTTTTTATCAAAATGTTGAAAGAAAAAAATAGAGACAAGTGTATAATCATTTTATTTTTATTTGTCTTTATTAAAAAAATATTGAATTTTATTTGAATTTAGTTTTTAACTCATTTTTGTCATCCAAGAATATAAAGAGGGTATTATGGGCATTAATGTAAAAATGGAACCCTAGACTCATACTATATATACTTAATATATTGTGGCTAGTGAGGGAAAGAAAACTCGTAAAGCAAAAACTCATACCAACGGCGCATAGATCTCTCACAATTACAATGAAAATCAAAAAGATGAAAAAAAAAAGATGAAGCTCAAACATAACTCAGAGATAACTTTTTTTCATTTTCATGTAGACACTCATCAATTCCCTATATCCTCTTTCAACTCTCCACCCAAATAAAAAAGACATTCCACTTTTTTTTCTTCATTTTAATGCTCCATTTCCATATACAAAGATCTCACATTTGGTATCCCTCCCTCTCTCTCTCTCAACATGAATAAGAAAAAAAGAAAGTGAGAAATAACATGAAAAGTTCTTATCCATAACAACCTTAAACCTCCTTCACGTTACCAAATGTACACCATTAATAAAATCCTCACATTTCACTCTCTTACCATAAATGAATACACACATGAGGCATCTCTCTCTCTCTCTCTCTCTCTCTCTCTCTCTCTCTCTCTCTCTCCTCTCTCTCTCTCTCTCTCTCTCTCTCTCTCTCTCCTCTCTCTCTCTCTCTCTCTCTCTCTCTCTCTCTCTCTCTCTCTCTCTCTCTATATATATATATATATATATATATATATATATATATATATATATATATATATATATATATATATATCTTAGCCACAGATGAAAAGGAGCCGCTGGCAACCTCATTTAATTATCTCACCAAATAGAAAAAGTTCAAAAAACAAGAATAACAAAAACAAAAAAGAGAAGAAAGGGAAACACAACATTTCAACAAATTTAAAAAGTTCTTATTTAGTGAGTGAAACACAACATTCCAACGAACACTGTTCCAGTCATGCTATACTGAATAACAACTCCGACCAACACCTCAAACTTTGGCCCCCACCTTTCGCTCTCGTTTTCTGGCAGCAACACCATCAGAGCCTCCACAACTACGACAACAAGTTTCCTTGCAGCAACTATGTGTGATTAGTTTGGTAACATTTGATTTTGATTCTTTTTTTAGTTCTGTTTTATTTTAAGTTTAATTTTGGTCCAATGCTTATTCTATGTTGTTGTGTTGCTGCTAGTTTGCTTCCATTTTGATGTCATTGTGCTTTGTAACACCGTTGTAATAATGTTATAACCGAGACTATTTGCGTGATGTTTGCTTATTTTCACTGCGGAGAATTTGAGTCGATTCAATCTGCAGGTTTGACATGTTTTGCATGTCGTAATGTTGTTGTAGTTTTTTTCCTTTTAGCATATTCATGTAAATATCCAGTTATGAATGGTTGTTTCTTGTCCGACGTTGTGTCGAAATTGGATCTGAAAAATCATGCGTATTCAGGTTAATTTTGTTCGTCAACATTAATTTATACGTGTTTATTTTGTTTGCAATGACTGCACTTGCATTAGCAATTTCATGGTTGTTTTGTATTTTATTTACGGGCGACATTTTCAATTTGGTTATCGTCGCATTTTATTTAGTTTCATATGCGCTTTTGATGGTTTGGCATATCAACAATTTTCAGTTTTCTTTTCGGCACTTTGCATTTTCAACATGTGACTTTTTCTTTCGCGATGTTATGTTTTGTTGCGTTTTGATTTATTTGCGATAACCGCGCTTATGCGTTAGCAATTTATGATTCGATTTATGCTGACATAAAATGATTCAATTTTCGTTACATTTAATTTGAATTTAAATTATGCATTTAGCAGCTTTGCATCGCACGTCTTCACGTTACGCGACATCGATTTGTGTCATCGCGTTGTGATATCTTGATAAGTGAGCGCTTCAGTTTTGTTTACTTTTTTGATTCAACTGGATGGTTGCATGCTGTAATTATTTTTGTATGCGCTTCTATCCTCTTACTCTATTGTGTTCTATGTGTAATTTGCAATTCGATATGTTTGTGGCGTTATGTTACGCCATTGCGCTAGAGTTCGCGTCACCACTCTAGAATTCGCGCCCCTCATCATGCAATTCGTGACCTTGCGTTACAATTCACCCTTAATTATTCTTCAACCATTTTCAAATCATTTTCAAAACTATTTCAAAACCATTTTCATAATTCATCTCGCAACACAAATTGAAACGATTGACCAAACATCAAGCTCTTTTCTCAAATAATATCCAAAATACTAACTTAAGTACTTTGACCATTTTCAATAATAATGTATTGAAAAAGGCTAGTTGGGTGTAATGTTCAATCATAGTCCCGAGTATTAAACCAAATTCGTAATAGCTTGCAAGTCTAAAACACATATTATTTTTTGCAATAAAATGGACTAAAAAGGACGATTTGTGTTTAATGTGCAGTCATAGTCTCGAATATTTGAATCCAAGTCATAATAGCTTACAAGTCCGAGTATTCGTCTTCCGCTTAAAACACTTGTAAATATTCCAAACTTTTTCATAAGAAAAACCCTAAAAAAACAAGAACCCTAAGTTGACACTATATAAGTTAACTTATGATCTTTTGTGGAGGAGGTTGGAGAGTGGAAAGAGAGCACTTAGAGAGACTTAGAAAACAAACAAAAAAAACACCACCATTTTCACTAGTCTTCATCTTCTCCAACCTCACATCAACCACCACTTTTCACACAAAAAAAAACACTAACCACCACTTTCACTACACAAAAACCTCCACCAATTGCATCTTCAACCTCACACCATCTTCTTTTTCTTGTAAAAAAAAATATGTAAGTGTTTATTACTCATTAAAATACATATGTTAGCGTGTTGTTAGTTTTATTATAAGATTTCATGATATTTTTGCTGTAAAGTTGATGTAATATTTAGTGATGTTGATATAGTTGTGATGTTGTGATAACATTATTGTTGTTTGTTTTACATTTTGTTTTCTATTTTTGGACAATTGGGCTAAAAAGCCCATTGACTCTTAAAAAAACTAAATTACACCCTTGTGTTTAGGAATTGCACCCCTCCTTTTAATTAATTTATTTATTTATCATTTTTTCACTTTCTAACTATTTTTATTTTATTTTAAAAATATTTTTGACTCTCATAAATAAATACGGTTGAAAAAGTAATAATCAGATGTACACCCTTTTATTCCCCGAATAATCGAACATGGGACGTACATTTCGTTTTAACTCGAGAGTTCGTCTTCCATAAAAAAGACATAAAGATAATAGCATTTAAATTTCGTAGTTATAGTCGGTCAAAAAAGGGATAATCGGGTGCACACCTGTTTGGTTCCCTAAATAATCAGACATCATGTGTTCACCTCATTCTAGCCGAGCATTCGTCTTCCATATACTAATAGCGATCTTTAAATATTTTCCCGTGATAAAAAATCAGATTAAAAAGGGAATAATTAGGTGCACATCCTTGTATCCTCTTCACAATGACTTAAGAAAAAAATGCATTTTAACTATTAGAAAAAATGAATTAAGAAAAAGGTGACAAGTTATCTACCAATCATAAATTATTATTTGTCAGTCTTTTTTTCTTTCTATACACGTGTAATTTTCTCCCCTCTTCATAATTCATTCCTTTCAAACAAAATTATATTTGATAAATTCATACCTTGACCACACTTCCTCATCCTCTTTCCATTGAAAAGGATTATAGTGATTCTGAACAGTAGAAATCAAAGCTTCGAGTTTGTAAGTAATTCATAATCTTGTTTTCTCTCTTCGTTTCTTATATTTCACTTATCTCTATTTCTCGGGAAAAAAGTTGAAATGACGTGTGGCAACACACGCATTAGAAAATAAATTTCATTTATTGTATACCCATTTACCTCTAAAGCAAAATTCTTCTTATTGGTATTCAACAGGTTCATCTTAGCACTCAAAAAGGATAGACATCAATATTTTCGATTTCAACAGTTTCGTCTTAACACTCAAAGGAAGGACGAACACCATCGTTGTCGATTTCAGGAAAAGGCTAGGTAAGGGATAAAATCTATTTTATTCATTTTACATTAAATACATAATTGATCAAATTTAGTGTGATCGCCCTTGAAACTTTTATGCAACTATACTGATTGTGATTTTCCTAAATTCTAAAATCATATGTATTGATGATATTCAAGTTTAAGATCTTATTAAAACGAATATAATTGTGTGCGTAAGTAATACTATCAAAAACAAAAATTTGTATAAGGTAATATTTTTTTCTATAAACTCATTGTGAAATATTCATATGTAATTTTACACTATAATACTTTTTAAGATTCTACTCTCAGATTTTCAATTACCCTTTCTCCCTAGGATCATATCTCCAACACAATCTCAATGATTTGTCTTATTGATAATTGGTTGTTCAATTGACTCAATGTGTGATTCTGTGTTAGAGATGAGGTTATGATGGATGTAATTTTTAGGTTAAAGTGTTAGTAATTAGTTCCACATCAATTTTGAATGTATAAAAAGTTGGATATACAAGAGAATTGGCTTATATATCCAATACCTTATGATTTTGGAAGAGGTGTGGTGTCTTCCTCTTTTATAATTTGGGAACATTGATCTGTTAGTTTTTCTATGTGCTTTCCCATACTCAATGTGGTATCCTCCTATAAAATTGGGATACTTGTACTTGTAGGAGAGATTGTTAAGTTCAAGTGTGAGGATTTAAGTACCATACTAACTATGAATGGGAAAAAGATAGGATATCTAAGAAAGGTGATGCATATACCTAAGATCCTAAGTTTTTAAATGGATATGTGGAGTATCTCAATTTCTCTATCTCTCTTGTGGTTTCATGGGGTATTGACCCATTGTCGCTCTCGACACTCCTTCAAACTGTTGAACAAGTGGTGTCAAAACATTGGGTTGGCTTAGTGAGGGAGGAATAATTTGTGTTATAGTATGTAGAAACACAGATTTAAGGGGTAATTCTTAATTTCAAGTGTGGTTGTTTATTCCTATTAATAATGAATGGATAAAATATGAGATATATAATCGAGTAGACTCATATACCTAATGCCTTAAGATTTTGAATGAAGATACGGGTAAAGCAGTATAATGTTGTTTCTTTAGTCCTTATGACACTACAATATTTGATGGACTAAATTCCATTAGTTTACATATTATACCGATTAATTTCAATATAAATGAATTATGCAAGATCTACAACAAAAGATCAGAGACCAAAAAAAAGAAGTGACATATATTTTGTAAGGACTAAAAAATTGTTTACTGACAAGGATCAAAAGGCATGTTTAAAACAACTATATATGTTCTACCTCATTGAGCATATTGAAATAAATCCAATTAACATTTGTTTACTTATTATTGTTTTTTCATCAATAGTGCAAGAATCACTTCAAAGAAGAATAGCCATGGACCAACAACGTGTCGAAGGAGAAGGAGAAGTGGATAATGATAGTATAATTTTGACTTTTCGGTGGAATGCTATCCGACGTGTCTATGAAATGTATCGTCATAGGAGAGGTGACAACAACCAACCACCTTTTCTTAATGAGGATTGGGACATGCGCATTTATACTCAAAATGATCACATGATTTTTCGTGAAAATTCCAACAATCGGAGGGTAAGAAGAATTAGGATTGGCGAAGGAGAATCAGGCTCTGGAAACAGCATTACTTGCACCATATGTCTTGAAGAATTTCCTGTTGGGTTAGAAGTGATTCAATTGCCTAGACCTTGCTGTCATATGTATCATCAAGATTGTATAATAAGGTGGCTCCGTAGCTCTAACACATGCCCATTGTGTCGTAGGCCTGTTTCTTAAGGTTTTCCCTGTTCATCTATAAACTTCTTATACCTATTTTAATTTATGCCAAAATGATTTGGGTGACTATTAGAAACTTTGTTTATGTCAATATTGTCCATGTATGTTTAACTATTGGAAATATTTATTAGCTTTATGAAATAAATTGTTGCTTTTATTTTGTATCTGAATTATGGCATCGAAAATGGTGTTAGATATATGTTATCTACTCAAGATATGTGATTATCAGTTTTAATAACACTGTAATTTTGTTGAAACTCTGCTATATAACTTTTTCAATTCAAAAACTATAGTTTTGGTCTGGATTTGTCAAATATATGGAATAATTGAAACTTTGCATAAGTACATACCGTTGAAAATATGCTATATAATCCATAGACAGTCCAAGTAGTGTCAGGTGGGGCAATGAAGTTAATTCACTATCTCAAAAATGTGGACAGTCTACAAACTATGGCATAACGTTTTTGTGACATTATGATTTTGAACTTAGAATTTTTTTTCCTAAAATTGTATTTCGCAAGCAATTTCATGCACAACATCATCCAAAAGATCCTAAATTGGAACTACATTGTAGAGTGAAATATTACAGGATTTATAGAAAAAGATGACTGTAAAATAACATTCTCTTTTTGGTTTTTCTAAACCTATTTTTTAATTGGATTAATACCATTTTTCATGTATCTTGTATTTGGGTTTATTTTATTATAATTGTTTTAAAAAGAACCATTGACATTCTTATACTTTTCAAAATTTATTGTATTTTTCCTTTCCGTTCAAGTGTAATTAACATCATCAATTTTCCCTGACATGTAACATTCAACTTCGTGACCAATTTAGAGATGAATAAATTGATCACTAAAAGATGATTTCTAGATTTTGAATATCTTCTTCATTTTATTCGTCAAATTTTAAAAAGAATTAAAAACCTAAGAAAATTGCATAATTTGAACTCATAAATATTTCATAGTGACCCACCTCAAGCTAACCTAAATCTCCATTTTATAGTGACCCATCTCACACACATTTAATCACCTCCTACTCTCTAAATCCTCTTAATTCTTGATTTTGGATTCCTTTCACCTCGCCCTAACCCAAATCTCTATTTTAACCCTCTCTAGAACCTCTTCTTCACAACCACACCAATGTGACTCTTCAACATTTATGTTCATTTAGATCCATCAATAAACATCATGTGTGTTAATAGTCATTTCTTCTATAGGTGATTTTTAATCTTATTGTTCGTTGTTTCTTATTGATTCGGAATCAATACAATCCGGTGATTGTTTGAATCATACAATTTTCTTTGAAATTATCTTCAAAAGTCCTAGATTATGGGGAAATTATTGAGTTATATATGGATCACACCTCAAAGAAAAATGTGTTGAATGGGTTTTCGATGTTTGATGATAAATGTGTTGATTTTGGATTTGTTGAATGGGTTTTCTAGGGCTGAATAAAAATGAGTTTTGGGGTGTGTTGAAATTATTGGAAGATATTGGTAGTGTTTTGTGAATGAATTTTGATTTTTTATCAATAAATTATTAAGTGAGGTCATAAGTTCTTATAGATTGATTGATTGTATAAATTGATTGGTATATTTTTAGTTAATTTATATATATATATATATATATATATATATATATATATATATATATATATATATATATATATATATATATATATATATCTGTGTGCGTGTGTGCGTGTGTGCGCGTGTGTGTGTGTGTGTGTGTGTGTGTATGTGCGTGCGTGCGTGTGTGTGTGTGTGCGTGCGTGCGTGCGTGTGTGTGTGTGTGTAAATGAGTACAATCATTGTACAGAAACACAAAACACTTAAAAAAAGTACTTAAACAAAATAAAAAATACAAAAGTATTTAAACAAAATAAAAATCACAAAAGTACTTACACACAATAAAGATTACAAAAATACTTAAACAATTTTGAAATCTTAGGGTTTTATGGTGGAGGAAGAGGAGGCGGAACAACTGGATAGTTATCAGGAAGATTTAGGAGATCTACCAACACATCAAATTATCCTCAAGGCAACTTTCCAAGTAGTAATCCAAAACATCTGGAGGATCAATCTTTGTGAAGACAGGGTAGTCCAGTGGATTATTACTACTGTTGGTTTCTCTCTTGGATCGAGGAGTGTTTTTATCAGCAATTGACTAATGAGTAGGTTAAGGTTATGGTTGAACTTGATGTTGTGGTTGTTTTTTATCTTCCATTTGAAAGATGTTGAATATAAAGAAGAAAAATTACAGAGGGTGTGATTTAGGGTTTGAAAGAGAGAAAGGTGTGGGAGTAGATGTCAGTGTAGTGTAAAAATGTGAGTGAAATGAGTTTATATAGATTTTTTTTTGCAATTATGACTAGTTAAAAATATGAAGATATGGGGTGAAGCGTAATAGATTTTAAACTAATTCCAAGAAATGTCAAAACCTAATGTGTCACGCTATTATCACGCATGCTCAGAAAGTGGGACAATTGTCACCACTTAGAACCACGTGATATCAAATGATAAGACAAACATTTAATGTAACAACTATTCAGAATTAGGAAGGAAAGTCGATAAGATTGCTTATGATTAGAACCTTTCTGATTCATGAAACTTTCTCACTTCAGAAAGCTCATGTCTCAGAATCAACAAGTAAATTCTCATAATCTAATCTAGAGTTATGAAGACTTAAACATTCTAAAATTCATCTTTTCATTATGGATATAAATCCATAAATAAGTTTTTCAGAATGAAAATGAATCTATCTTCAACAAGGGAGTTTGCAAAGATATCAACTCATTCATGGTCTGTATCAACAAATTTTAAGTGAAAAATACCCTTCTGAACATAGTGACGTAAAAAGTGATGTTTAATTTCAATATGCTTAGCCCTAGAATGCAAGATAGGATTCTTAGATAAATAGATAGAAGAAGTATTATCATATAGAATAGGAATGTCACTCTCAAATATCTGATAATCTTTCAAATGACTCTCCTTCCAGAGTATGGGAGTGGTGTATCCAGAAGCTGCGATATACTTAGCTTTGGTTGTTGAAAGCGCAGTTGTTGATTGTCTCTTGCTGGACCATGAGATCATATTGTCTCCCAGAAATTGACAACTTCAAGAAGTACTTTTCCTTTCTATTATGTCTCCAGCATAATCAACATCACAATAACCTACTAATTTATATTCACTCGATTTTCTATAAAACAAACAAAGGTTAGTAGTACCTTTCAGATACCTAAAGATTCTCTTAACAGTAGTTAGACAAGTCTCCCTAGGATCTGATTGGAAGCAAGCACATAAGTAGAAACTGAATAAAATACCAGGTCTATAAGCGATTTGATAAATGAGAGAGTATATCATACTTATGAATACCTTTTGATTTACCTTACTGTTTACTTCTTCTTTCTCCAGAATGCATGTAGGATGCATTGGAGTCTTTGCTGGCTTGAATTCTAATAAGTTGAACTTCTTTAGAAAGAAGCATTAGCAGAAAGAACATTGATAAATGTATGTTCCTTTTGAATGTTGATCAATCTGGATTCCCAGAAAGAACTTGAGTTCTCCCATCAGACTCATTTCAAATTTTGTCTGCATTAACTTAGAAAAATCTTTGCAGAATGAAGCATTAGCAGAATAAAAAATAATATCATCAACATAAATTTGCACAACCGAAATATCATTCTTAAATAATTTGCAAAAGAGAGTTGTGTCTACTTTCCCTCTGGTAAAATCATTTTCCAAAAGGAAGTTACTCAGTATATCATACCAAGCTTTATGATCTTATTTCAGACCATATAACGACTTTTTCAGTTTGAAAAGAAAATATGGATTTTGAGAACTTTCAAAACCAAAGGGTTGGTGCACATACACTTCTTCATAAATTTATCCATTTAAGAATGCACTCTTAACATCCATCTAATAAAGAATGATGTTATAATTGAATACAAATGAAATTGAAAGACGAATAGACTCTAACATGGCAACTGGAGAAAAGGTTTTTGTATAGTCTATACGTTCTTGCTGACTATAACCTTATGCTATCAGTCGAGCCTTGTTTCTGACAACTTCGCCCTTTTCATTGAGCTTGTTTCTGAAAACCCATTTGGTTCCAATAACATGGAAACCATTTGGTTTCTGAATAAGATCCCATACATTGTTTCTAGTGAATTGATTTGATTCCTCTTGCATAGCTAAAGTCCATTCATTATCCAGAAATCAGTCATCAATAGATGTGGGTTTTATTAGAGATACCAAACCTAGAAGAGTCTCTTCAGAAGGTTTGAATGAAGATCTAGTTATGACTAGTACGTATTTATATCCTATAATCAATTCTTCAGAATGAGAAGTTATTGGTCTACTCTTCTTTTGATGAGTTGGACCAACGACAACTTCTAGTTGAGTTGTTTCTGGGTTTTTTGCTTCAAAATATTTAGCTTTTCCTTATGAGTCTTTTTCTCCAAAATCATTATCCTTAGATTCTGAAAGATTGTATTCAAATCCGTAAATTTCTCAACTAGCTTTGACTTTTTAGGGACAAGCTTATCATTAAATCTAACATGAATTGATTCTTTGACAATTCGTGTCTCAGTGTTAACAAATTTGTAGCCTTTAGAGAGTTCGGAAAATCCTAACAATAAGCACTTTTGTGCCTTAGAGTCAAACTTGCCAGGATTCTCTTTAGAGTCAACTTTGCATCAAAAAGATTTTCAAAATGTTTATTTTCAAATTTGCCACCATGATCACTTCTGACTCTGACTATCTTGCAATTCATTTCTGTTTGCACTAGTGAGCAGAAGGTATAGAACACAAAATGTGACTCATCCTTGTGTTTCAATAACTTTACCCATGTATATCGACTATAGTCATCAATGATGACCAATCCATACTTCTTTCCATTGATAGAGGCAGTTTTCACTAGTCCAAACAAATAAATGTGCAGAAGTTCTAACAGTCTAAAGGTAGAAACAACATTTTTCGCTTTGAAAGATGTTTTAGAAAACTTGCATTTTTGACATGCTTCGCAAAGAGCATATGAAGCAAACTTCAGGTTGGGTAAGCCTCTAACTAATCCAAGCTTATTTAGCTGAGAAATCCTTCTCATGCTAACATGGCCCAAACATCTGTGTCATACCCATTACTCCTTATTAACAGACATTAAACGTTTTACATTTTGATCCTCAAGATCAGAAAGTGTCATTTTATAAATGTTCTTTCTCTTCCCGTTAAAAAGAACTATACCATATTTTTGACTAACAACCTTACATGACTTTTGATAAAAAAAATGATATCATAATCATTGTCACTAAGTTGACTAATAGACAATAGGTTATGCATCAGACCATCGACCAAAAGAACATTAGTAATCGAATGAAGTTTATCGTTACCAATAGTTCTGGAGCCAATGATCTTTCCTTTCTGGTTTCCTCCGAAACCAACGAAGCCTCCATGATTAAGTTCCAAATCTTGGAACATAAACCTTCTGCCAGTCATATGTTGTGAGCATCCACAGTCCAAGTACCATGACTTGTGTTTCACCTGAGTTGTTAAGGATGTCTACAACATAAATTATTTTATCCTTAGGAACACACTTTTTTGGTCCTCTTTTGTTAGTTTTCTCATAGTTTCTTACAACTTTGGGTCTTTGAGCAAAAGGATAACCACATGGGATTTGAGCATGATACATAGGTTTTAGAACTAAGTTCTTACCCTTTGTATGTTTCTGTGTCTGTGCATCAACATCAAGCTCAGTGCCAGCAGTCACGAAATGCTCATAGAGAGGTTTTGGTTTTACCTATGACTATCGTCAGGTTTTATAGTTTATGTACAACCTAAACCTTTCTTGCCATTTATGTCAACTCCATAAATTAGAGAACCCATTTTGCTTCTATCTATGCTTTTAGCCATAAAGTACTAGAATTCTCTGTGATATGTAATGACACAATCAGTACCAGAAGCTTCTGAGACTATTTCCTCCTCTAGTTTTGAAATTTTAATTTTCAAAGCGGAGTTCTTACTTTCTAAAGAAAATACTTTTTCATTTAGAGAGGAAATATCTTTCTCAAGCTCACTACGAGTTTCATAAGCAACTACATAGACTTGTTTAAAGTCGTTGTACTTACTCTAAATACTCTGGTACTTTTCCAATATGTAGAGAGACATAATTCTAAGTCAGAACTAGATAGTTCAAAAAACCCCTCTTCAGAATTGGAGTCTGATTTTGATTATGTCGGCACCTTGTCTTTTGGTTCTTCAGAACCTTCTGGATCAGCTGTAGTTTCCATCAATGCAACGTTGGCTTATTCTTCGTCAGGATATTCTTCTTCGGATTCTGAATCACCCCATGTATCCATCAACCCCTTCTTGCCTTTAGAAAATTCTTCTTAGGCCTTTTGTCCTTTTTCAGCTTAGGACATTCATTTTTGTAGTGACCTAACTCCTTGCACTCAAAGAAAATAACTTCTTTTCTAAAATCTTACTTCTTCTGTCCAGACAAAGAATCAGAATGACCATCAGTCCTAATTCCTCTGAACTTCCCTTTCCCATTCTGTTTGTGTTTCCAAAGTCTATTGACCCTCTTAGAAATCAAAGATAATTCATCATCATCTTCTGAGTCTTCTTTCGAAACTTCTGATTCTTCCTCGGCTTGATATGCTTTTGTCTTCTCAAGCTTGGACTTTAACGCAACAGATTTACCTCACTTCTGAGGTTCATCTTCCTCGAGTTCAACCTCGTGGCTTCTCAAAGAACTAACAAGTTCTTTAAGACTAATACTGTTAAGATCATTTGCCAACTTCAAATCAGTTACCATGGGTCTCCATTTTTTAGGGAGACTTCTAATTATCTTCTTGACATGATCAACTGTAGAGTATCCTTTGTCCAGAACTTTCATTCCTGCAACA
Organism: Lathyrus oleraceus; assembly: GCF_024323335.1. Lineage (NCBI taxonomy): Eukaryota > Viridiplantae > Streptophyta > Magnoliopsida > Fabales > Fabaceae > Lathyrus > Lathyrus oleraceus. Next base: position 456,791,497 of record NC_066585.1, read on the forward strand.
AGCATATGAAATCTTTAGAACATAGTCTCAACAATTTCATTATCTTCCATTTTGAATGCTTCGTACTTCTGGATTAAGACTAAGGCCTTTGTCTCCTTTACTTGAGGATTCCCCTCATGAGTCATCCTTAGAGAGTCAAATATGGATTTGGCAGAACCTTTGTTTATTATCTTCTCATACTCAGTATAAGAGATAACATTTAGCAATATATTTTTGGCCTTATAATGATTTTTGAAATATTTCTTCTGTTGAGCTGTCATAGCACTTTTTCTATATTATTTCTTTCAGCATTAAGTGGGTGAACATAACCATCGACTACAAGATCCCAAAGATCAATATCGTATCCAAGAAAGAAGCTTTCAATTCTATCTTTCCAGTAATAAAATTTCTTACCATCAAAATATTTGTGGTTTAACATTGTAGTGATCTCTCTCATTGTTGTTAACAATGTTAGCAGCAACCATTATTTCTCACACAAACTGGATCGGTACGGAACACGGTGAAGTGTTGATAAATCTTTTATCACAATGAAAACCAGAGCTCTGATGCCAATTAAAGGTGTCAAAAACACAAGAAAAGGGGGGTTTGATTTGGGTCTTAAAAACAAAAACTTTTTACCAACTCAAGAACACCACTTAACTCAAAGAGATAAAAACATAAGTATTTTTATCCTGGTTCTCTTGAAACTCAAAGCTACTCCAGCCCACCCGCCAAGATGATTTTTCCTTATACACAAGGATTTAATCCACTATAATCAACTGATTACAATAATCACAAAGAATAACCTTATTTATTTTCTCAAGGATTCGACTATACCCTAGTCTCATTAAGGACTCACAAAGAATAACTTTCTTTGTCTTCTTAAGAATCTGGATATACCTTAGTCTCCTTAAGGAATCAAATAAACAATTTGAATAATATTTTGTGTGTTACAAGTTGTTTCTACACAAGCAAATTTTACACAAATGACAAACAAATACTTAAAGAAAAACTATGTATAAAAATGATAGCTTCTCACAAAGAAATAGACTTTGTCAAGTATTCCAGCGCTTCAGCATTCTTATTTTTCTTCAAGTCTCTAAGTCCCACTTATATAACATAATAAGAAGACTGTTGGAAGGAAAAATGGGGAAACCAAATAGAGCGGTTGTTTATTATTGGATGGTAAAAAGGGTGATAATGTGTGTTGTCCTTCGCCCACAAATTCAGTGACAGGTGTGATGTATAGTACTATCCTTGCCCATGAAATCAGGTAGTGGAAAGAATATTTGATTTGTATTATGTACTATTTTATCATGTATTCATTTGATCTTATCTTCAAGTTCATTAGCCTTTGATGAAAATTGATGAAGCATGAAATAAAGAAACATATAGATGGATTCAGAAACTTCAAAATCCTCAGTAAGAACCTTAACAATGTTAGTAGTATGGCTTGAGATCTTAAGTATCTTCAGAATTTTCAGACTCTTTAGTCAGAACCTTGATAACCTCAACATATGGCTTGAGATCTTCAAAATCTTCAGCTAAGTAACAAAACTTCAGAAGCTTGCCATTCTTCAAAAACTTATCGTTCAAAGTCTTGTCCAGAAGCACAAGCTGAGAGAATGTTGCACCAACAACATAACGTCTCCTCATAACACAAGCTTCTCAGGAGTAAATCAACACAGAAGCAGAAAGATCATTGCAGAAGCAACTTTGAACATCTTTCAGAACTTCTTATGATTAGCGCAGAAGCGTAATTTGGAACGTAACATTCAGAAACTAATGACGTTGCATGCCATATACTCAGAATTAGAACTGACTGTTAAAGCTACACGATAACAAACCATTAGGGTACCAAAATTGTTTTCACACAAACACAACATTGTTATCATCAAAACTCAAGGTATAAATACATAACTAAATCTTGTTTTAACACCAACATTTGAACTTATGAGTCGCCTCTTTCACAACAACCACAACATATGATGTATGACATACAATAATTCAACGATAACAACACAACAATAATTACAACCTCACATATGACTGTAAACAATCATGCATTTAAATGCATCAACAATAGTTCTCATTCCGAACTACACATCTAAACAATCATCAGCAAGTATTTACAACACTTCACATAATTAAACTTTCACCTCACAACATATGTTCACACATCTAATAAACCTCCACATATCACTCAATCATATTAATTTATATTATCATCGCTTCATCATTAATTCATTCATTCACAACGGTTAACCGTTCATTCTTTACCATCAACCATTACACAACATGTAAAACAATTAAATTTCACATATACCAATACATATACAACCTTTTAATACATCACTATGGGATATCAATATGCGTTAGCTTTGCAATGCTTTAAACTGCACATTATTTGGATTTATGAAACTAAAGTTATGGCAAAAATAATCGGAGAAAATAATACGATTTAGCTAACTTTCTATTCAACAATTTTTCCTAATTCTACTAGCATCGATCGATTAATAGGGACCATTAATCGATTGATCTGACTTTTCCATTCAGTATGTTTCTCCTATTTTTCAAGTTCTGACTTAGTGCAGTCGATTGATTTTAGGAATTAATCGATTGGTCTCGTGTTTTCTTTCATAAATTTCTTAATTTTCACGTGATCAATCGATTGACATCAGGGGTCAATCGATTGTCATCACCCAATTTTCCAAAAATCCCATGTTTAATTCATCTTCTTCATTCCCTAACCCTCATACATCATACCAATTCTTATTGCAACACCCAAACATATCATATCATGAATTTAACAACATGCATCAATTTCCTCAATTAAACATGTCATAATACCCAGATCAAATCATGAATCATAACCGTTTGAGATATAATTTACACCAATTTTATCAAGAACACGTTAACACATTAACAATGGTGAAATACAAGGAAAACTTAGTAGATGGTGAGAACCCCTCTCTACCATTCATACAATATACACCCATAATAAAGTAATCCCTCTTACCTTGGATTTCCATCAAAGCAAGCCCGAAGCTCCTCAAAAATGGTGTTTTCTTCCCAAACCCAAGATTGACTCTCTTGCCTCTTTTCTCTTGTTCCAAAATATTACGTACTATAAAAAGTTTCAAACTCTCACATTTTCTATTTAAACCAAAACCCAATTCTCCTTAATTAAGTTATTATCTTATTACCCTTAACTTACTCCCATATTCCCTATCTTACTCACACTTCTCTTACTAACTTCAATTCCTTTTATTTTAATTTTTAATTCTAATAATCAATATTCCACCAAATTCTACCACTCCTCTTACTTTTTCTACAACTACCTCATTTTTAATTATTCCACTCAACTTAATTTATTAAAATTAATCCACTTAATTTCTACCATTCTCTAAACTTCCTCCAATACCCATTAATACACATATATTCACCAATTATTTAAATAGAACAAAACTAAATTCAATTAAATAATTTAATTGAACTCGGGGTGTTACGACTCTTCTCTACTTATAGAATTTTCACCCTCAAAGATTACATAAATGAAATAGCTCTGGATAACACTCTCTCATCCGAATCTCCAGTTCCTACGTCATGCCTCCACCAACAGTTCCTCCAAAAACAACCTTCATCGAGACGATCGCTTTACTTATCAATTGTCCCACTTCTCAGTCATCTATTCATACTAATAATGCCTATGCAGTCAAGTTATCTCTCACTTGCACATCATCCATTTGAACCATATGAAACGGACCTGGAACATACTTTCGAAGTTGACACACATGAAACACACTGTTAAGATTTGAAAGAGACAATGGTAAAGAAACTTTATAGGACATCTCTCATACTCACTTCATAGTTTGATAAGGATCAATGAAACACGGCGTGAGCTTTTGAGATTTCAAAGCACAACCAACACCTGTCACCAGAGTGACTCAGAGGAATGCACGATATCCCTCTTGGAACTCAAGTGTTTTCCTCCCCTTATCATGATAAATCTTCGGGAGACTTTGCAAAGCTTTCTTCTTTTATTGGATCATACTGATATTCTCGGTTGCCTATTGAGCAATCTCAGGTCCAAGCACAATAGTTTCACTAGAATCATACCAACACAAAGGTGTCATATACCTTATACTATATAAAGCCTTAAACAATGTCATTCCAATGATAGAATGGAAAGCGTTGTTGTAAGTTAACTCAACCAATGGTAAGTAATTATCCCAATTACCTCTATACTCCAAAATATACGCTCTCAGCAAATCCTCCAAATACTTGATAACCCTCTTTGTCTGACCGTCCGTCAACGGATGATAAGCAGAACTCAACTTCAGCTTAGTACCCATAGCTTCCTTCATACTCCCTCATAACCTCGATTTGAATCTTGGATTTGTATCAGAAACAATACTCGAAGGAATACCATGCAAGCTAATAACCTTTTCAATATACACTTCAGCCAGCTTCTGCAATGAATAACTGATATTGATCAGAACGAAATGAGTCAATTTAGTCAATCTATCCATTATAACCCAAACTAAATCATTCCCTTTAGAAGTCTTAGGCAAACTCGTTATAAAATCCAAGGAAACACCACCCCACTTCCATTCAGGAATATTCGATGGTTGTATCAACCCCAACGATTTCTGATGTTGAATCTTCGACTATTGGCAAGTCAATCTTTGAAAAATAATTAAAATATGACATGGGGTTTGTGATTACGACTATAGACTCACCCTAATGATTTATCCAAATTCAATTACGAGATTAATTTGAGAGTTTTCATAGAATAATATATAAAATTGTGAGTCACCCATTTTCGTGGCATGCACAATCTAGATATTGATCTTGGAACGGCTAATGGCTTTCTCAATAGAAAGTGTGTTTCCTTATCACGGAGGGTGCCTCACTACTCTACTGTTTAGCAATCCATTTTTAGATGTCTAATAATTATCTTTCAATACATAATAGACACCTATGTTGCCTTTGCTTTCACAACCAACATAGACATGTGAATTGTAACTTGGTTTCTAAATTAAAAGTACACTCAAGATTTTATTGTAATACTTTAGTGGATAAATTCATCAGGGGTTTTCATGAGAGAAACTCTCACAACCCCTTGTCCTTAAGGGGATACTCACACATGGTGAGATGAATAACAACAACAAAGAATTTTAAAGACATTGCAAGAAAATAAATAAATTAAAGCAAGTAAATAACAACTTGAAATGAAAATGAAGGCAAGATTGTAATACCAAAAGTGCAGGAAAATTACATGAGTTGTAAGAACTTAAGCAAAATACAAAGAAAATAACAATTTCAAAGTAGGATGGTAGAAGTGATGGATGCCTAAGTGTCACCCTTAGGTCTCCTTCATTTTTGCTTGAAGCTCAAGTTCTATTGATATTAATCCAAGGCATAAGTGATTCATAAGTGGCACTAATTTCAAGATTTACTAATCTTAATCATTGGTTATCAATGCTATGGAAGTTATGGATAATGAAAGGTCATAAAAATTGCCTAAAAATCAAAAGTTGTAACTGCCTGAGGACTGACATGGGTCGTGTCAGGGAATACAAGTTGGTTGTGTCAACCTCTGCTTGCTTGTATGGAGATGGCTCAAAGGGGCCAAGACGTCTTATGTCATGGGACATAACCAAGATGTGTTGGTCTTAGAAATTTTGTATGGGAGTAACCCTTTTCCCTCGATTTTTCGCCTGTTTTACTCCTATTTGATCTAATACCTTCTTAGTACCCAAAAACATGAAAATAAGACAAAAATGCATAAAATAAAACCAGGATGATGAAAGTCGACATAAAATTGAGAGGAAAATAAACAATAAACATTGTAGGTGCTTAATTGGCTGCATTATATGGTAAAACACTAGCTGGTTGTACTCTGATGTCTTGACTGATGTCATGACACACTTGAGTAGTTACTGCAGGATTAGCTAACACAGGATTTATTGAATGTCAAACTGGATGCTGTGACATTCATACCTGTCAGCAGATACTAAGGAATAGAACAGCTGGTGTTCTGTTAGAACTTAGTATTTATTTCCAGTCTGGTTATCAAGGAAAGACCAGACCTGGCATAAGGCCTACTGACTGAATGTCAAACTGGATGTTATGACATTCATCATTGACAGCAGCTACTGAACATTAGACAGAGTGGTGTTCTGCTATACTTCAGCATGTTACTTAGTATGTTCTTCAAGAGAATAACAGAACTAACTTAAGGCCAAATGTGTAAATGTTAAATTGGACACTTTGACATTTATTAATGTAAGTTGTTACTGTAGTATGGTCATTTTGATCATGTACAGGTCAGCAAAATTGTACAGTCTGTTTTCTGGAAAAACAGACTCAGCATATGGACCTTGATGTCAAGCTGAATGTCGTGACATTCATTCCTGACAGCATATGCTATATTGTAGGTTGTTCAGTTTTCTGTTTCAGCTTTTTCTCAGGCTATTCTTCAGGGATTCAACAGCTGAGAGAAAATCCAGGAAATCAACAACCAATCTACATTTAATGAACCTAACAAATAGCCTATTTGTTAGTAACCTAAATGTTGAATTTATGGGAACTCGCGTGACCTTAAATTCAGGAGAATACAGGTGCAAAAGCCCAGGTACTGCAATATAAAAGGAAGGCGTTCCTTCATTCAGTTTCGGGGATTTTGAGGCATGAAGATTTTGTGTGTCCATCATACTTCACTGCTGTATTTTTGTGAGTCTTGTATTAGACGTATCTTGTAAGCCAAGCCATTATCAAGTAGATGATTGTTGTGGCATAGGGTGTTCATTGAGTTGTAAGTGTTGTGTCGCTCAAAGCTTTTAAGCGTGAGTGCTGTGTATCTTGATTAAAGTTGTGAAGCACAATCAAGAGTTGTTTGAAGTGTGACTTCAAATTGTCTTTAATATTGATTAAAGGTAGTAATCACTGAGGTGATTGAGGGGGAGTGAGTAGGAACTCTGATCTTAGTGTAAGATTGAAATTGCATTGGGTAGGGATTAAGTGATAAGTTGTAAACGGGTGAGTTTAGCTTTGAATTAATACTACTAATAGTGGATTTCCTCCCTGGCTTGGTAGCCCCCAGATGTAGGTCATGTTGGACTGAACTGGGTAAACAATTACTTGTGTTATTTACTGCACTTACGTTTAAGTTCTGCATAATTCCTGTCTCTGCAGAATTGGATGTCATAACAACCCGTGTGACATCTAAAGTCTGATAACTAGAATTTCAATTGGCATCAGAGCAGGCACCCTGCCTGTGAATTTCTGGGTGAGATCTAGGGAAGTTACTTTCTAGTACCATGGACAAGGATATAGGACACTCAAATAGACCACCCATGTTGGATGGCTCTAGTTATGATGACTGGAAGCCTCGTATGATAGCCTTCTTAAGGTCTCTAGATAGCAAAGTCTGGAGAGCTGTCAACAAAGGATGGGAACATCCAACGAAGACAGGTGAGGATGGAGGCAGTGTGCAGATTCCTGAAGAAGAGTGGGACAAGGAGCAAGAGGCACTAGCTCTTGGAAATTCCAAGGCCTTGAATGCATTGTTCAATGGAATCAGTAAGAACATCTTCAGGCTGGTGCACCACTGTGAACTAGCTAAGGAAGTTTGGGATACCCTCAAGGTAACTCATGAAGGTACTTCCAAGGTGAAGATGTCCAAACTTCAGATGTTGACCACCAAGTTTGAAAACCTGAGGATGAAAGAGGATGAGACTATTCATGACTTTCACATGAATATTCTTGAAATTGCAAACACCTCTGGTGGACTAGGTGAGAAAATGGCTGAAGAGAAACTTGTAAGGAAGATTCTCAGGTCCTTGCCTAAAAGGTTTGCTATGAAGGTCACAGCCATAGAGGAGGCACAGGACATCTGCAATATGAAGGTAGATGAGCTCATTGGTTCTCTCCAAACCTTTGAAATGGGCTTGTGTGAGAATACTGAAAAGAAGAACAAAAGCGTAGCTTTTGTATCTAATGCTGAAGAAGAGTCAGAAGCAGGATATACTGAAGGTGATGACAGTATATCAGAAGCCTTAGCCATGCTTGGGAGGCAGTTCAACAAGTTCGTGAAGAAGATTGATCAAAGAGGGAGACCTAATGTCAAGAACATCCCGTCTGACATCAGGAAAAGATCAACTTCTGATGAAAAGTTCAACCAAGGCAAGGGAATCCAGTGTCATGGTTGTGAAGGGTATGGACACGTCAGAGCTGAATGTCCTACTTATCTCAAGATGCAAAAGAAGGGGCTAACTATCACATGGTCTGAAGGAGATTCTGAAAGTGAATCTGAAGGAGAATCTGCCAAACATGTCACTGCACTAACCAGTGTTTGTGCCTCTGATGATGACTCAAGTGCAGATGAACTGACCTTTGATGAACTTGCTGCAGCCTATAAGAAGCTGTGTACCACCAGTGCAGAAGTGCGTGCACAAGGAGAAAAGCAGAAGAAACTCATCAAGGAACTGGAAGATGAGAGACAGAAGCAACTGTCTGTCATAGAGGGTCTAAATGGTGAGATAGCCCTGCTGACCTCCAAGCTGAATCAGATGACTAAATCCATCAGAATGATGAATAAGGGAACTGACACCTTGGAAGAGATTCTAAAGGTGGGACAGCAGTCTGGTACCAAATCTGGCCTAGGATTTGGGAAAAGATCCTCAGCTGAACACAAACGCCCAAAGGCTAAAGTTCAGAAGTTCAAGCGGAAGTCAAAGCCAATGTCTCAACATCGAGGAACTAGGATGAATGATCATCAGAAGAGGAAATACCAGGAGTGGAGGTGTCACCACTGTGGTAGACTTGGTCATATAAAAGCCTTCTGCTACTGGATTCATGGTTTCCCTAACCAAGCCTCGCATGTCAGGCCTAAGCATAAACCATATAAGCGCTATGTTCCCATCAAGAAGCAACAATGGTATGCTAGGATAGCACACACTGCTCTAAGGGCTTCTACCAGAGAAGACTGGTACTTTGACAGTGGATGCTCAAGACATATGACTGGTATGGAAAATCTACTGGTAGATATTCAACCTCACACTACCAGCTATGTGACCTTTGGTGATGGTGCCAAAGGAAAAATAAAAGGTGTGGGTAAGCTGGACTGCTCTGGAGTTCCAAAACTGAATAATGTGCTGTTAGTAAGAGGACTAACTGCAAACCTCATCAGCATAAGTCAACTGTGTGATCAAGGGTTTCATGTTCAGTTTACTAAGGAGCTATGCATTGTGACTAATGGTGACAATCAGGAAGTTATGAGAGGAACCAGGTCCAAAGATAACTGTTATCTGTGGGAACCTAAAGTCTTTAACTTTTCAACAATATGCTCCTCAACCAAGGAAGAACAGGAGGTGAAGCTGTGGCATAGACGTCTTGGACATCTCCACTTACGGGGAATGAAGAAGATTATATCCAAGGAAGCAGTCAGAGGAATTCCAAAGCTTCTTATTGATGAAGGAAGAGTCTGTGGAGAATGCCAGGTGGGCAAGCAAACCAAGATGTCACATCCGAAGCTGGGACATCCCACAACCTCCAGAGTTCTGGAACTGCTGCACATGGATCTAATGGGACCCATGCAGGTTGAAAGCCTTGGTGGGAAGAAATATGCGTACGTGGTGGTTGATGACCATTCCAGATACACGTGGATAAGCTTCATCAGAGAGAAGTCAGATACATTTGATGTCTTCAAAGACCTGTGCATAAGACTTCAAAGGGAAAAGGACAGATGTGTGGTCCGGATTAGAAGTGATCATGGTACGGAGTTCAAGAATTCCAAGTTTGATGAGTTTTGCTCTTCTGAAGGAATAAGTCATGAGTTCTCCTCCCCTATAACCCCTCAGCAGAATGGAATAGTTGAAAGAAAAAATAGAACTATTCAAGAATCTGCCAGGGCAATGATTCATGCAAAGAAGCTCCCCATGCACTTTTGGGCTGAAGCAATGAATACCGCGTGCTATGTTCACAACAGAGTCACCTTGAGAAAAGGAACCTCCTCCACTCTGTATGAAATATGGAAAGGCAGAAAACCCACTGTGAAGTACTTTCATATCTTTGGAAGTAAATGCTACATTCTCACAGATCGTGAACAGAGAAGGAAGCTAGATCCCAAAAGTGATGAGGGTATATTTCTGGGATACTCCACTAACAGCAGAGCCTACAGAGTGTTCAACTACAGGACCAATGTCCTGATGGAATCCATAAATGTTATTGTGGACGATAAAGAGGAAGGAACCGATGTCATGGAGGATGTTGAAACATTCCTTGACAGTTCAACTGACATTCCAGTCAAGTCTGAAGAAGTAGAGGAACCTCCTCCTGAATGTGAAGCAGATGCAACCACCAAAGTGCCATCTATCAGAATTCAGAAAGACCACCCTAAGGATCTTATCATAGGGGATCCCAATAGTGGTGTGACTACCAGGTCACGGGGAATAAGCTCAAATTCCTGCTTTGTATCCAAGGTTGAACCAAAGAATGTGAAAGAAGCCCTGACTGACGAATACTGGATCATTGCCATGCAAGAGGAACTTGAGCAGTTCAAAAGGAATGAAGTATGGGAGCTAGTTCCAAGACCTGAAGGGACCAACATCATTGGTACCAAGTGGATCTACAAAAACAAATCTGATGAGAAAGGAGTAATTACTAGGAATAAAGCAAGACTAGTAGCTCAAGGATACACTCAAGTTGAAGGGGTAGATTTTGATGAGACATTTGCTCCTGTGGCTAGGCTTGAGTCCATCAGATTGCTGTTAGGGGTAGCATGCATCCTGAAGTTTAAACTATTCCAAATGGATGTGAAGAGTGCATTCTTGAATGGCTACTTGAATGAAGAAGTCTTTGTGGAACAACCTAAAGGGTTCTATGATCCTAACCAACCTAAGCATGTATACAAGTTGAGGAAAGCCTTGTATGGGTTGAAACAAGCACCTAGAGCATGGTATGAAAGGTTGACCGAATTTCTGACCTCAAATGGATACAGAAAAGGTGGAATAGATAAAACCTTATTTGTGAAGGATGAAGACGGCAAAATCATGATTGCTCAAATCTATGTGGATGATATAGTCTTTGGTGGAATGTCAGAACAAATGGTTCAACAATTTGTTCACCAGATGCAATCCGAGTTTGAAATGAGTCTAGTTGGAGAACTGACCTATTTCCTTGGAATGCAAGTAAACCAAATGGAGGACTCTATGTTTCTCTCCCAAAGCAAGTATGCCAAGAACATAGTTAAGAAGTTTGGTATGGATAATGCTAGGCACAAGAGGACTCCTGCGCCTACTCATCTGAAGTTAACCAAAGATGAAGGAGGGCCTGGTGTTGATCAATGCTTGTATAGAAGCATGATAGGAAGCCTACTTTACCTAACTGCAAGTAGACCTGACATTTCTTATGCAGTTGGAGTATGTGCTAGATACCAAGCAGAGCCTAAGGTGAGCCACTTGAATCAAGTCAAAAGGATTCTCAAGTACATCAATGGGACTTGTGACTATGGGATGCTGTATTCACATGGGTCTGAGCCTGTCCTATCTGGGTACTGTGATGCTGACTGGGCTGGGAGTGCTGATGACAGAAAAAGCACATCAGGTGGATGTTTCTTCTTAGGAGACAATCTCATATCTTGGTCCAGCAAGAAGCAGAATTGTGTTTCTCTGTCCACTGCAGAGGCTGAATACATAGCTGCTGGAAGCAGTTGTTCCCAACTGGTTTGGATGAAACAGATGCTCACTGAGTACAATGTCACTCAAAATGTCATGACATTGTTCTGTGATAATCTCAGTGCCATCAATATCTCCAAGAATCCCATCCAACACAGCAGGACCAAACATATTGACATTAGGCACCACTTCATCAGAGATCTGGTGGAAGACAAGGTGATCACTTTGGAACATGTAGCCACGGACCTTCAACTGGCTGACATATTTACAAAGGCTCTGGATGCTACTCAGTTTGAAAACTTAAGGAGAAAACTGGGAATATGTCTCTCTGAGACCTTATAGCAACCACTGATGTTTGGGATGTATTGTTTAATATCTCTGCCTATTAAACAATTGGTATTATGCTCTGATTGGTCAACAGATCATAGCTATGCTACTTGCAACAAGTGTGGCTACAAGAGGGTAAGGAGACACCCTACCGTGAGAAGGCCAATGTACCTGCAGGAGTTCAAGGATGCTGTTCATGCAGGAGTGGTTCTGGATGTCAGAAACAAAATCATGGCATCTGATATGGTGGTACCTACTGTAAAGCAAAAGTGGGTGATTACTTGATCAAAGCTGTGAAGCAAGATCAAGTGGATACTAACTTGGTTGAAACTGTGAAGTAAAACCAAGTCTGTAACTCTGTCACTGTTCTTTGGTTATGTTGTTGGCTTTGGCAACATTTTTGACAAAAAGGGGGAGTAATAACCACCCCTGACAAACAGAGTGGGTCTCTACAACAGACTCTCATGACAGATTCCCTCCCCTGCAGCTGATGTGTGTTGAAGTTTTGTATTTAACTTCTGCTCCTCTGTATGTGTGCTGCTTTGTGAAGTTTTTATTTAACTTCCATGTGTGTGAGTGTGCTGCCACTCTGAGTGTATTAGCTAGGCTTATTTCCTGCTAGGTGTGTGATTCCGCTGCTATGAACTCTGTTATGGGGATCAAAGTGTTTTAGCCAAAAAATTTCCAAAGGGGGAGTTTGTAGGTGCTTAATTGGCTGCATTATTTGGTAAAACACTAGCTGGTTGTACTCTGATGTCTTGACTGATGTCATGACACACTTGAGTAGTTACTGCAGGATTAGCTAACACAGGATTTATTGAATGTCAAACTGGATGCTGTGACATTCATACCTGTCAGCAGATACTAAGGAAAAGAACAGCTGGTGTTCTGTTAGAACTTAGTATTTATTTCCAGTCTGGTTATCAAGGAAAGACCAGACCTGGCATAAGGCCTACTGACTGAATGTCAAACTGGATGTTATGACATTCATCATTGACAGCAGCTACTGAACATTAGACAGAGTGGTGTTCTGCTATACTTCAGCATGTTACTTAGTCTGTTCTTCAAGAGAATAACAGAACTAACTTAAGGCCAAATGTGTAAATGTTAAATTGGACACTTTGACATTTATTAATCTAAGTTGTTACTGTAGTATGGTCATTTTGATCATGTACAGATCAGCAAAATTGTACAGTCTGTTTTCTGGAAAAACAGACTCAGCATATGGACCTTGATGTCAAGCTGAATGTCGTGACATTCATTCCTGACAGCATATGCTATATTGTAGGTTGTTCAGTTTTCTGTTTCAGCTTTTTCTCAGGCTATTCTTCAGGGATTCAACAGCTGAGAGAAAATCCAGGAAATCAACAACCAAGCTACATTTAATGAACCTAACAAATAGCCTATTTGTTAGTAACCTAAATGTTGAATTTATGGGAACTCGCGTGACCTTAAATTCCGGAGAATACAGGTGCAAAAGCCCAGGTACTGCAATATAAAAGGAAGGCGTTCCTTCATTCAGTTTCGGGGATTTTGAGGCATGAAGATTTTGTGTGTCCATCATACTTCACTGCTGTATTTTTGTGAGTCTTGTATTAGACGTATCTTGTAAGCCAAGCCATTATCAAGTAGATGATTGTTGTGGCATAGGGTGTTCATTGAGTTGTAAGTGTTGTGTCGCTCAAAGCTTTTAAGCGTGAGTGCTGTGTATCTTGATTAAAGTTGTGAAGCACAATCAAGAGTTGTTTGAAGTGTGACTTCAAATTGTCTTTAATATTGATTAAAGGTAGTAATCACTGAGGTGATTGAGGGGGAGTGAGTAGGAACTCTGATCTTAGTGTAAGATTGAAATTGCATTGGGTAGGGATTAAGTGATAAGTTGTAAACGGGTGAGTTTAGCTTTGAATTAATACTACTAATAGTGGATTTCCTCCCTGGCTTGGTAGCCCTCAGATGTAGGTCATGTTGGACTGAACTGGGTAAGCAATTACTTGTGTTATTTACTGCACTTACGTTTAAGTTCTGCATAATTCCTGTCTGTGCAGAATTGGATGTCATAACAACCCGTGTGACATCTAAAGTCTGATAACTAGAATTTCAAACATGATACTTTTACCGCTTATCGAAAGAGTATAGATTTATACATGTTCATCCTAATTTATTAGCCTACTCCTGTCCCGATGAATTATTCTTGAGAGTATCGAGTATCTTGAGAGCTTTTAAATTGGTGTGCCCACGAACCTCCTTTAATAAGGATGTGAATTTTAAATTCTAATTTCCAACCAAACAATGAACAAAGTTTAGAATGACTATCCTTCAAACTAAACAATTTTTTTGCGCGAGTTGATCTCGAACCAAGATGGATTTTTAGACTAGTTATCCTCTAAACTAAGATAGAGTTTTATATTGGATATCCTTTAAACTAAACCAGGGTTCTACACAAACTGATCTCTTAATCAATATGAGATTTTACACAGGATAATCCCAAACGAACAAAGCTTTTACACCAGGATGAGCTTAGGAACCAAGATGGGACTTTGCACTAGCTAATATTGAACCAATAGAGATTTTACACCGGGTTGAGCTCGGGAACTGTTATGGAGATTTTACTGACTGATATTCACAAATCAAATGAGAGTTTTTCTTCCATGCGAAACTCAAGAACCAAATGGAGACTTCCTAAGACAACCCCTTACTTCAAATAAGAGCTTTTACTAGTTTAGCTCATAACCAAACAAATTCTTATAGAATAAAACTTTACCCAAGAGATAATACACTCTTGGTAAATTATAATTATACCATCTCCCAAAATAATGATCCTCACTAAGCAGAAGAATACTTTCAAAACACATACAAAATATAAGTGAGAGAATTGAGAGATTCGAAGAAAAAGGTGAGAGAGTGAAAAGGCATGATCAAATATAGTTTTTTGAGTTATTTGAAATGATAGATGGGATTTATACTTATAAGCTAAAATATGGTTTAAATTTGGAAATAATCCATGCGTAAATTAACTGCCATTATCGATTACGCCAATCGATTATTACCTATTAATAATCGATTGTTCAAGCCATAAACATGAGATTTCAATATTTTGCATCTACTAATCATTTAGAGATTGTCACATTTGATTGTAGATATTGCAAACTAAAAATAATCAACTAGAAAAATAGGGTTAATTGATTATTCAGTTGTGAAATTGCTCCAACTGATCAATCAGTTCCCTAATCAATCACATAGTCCATAAAACATCTCTAGCTGGTTTAAATAAATAAATAAAGATTTCTTAAAGGTTTTCATTATATTTGTGTTTTTTCCTTAATAATTCTAGAAATCCCCTTGTGCCTTTATAAGACACAAGTCACTCAAACGGAAATGAACAATCAAGCTTTCACACTTCTTCTCTCTCTCACAACTCTGAAACTTCAAATATTGGCTTCAAGAACATTGATTCTTTTAGATTTTTGAGCCTTAAGATACATTTAAATTGATTACAATCATTAGAGAGTCGGGAGATCAAACAACCAATGAACCTTGAAACATAAGGCTTCACTTGAATGTCGTTTGACATTATTGTTGACTTCAAAGAGATGATTTGATCTTCAAGATCACCGTCTAAAGGGTAACTTGATAAAACATTTAAGAGCATCTTTGAAGCTTGAGCTATTTTGAAGATATAAGGAATTTAATAAATATTGTTTTATATAAAGTGTTGACAACATCAAAACTAAACAGTTGATTGTAGCTCTGTTGTCAATAAACTTCACCACTTTGGATCACCCTGATAGTATATACAATCACATATAATTGGACATATGACTCTATACATAAGAGGGGGTGAATTATGGATGTTTGAAAAACTTTGATTTAAATAAAAATCATTTATAAAATTAGAGATTGAAAACATTATGTAAAACAAACAAGTAAATATGGAACGGAATAACCACATACGAAAAACCAAAGGAAATACAATAAAGTAAAGATAATGGAGAGGGAGAAACACCATAGATTTATACAGGTTTGACCTAACTTGACGTATTACTGTCCCTAAGAATTATTCTTGAGAGTATCGAATAAACTTAAGAGCATTTAGAAAGATGTCCCATGAACATCCTTATACAAGGAAATGAAGTTTTAAGGCTAACTCTCAATGAAAAAATTATCAAGGTTTGAAGTGGTTATCCTCCAAATCAAACAGAGATTTTCCACGGGATGATTTTGAACAAATATGGAGTTTCACACTGGTTATTCTCTGAACTGAGACATAGTTTTGAGTTCTCTTTCCTCCGTGTTGAAATATGAGAGAATGATAGACATTTGAATAAATTGTGTGTATGAATAAGACTAAGAAGATTATATTATATAGTGAGATTTATAGCTTATTGAATTAATTACATATGGAATATGCTACAGTATATTTTATTACATTGGTAATATGCTACGATATATTTTATTCTATTATAGATAGGCTAAGGAATATTATATATACATAAATTAACATGATTGAATATTAACATTCCCTCTCAAGTTGGATCATATATGTCATATGAGTTAAGCTTGTTAGAAATAATTCACTCAAGAACCCCTAAGATAATTAGTTAACATATAAGCCAATTGGTCCTCAGCTTTGACGAAACCTATGGTGATTTCTCCTGAAATTACATTGTCTGTTACATAATGACAACTTATTTCTATGTGCTTGGTACATTCATGCAAAACTAGATTAGATGTTGTGTGGAGTTCCACTTGATTGTCACATTTGAGTTTTGTGGCTTGAAGATCTCCCAACCTAAGTTTTGAGAGAAATTTTTTAAGCCATGCAAGTTCCTTTGATGGTGCTGGCATATCATGATATTCAGCTTCAACACTAGATAGTGCAACTATATTTAGTTTCTTGCTTCCCCATGAGATCATATTGCCTCTAATACGAACACAATATCCAGACGTGGATCTTCTACCTGATGATGATATGACCCAGTCTGCATCTGATAATAAATGATTTTAGCATCACCTTTATCTTCATATAATAGTCTTCTTCCTGATACATTTGTATATATCTAAGAATTCGAATGACTGCATCCCAATGACTATTAAAAGGAGCATTCAGAAACCGACTCACAATGCTCACCACAAATGTAATATCCAGTCTGGTGATTGTAAGATAGTTGAGTCTACCCACATGTTGTCGATATCTTCCCGGGTCTTTCAGTGGCTCCCCCTGATATAGAAGAAGATTGACTTTGGGATCCATATGAGTATCAATGGGATAATAGTCAAGCATACCACTTTTGCGGAGGATGTCTAACAGGCACTTGTATTGGTTGATTGTAATGCTTGATGAGGATTGGGCAACTTCAATGCATGAGAAATATCTAAGTAGACCCAAGTCTTTTGTCTATTTTTGAAAAAAGATGAGTTTTGATATGTTGGATGCCCTCTACATCGTATCTAGTGATAACAATGTCATCAACATAGACCACAAGAAAGATTTGTCGACTGATGGAGGAATGAAGGAAGAAAACAAAGTGATATGTTTCACATTTAGTCATACCTAATTGTATCAAGGCAGAGGTGAAGCGACTAAACCAAACACGCGGGGAGTGTTTCAGCTAATGAAGAGAACAATGAAGCCAACAACCAAGTCTATAATCTCCGTGAATAGTAAAACCTAGATGTATAAACTTCATCTTCCAATTCTCCTTGTAAAATTCATTTTTAATGTCCAACTGATGAAGCATCCAATGATGAATGGCAACCATTGCAAGAAAATAGGCGGACTGAGTTGATCTTGGCGACCAGAGAAAAAATGTCACTGTAATCAAGACTGGATATTTGTGTGTATCCTTTGGCTACCAAACGGGCTTTGAAATAATCGATCTGACTGCATGGTCCAACTTTCACTGTATAAATCCATCGACATCCCATTGTATTTTTATCTATGTGAAAAGTAGCAATGTCACAAGTTTTATTTGAATGCAGTGCAACCATTTCTTCCACCATCGTCTGACTCCAATTAGGATAAATCATAGTTTCGCTTGTAGACTTAGGAATAAACACATAATCCATAAAAGAAACAAAAGAGAAATATGAAGTAGATAAACGATCATAATTTAAAACACAAGCATATTTGATATTAGGATGATGAGAAAAATACCTTTTCGTAGTTCTATTGGAATGTCAAGTTCAACTAACGTAACTGGAGGAGGAGTTGGAGCAGGAAAAAGTGTTGGTGGGTCAATATCATCTCTTACCTTTGATGGACGGGGTGTCCGTTGTTGGTATACCTGCAATGGTGGTGTAAGGGATGAAATGGGTGTGGGGGTGATGGAAGGGATATCTTGAACATTTGAAGTACCATTTTCATAAGGTAACACAAACGCAGATAAATATGGTGAGGTTTCAAAGAATGTGACATCAGAGAAAATAATGTATTGTTGAAGTTGGGGATAAAAACAATTATATCATTTATGTATACGTGAGTAACCTGGAAAAATATATTTGAGAGATTTGGTAGAAAGTCTGTCTTTACCTGATCTGAGGTCATGAATAAAGCATGTGAAACCAAAGACGTTGAGAGGTATGAGGATGATATCATATTATGGGTTCAAGATAATGTGTGGAATTTTATCTTGAATGATCGATGAAGGCATTCATTTGATAAGGTTAGAAGCCATGAGAAGAGCATCACCCAAAAAATGATAAAGGACAATGTGGTGAAGAGAGTTCATGGAGTTTCAACTAGATGACGATTCTTCCATTCAGTGAAACTGTTTTCTTGTGGTGTGTGAACATGTGATGATTGATCAATAATCCCCTGTGATGTTAAAAAAATATTGAAATTGGGATGACATATATTCACAAGCATTATATGTGCATAAAAATTTAATGGAAGTGTCAAACTTGTTTTTAATTTTAGCATACAATTCTTGGAATGTATGGAAGACATCTGAATAGTTTTTCATAAAAAAATAACCATGTACAACGTGAAAAATCATCGATGAAGGTTACGAGGCAATAATATCTTAAAGTTTAATTGACACGACTAGGACCTCAAATATCATAACAAACTAAACACAAAAGGTAATGCAACACTTTTATTTACTCTTTGACAATATGAGTGACAAGTGTGTTTTCCTATTTGACATAACTAACACTAAAATATCAAAAGCTTAGAAAAACAAGGAACTAAAATATGCTTTTTATTAAGGCTATAGTGACCCAAACATTGGTGTGTAGGGATTTGAGAAGCAATAAAAGCACATGCCACCAATGGTGATAGATGATATAATCCTCTAGACTCACTCCATGTTCCAATCGTCTATCCTGTACGTTGATCCTGGACATAAACAGAATTATCAATAAAAAAACTGAATAGTAAAGAGTACAAGTAATATTTTTTAACAGATATTGGATTGAAAGGACAACCATGAATATAGAGCATTAAATCTAAAGATAAGTTTGGAAGTGGGTGTGCTTGATTAAGAATTTTAACGTTGATTTTAGAGCCATCTGCCATAGTGATAGAAGGCAAAGAATCAAAATAAGATAAGTGAGATAAAATAAATTTATTACTAGTCATATGATCAGAGGCACCAGAGTCAATGACCTAAGAACTAAGGGAGGAGGATGTAGAGAAACAAAGTTACACAATTATAAAACTCGGCAACATCAGCAGAAGATGATGGTTGATGGGTTGCTTTGAACTAGAGTAACTCATTATAATCAATGACCAAAATAGTAACTTCTTTAGTGATAGTTGGTTGAGCAACATCAACAACCCTAAGTTTTCAATGTTTATCTCTTGCCTTTGTACGACATTTAACTGCCCCCGTTAATTTCTCACACAAGATGAGCAGAACTTTGCCAAAAGAATCGGAGTCGATGGTGGAGTGATCTTCCATGAGAGTTAGTGGCTGAAAAGTATGCAAAAAAATTATGTTAATGGTGTGGAGAATAGTGATGAATGTAACGAACAACGAAATATGGACTGTTTGAACTATAGCACAATATTTTGTGAGTTAAAACTGAAAACTAAGACCAAATTCGGAACTAAGACAATGAGATAAGTTGGGCGATAAAAAGTTTGTCGGAATCGGTAGAGGCAAGGGCGGTGGTAAACAAAGAGTTACAGAAATATGATGCAGGAATGAGTCACGACAGTGTGTGGAAGAAAAACCGAAGTTGGGATACGGTTTGTCGAATTTACTTATTTTTAATCACCGGGAGACAATGGGTCAATAAAGTAAAATACGATGAAAGGCTACCTCTCAATAGGCTCTTGATACTATATTGAAATATGATAGAGTGATACACACTTGAATAAACGATGTGTTTAAATACCATTATGAAGATTGTATTATATAGTGAGATTTACACCTTATTGAATTAATTACATATGGAACATGCTACCATGTATTCTATTACATATGAAATATACTATAATGCATTTTATTATATTATAGATAGGCTAAGGAATATTATATATATATATATATATATATATATAATATATATATATATATATATATATTATATATATATATATATATATATATATATATATATATATATATTAATATATATATATATATATATATATATATATATATATATAATATATATATATATATATATATTATATATATATATATATATATATATATATATATATATATATATATATATATATATATATATATATATATATATATATATATATATATATATATATATATATATATATATATAATATATATATATATATATATATATATATATATATATATATATATATATATATATATATATAATATATATATATATATATATATATATATATATATATATGATTGACTCTTAATACTTTGAATCAAACATTGGTTTTATAGAGAGTGGCCTCCAAACTGGGATGACACTTTACAAAGACTAATCTCAAATCAATTGAGCTTTTATACCAAGCTGAACTCAAAAGCCAATATGAGATTTTTCACAGGCTAATATTGAACCGATATAGGTATTAATTAGGTTGAGCTCAATAACTGTTATAGATATTTTGATGGCTAATCTTCACAAATAAATAAAAAAATCTTTGTGGCGAAACTCACAAGCCAAGTGAAGACTTCCTAAAACAATCCCCCATAAACAAACAAGAGCTTTTATTTGTTTAGCTCGCGACTAAATAACCCCTATAGAGGAATTTTTACTCCAGAGACAATACACTCTTGGTAAATTATAATTAAGCCCTCACCCAACATAATGATCCTCACTTAGATATAATAATACTCTCGAAGCACTGTGGCTAAATATATTTTAGTAAAATGAGAGATTTGGTGAAAAATGATGAGAGAATAAAAAGTGAGACCAAAGCTCATTTTCGGGATGGAATAAAAATATATATAAACTCTCTGTTTATAGGTCATATTATGGTTTAAATTTGGAAATAATCCATGGTCAAAATGAATTCCATAATCTATTAGGCCAATTGATTATTCACTCCCAATAATCGATTGTTGAAGACACAAATGGAAGATTTTGATATTTAGTCATTATCAATTATTAAGAGACTGTCTCGATCGATTTTAGACTCAACCAAGTGAAAATAATCAATTAGCTGATTAGGTCTAATCGATTATTTAGTTGAGAAAAGTCTTTTGACCAATCAGACACTCCCCTAAACAATTGGCTAGACCTTAAAAATATTTTTAGGCGGTTTAAATAAAATTTGAGAGGTATCTCTAAGGTTTTGTATGTATGTGTGATTTGGCTATAGTATTTCAAGAAATAACCTTGTGCCTTTACAATATAGTGGTCACTCAGACATACACGACAGGGAAAGTTTTGACACTTCC
Source organism: Lathyrus oleraceus (assembly GCF_024323335.1). Lineage (NCBI taxonomy): Eukaryota > Viridiplantae > Streptophyta > Magnoliopsida > Fabales > Fabaceae > Lathyrus > Lathyrus oleraceus. The sequence continues at coordinate 456,813,332 of NC_066585.1, forward strand.
TTTCTTTCACAACTATGAATCTTTAAGTCTTGGCATCATTATCTTTGAGTTTAGTATCATACAAGAACCTTGAGTCTTCTGGCTTGATGAGACTTGAGATATCATCAAGTTGATTACTATCATTAGAGAGTTGAGAAGACAAACTGGTAGTTTAGGAACTTCAATAGATAGGAACTTCAGTGGATATCATTTGATATCAAGTTTTGTCATCATCAAAACTAAATAGTTAAATTGTTAATTGTAAATTGTTATAAACAAAGTTTACCACCCTTGGATTACCTTCACAATACATTCAAGCACATAGATCCACATATAAATCCAATAGTTTCACATGTCTTATTTCTTATTTCCTTAAACATGATGATGGCCTCTAAGGGATTCTTTAGTGTTATCTCGGGTATATGTCGTGCTCCACGTAGGTCGGTTGTTATTATTTCTAGCTTGCTATAACTTTTGTGATACTTCATCTTCAAATGGATAGCGGAAGCCACCATATTTAGTATTGTTAGGTACTATCTTTCAAGAATGTTGTTGTAAACGCTTTCGCAAGGGATCACAAAGAGGAAAATGCTCATGGTTCTTTTATTTCCCCCTTATCCAAAGGAGATAGACAGGTTTATGTGTCCACATGGAAGAGTAGAGGAATAATTGAATATTGTGAGGCTTTTTCCCTTGCAAGAATTCAAATCTTTCATGCTTAAGCCTATCTTTGTGAATATTGTTAGGTATATAAAATCGCATGAACTTCCATTATCAATGAGGATCTTTAATACAAATTAATTTTCTATGGTATCAGTTACAAATAGTGGAAGGAATCCAACCTGCCTTATCATGGTCTCAAAACCCTAATATATGTATGACATTCCTTTCCTTCCCAATTTGCATCACTGATTTGCTAGAAACCTACGGTAAAGGTTCTTTCTTGCTAGGTAGCTCCGCACTGATTACATCCACGACGAAGATCAGATGTGATCCTATACTAGAGTATCTTAATGTACTCTTGAAGATGAAATAAGAAGTCACTTTCTCCATGATTGTTACATTGATTGAAGATTTGAACTATAAGAGGTCTAATTGTGGAAATTCATAAGAATTGAGAGTTGATTCCCATAGACGGTGTCATTGTTTTGTTCAAGAACCATAAGTATTGATAATTGTTAATCGAACAATGATGTAGGCTTTAGATACAATGGTGCAGGTCTACGATGTGACTGCACGAGGGTAGATCTACAAGGTCAACACTCAAACACCCAAGTAAGTTAGCGAGACAAAAAAAGGGTAGAATGAATTATGGTTGAAAATTGCAACTCTTACTTCGTGTGGAACCCCTTATATATGACAGTTGGTTGGCATAACATCACATTGATGATTGGGCCTTTCCCTCACCAGACTTATGGCCATCTTAGAATATAAATGTTTAAGAAAACTATGTATTTGCCTCCTTTGATAACATTCCTTTGAAGGTTTTCACTAAGAAATATTTTCTATCCTTTATTTGGCAAACATGTATTCTTCATCGTCCCACTGTGTCATGTAGGTCTATTGAAGTCCTTGTTCAGCCTTCCATGATCATCTGTTAAATTAACATTCAAACATTTGGTTGTTGAAAAGTACAGATGTGTGGCACACCTATGCAACTAGGGGTGGTCAAAGGATTTTAGGATTTATGATGGTTTTAAGACAAGATCAAAGTGGTGATAATCCCTCTATTTATGTGTTTTTGGCTATGGAGAAAGAAAGCTTGCATGAGGTGAAAATATTTGTATCTTTAGGGGTATCTCATGCATCTATTTAAGTCGTCTTTCGACCCTATATGTGAGTTATTTATAGAGGCATGTGAGCATGGATTTGGGGGGACTTGTGGGAAGTAGTAATTGTTCCACTTTGACTAGAAAAGTTGTTGACTACTTAATTATGAGGGATCCGCGACCAGAACTTTTTGCACACGTGGTTATTCGATATGCACACGCAACCCCCCACGTTTCCTATTATAGGGAGTAACTAGCAGGGTGGAGATTATATTTGGGCACCGTAATCTTTGGAGATCACCTTATGAGGCTTGGACAAATACCTCATGGTCATGGGCTTTTACAAATATATCATTACACAGTCCCTCAAGCACGAGGGCTTGGTCAAGGGCGAAGTGCTTTTAGACTTATCTCTTCCTTCGATCAAACCCTTAGATTAAGGGTGAGTCTCTTAGTTATAAGTGAGTCCATCATTTAGGGTGAGTCCATCATTTAGGGTGAGTCCTTCAGGTAGGATGAGTCATACCCCTCTGTCAGGTGTCTCTTGAGTAGCTTGTGTGTCAATTGAGAAATGTCAAACATCAGTCAAATGATTTTGAGACGTTGAAACGTCAGTCAGTTATGAAAGCTTGATTATTTAGAAAGAAAGAAGCATGTGTGACATTTAATGCTACCCGTGATGATTTTCCTAAGGAATTCATTCTATTTTATTTCCTAGTATGTGTGCGCAACACATGGAACCCTTTCCACATCTTGCAACAATGTTGCTTATGCTATTGGTTTTTTCCTGTAAAGGGCCTTCGCTTACATTTTTAGAAGAAAAAAAAACTTCCCCCCTCCCTTCCATTTTAGAACTTCTGCCTTGTTGAGTAGAAGAAAATCCCTAGTGTCATACGCCAAAATTTGCCTGTTAATTTTTATGATAAATTGATTCATGCATGGCATTCATTTCACATTTACATTCATTCATTAGCATACATTCTCATATAAATTATAAATTTTAATTTATTTATTATGTGATACAGATATAAAAAATAATAATAATTTTGGTTATCTGTATGATATAAATAAATTTTATATATATAAGTAAAATAGTTTTAATTTAATGATAAATAAAAATAGATTTGAATTTTAATTGTATAATTAAAATTTTAAATTAATTTTATTTGTTAAAGCTCATTAAATTATAATAACTATTTTTTATAATTTAGTGACTCATGTTCCATTTATTCATTATTTATAAATAGTATTTATTTAGTAATTCACGTTTTTACTTAATAAAATTTATTTATAAGAGTAACATTTTTTTAAAAAGCCCATAAATTATAAAATAATTTTGGTTGATATAAGTAAGAATAATTTTGATTTTTTTTAATGATGAAAGTAAAAATAGAAATAGGTTTAAATTTTAATTCAATTATGTAACTAAAATTTAAATTAATTTTTATTTAAATTATTCATTATTTATAATAATATTTGTATTTAATAAATATTTAGCAAGGTTAAACCCTAACTCTCCTAAAGTACAGGAAGGGATCCAAATATTTAGCAAGGTTAAACTCTAACTCTCCTAAAGTATAGGAAGGGATCCAAATAGTTAGCAAGGTTAAACCCTAAAGTATAGGAAGGGATCCAAATATTTAGCAAGTTAAACCCTAATCCACACCATTATAAATACTTCATATGGCTGCAGCGAGAGGGAGAAGACGAAAAAGAGGAGAGATACAGCAGAAGAAGATTCACGGGCAGGGAAAAGAGAAGCAACCATAAAGCACTCATAGCCTGAATAAGAACAACACACATACAGTGAGCAAGCTAGAAGAATCAAATCCCCAGTAAGTGTTCATTATGGAATTTGCATCCAGCATGATTACATTGTAATACTCCTTAATTCATGCATGAATAATATTGGTTTAATATATATATTGAGATGATGTATTCATGGTTTGGTGGATGTTGATATTGCTTTATTCAAGTATGCATCTGTTCTTGATATGTCATAGCATGTTGGAGAAATTCTGTTTGCATGATTAAAGAATTATATCTGTCATTTAATTATTATTATATGAGTGTTGTTTCTAGCATGATTATGTTTATTTCACATGCTGTTATTACACAATAATGATGATGATGATATAATGGTGATAATATAAATCCTTGGTTGTCTTTAACATGTATGTGTAAGGTTTGTTTTATCATTATCACTTGCAGTAAAGAGAACTAATACATGAGTAAAATAATATAAGCTTCTTGATTTGTGCATGGCTATTGTTATGATGATTACATATGATCTTATTTTATGTGTGTGGTTTGATATAAGATGAAGTTACAGGTTTGTTGTATTTACATGAAAGAAACAACATGAGAAAAAAATAAAGTAGCTTGCCGTAAGAGAGAAAGATGTAACATGCATGGTGGTGTTGTGTCAAAATGGAAAAATCCATGTAGAATTAATATATATTTTAATGAAGGCGAATAAATAACGAATGGACCAACATGGCTTGTTGGTAGCTCCCCCCTCACTGCAACATAGAGGTCCTGGGTTTGAGCCCCCAAGACCTATTTTTTAGCTTTTCAGTGTTTTTACTATGTTTACTCCTTTTCTACTATAATTAATTCACCACTATTTTTCTATTATTAAAATAAGTTTCTATTATTAAAATAAAACCCATTAATTAATTTTCTAATTAATATATTATATTAGTTATTTAAACTAGGATATAATTTAATCTAGTTTATTAATTAAATTTTCATATATCACTTAAATAATTAAAATGGACTATTTTGAATAATAAAAATCTAATTATATTTTTTTTCTTTTCTTTTAAAATTTCTATCAATTTAGTTCAAGTTTTTTCCATAAATTCATAAAAAAAAGTTTCTATTACTATAGACTAAAAACATTCTTAATTCATTCTTAAATTTAGTTTATTTAGTTTTTTTTATTTCTTCCTTTTTAGTTTAATTAGGTTTTATTATTTTGTATGCCCTTTTAATTTTGTACTCGTTAATTAAGATTTAGATATTTTATATCCCCTTTTAAATTATGTACCCCCATCCCGAAGCCATCTAATAGCGTAGTCATATTTTTCGCACTTTAATTTTTCCATACTGTGAATATAACTGTCTACATGTATGCTAATAGGATTGCATGGAAAGATAAATAATCGAACTTAGATAAATTAATTCAAGATAATATATCTGAATCCAATCACTTCCACACTTGCACCTCTAGGGTAACCCTCTCTTTGTTGCCTTACGATATTACGGTCATGTCCCGCGAATGTGGGGATACCCTTAGCAAAAACCCTTTCGATTAAATCATCATCATCCCTAAACAGATAAGTCATAGTCCCTTCGATCAAAAGGTCAATGTCCCTACAAGATAAATCATAGTCCCTCTAACGTTGCCTTCGAATATATGACCTTGTCCCTCGAACGTTGCCTTCGAATATATGACTTTTCCCCTCGATGACCCTTCGTTGTAGCCTACGATTAAATGATGATCGTCCCTTCGAATGCTAAGGTATCCTTACAAATGTTGCCTTCAATGACCAATCGACGACCCCACGATGTCCCTTTACATCCAAAGGATAAGACTACTTACTTCTCAATAGTAAGGACAGTTTTACCCTTCTAAGGATAGGAAATACCTATAAAGACCTTGGTTAGGTATAACTCTTAAATGCTTGCTCACATCTTAAAATACTTTTCACACCTCACACTTTTCAAAACATCTTTTAGAAAATCACCACTTGGTATACATTCGCACCAGAATCATCGCCGAGTTATATTTTTCTAAACATCTTTCAAAATCGAACGAGATAAACACTTTGTATACATTAGTACAAGAATCATTATAAAGTTAAACTCTCCTTTCAAAATATTTTCTAAACACACCACATTTCTCAAACACTTTCTCAAACAAGGAAAACATAAGTGAGTTAAGCAATTAAGAGCCTATGGATAACCATGGATACAAAGGGTGCTAACACCTTCCCTTTGTATAATGTACCTCCTGAACTCAAAATCTAATCAAGGTTTTTCCTGTTCTTTTCTGCCTTTCCTTATTGGATAAAAGAAAAGTCGGTGGCGACTCTTGCTATCCGCAACATTGCTTTTCAAAGCAAAAACACAAAGTCAGTTCACCGTATCACAGAACTGGGGACTCTTAAAAAGAGAGGTTACCTTAAAGATAAGATCACTTATGTTTTCGAATTGTTTCTTTGTCTGGTTTACTTTTAAGGGATTGTTTGGGTATTCTATGCTTGAGGAAAAAATCCTACACCCGGATCTAGTGTACCTTAGTGTAGCGGGAGAAATACACAATGTGCAAGGCACAAGCTCAACTCAAATAAGCACAAAGCATCCTACAAAACAAATCAATGTTAGTCAATAACAATCAAATAAACCAACTCAAGCCATGTGAATTAATCTCCTTAAGGCCATGTGCTTTTTAACCTGAAAACACAACTCAAACATAAGCACTAACCACTAGGACAAGGCCTAGGGTCAAAGAGGGAGAAATAATTCAAAACAGAACATGAAAATTGGCAAGAATCAAGTTCAATCAAATTAGAACAATATCCAAGTGGTCTCATGTTCATATCATCAACCAATTTCATTTTATAAAGCATTTAAGGCAAGGCATGCAAATTGAAAGCTCATTGAAGCAAACAGAATGAATCAATCCAAATCAATTCAAAAATGATTCAATAAATCCCAAGAAAAATCATGGCTAAACAGAACACATCAAATGATCAACATACCAAAAATCATGGCATTTGGACAAGTATAAGCATGTCAAATAAAATCATCAAGTCAAGGTATGCACAAACAAGCTCAAAGGAGGCCACAAATGGTGCATCAACTTAAGGCAATCCTAAAACAGAAATGACATAAGATAAATGATTCAAACCAAAGCCAAGACACACTTTAACATGTCAACAATCAATGTACAAAATTTCAAGATCATATGATAAGGCATAAGAATTTCACAAATCATGAAAGTTCAACACTCATCAAAAGTCCAAACATGACTAACCAGAAAGAAAAATCTCAAACAAATTGGAAATGGATCCAAAAATTCCACAACAAATCATGACCAATCCTAACATCCAGAAGTAGCATCATGCAAAAATTCAGATCATTTGGCATTTATTTGGCAAGGTAAATAAAATCAGCAAGTTGGACAAGAAATGGTGTGAGACACATTGTCACACCTCCATTAATCACATCATAACTCAACATCCAGAAATGAGAAAAATGTAAACTATAAACCAAAATGTTCATTAGGATGTCTAGTTTATGCATGTAAATTTTCATGTTCATTGGATTAACCATCATCATTTCACAAAGAAAATAGCAAGCAAGGTGCAAGGTATGACATGCAAACATAAACCCTAGGCCAAAAACATTTTCAACCGTGCACAAATTCTGAAAAAATCATCATAAAATAGTAAACATTACAAGGAACATTATGCAAAAAATTTCATGTGATTTGGATGAGTATTTTTAGAGTTATGAATTTTTTAATGGAGAGAAAAATTAAAAAATAATGAATGAAGTGTATGGACATGTGAATGCATAAGTGAAATAAAATGCAAAAGCTAAAATGAGAATGCTGGAGGCCAGACTCGAACACGCTGCGCATTCAAATTGAGGCGCTCACTTAATGAAACGCGCCGTTTCATTAAGTGATGTGGCATGGCGTGATTGGTGCATGGGCGAAAAACAACGAAAAGCATGCAAACAGGCGCTGAACAAGATCAAATCGTTTCTGGAAAAGCAAAACCCTAATGTTCATCACATGTTCATCATGTTCATCAAGGTCAAGAACAAATCATCACCAAAATTCATGAAACGCATATCAATGGAATCCTCTCTCAACATACATCACATATCCAGTCTTGATTTCATCTAATTCTAACTATATCCAACAGATCGAGCAGAACAAGTTTCAACAATCAAACTTCAAATCATGATAACTAACTCAATACTTAATGAAATCAAGAGATCCAAAGCTCAGCATAACTAGTGTTAATGGATCTACAAGATGCACATGATTATTTCAAGAATTATAAGCATCGAAATCTAACCTCAATGAAGATGCAGAAGCTAATTTGCTGGATTCAAGGCCTGGAATGCAAAAAAAGATGTTCTCCTAAGCTCAGATGAATGAATGGATGCAAGAGAATAGCTCAACACTGCTTGATTCTTCCAGAAATCTCAACTGCCATTGATGAACATGAGCTTCAACAGTCCACGATTTAGCCTGAATTCTTCAAGATCTGGCTTTAATAATCCTCAATGATGCTTGCAGATGATGAACAGCACAAGAAATAGGCAAGGCTATGAAGAAACTCGATGAAAAAAGTGGAGAGAAATTTGAGAGCAAAAAGTTTAGATCTGAAATTGTGAAGTTGTTGTTGTGATTTCTGTTATGATTAAAGTTATATACCCTCTGCTAATGAAGCTCCTTAATCATGATTAGGCTAATGCAAAAGGATTAGTGAAATGGAATGGTTTATGCAATTTGGCCAAAACACCCTTTATGCATGCATGGGCAATGGAACAGTACGAATTTGTGATTGGAAATGCATTCAAAACCTGTTTAGAGGCAAGTGTAATTGGTTTGAAGTGAAAATAATGCATATTTTTCAAATGGATATTTTCCCTCCAAAAATTCAAATTAATTCAAGTGAAAAATGCAATATTTTTGTGATGAGAATTAGTGAAATATGATGCATGATTATGATAGTAGGGATCAAGAGAGAAATGCTCCAAAAAGAACCACATGATTTGGCCATTTGGTGCAAAAGTTATGCAAGCTTGAAGTTCAAAATTTCTTGGCAATGATTTGATCATAACTCTTCAACCACAAATGAGAAATTCATGTTCTTGGACTTTTTGGAAAGGTGAGAGCAAGATCTTCAACTTTCATGTTGGGTAAAATTTGATTTGAAGCTTTCTTGGACATGTAAACTTGAGGAGAAGACCTTTCCATTTTTGGCAGTTTTGAATTACAGGTCACTTACTATTTTTGGCAACTTTTCATCTGACCTCAAATTCTCCATTGTTGATGTTTGAGATGTCAAATGAGACTTGTATGGACATGAATGAGGTCTCTCTAACCATCTCCCACCTTCAAATCCATGATTGAATGCACAGTTGACTTGTGTTGACTTTTCTAGGGTTTCAGTTGACTTGGCTATGCTCAGATGAAATCCAAGCCTCTACCACTTGAGATCTTGATTCAAAATGATATCATGGTTCATATGAACTCTTGTGAATGATCAATGGTGCCCAAATTCTTCAGAATGGCCACCATCTATGGCTCAATGATTGCCTTTGACTGGTTTGACCTAATGTTGTTTCATCTGCACGTAACAAGGTTAGATGACATATTTTTGTACTTTTGGTTAGTAAACAAATGAAAAGCAATGATATACAAATGCAAAACATGCTTGGTGATCAAGAATCACTCTCAAAAGGTAACCCACCCCTAGGGAAGGAGGCAAGGTGTCCAATGATCCTTGAGGCAATGATATGAGATGATATGATGCCATGAGGGATCTTAGGGACAAAATTGGGGTCTTACAGATGCCCCTATTTAAGGTCATTCTAGCCGGAGAAGTGAAGTTTAGAAATCTTCATCTCGACGCGGTAGAATGGGCTTAAATAACAGTAATGAGACAAATTTTGGTCCCTAAGAGACCTCATGATGCAGATGTATGCATGTAAAAGACACCAACTCTGTGGGGATATGGTTCACACAGAAGAAAAGACAATCCATCGGAGTAATACACTCATCTGGAACAGAGACTCTAACAAGACTCTCACGGGGACTCTTATTGGGGATATAAAGAAAAAGAAGGCGTGATAAGGACACGACTCTGGATTTTGGCAAAACAAAACTGATATTGCGTGAGCAGGGCACGACTTGAAACTGGAGACTAGACTGGTGAAAAGAGAATTCGAACTGGGAAAGAGAAAGAATTCCAAAGGAAGATACATCCATTGGAAAAAACTCAAACTGACTCAAAGAATGCATGTATTGGGGAACACCAATACAGCAAGACGAGAGATAACCACAATTCCGCTGGAAAAATCTAGTTGAAGATTATCCAGGGAGAGCCAAAGGATAAGATGTTACCGGCTAGTGAGTAACATGCTCAGGAAGAATGAATATCTAAGACCTGTGTACGGGTGAGAGATATCAATCAACTAAAATCATCTGAAGAAAACCTGAAAAAGGTATACTTCACTCAGAGAAAATCTGACTCCACAGGGGACCAAAGTCATAATAGGGAGCAGAAAGGAAGGAACACCAGGGATACCGGTTACTGGGTATATAATAGGTGACCGACCAAAGCGTGAATTGGTATATATGCCAAGACACTCATCATCCGAAAGGAGGGCTTGAAAAAGCAAATCGACTTATAGGATGGACATTCGAATCCACAAAGGGAAAACGAATCTTACTCAACTGGGGACACAAACCCAAAGAGTGCATGAGATATAATATCCATTACCGTCAGAACGTAGATAGAATACTCGCATGAGATGTATTATCTATTACCGTCAGAACGTAGATAATACACTCGCATGGAAGAAAACACCAGGGATACCGAGGTATATAATAGGTGACCAACCAAAAACGTGGATTGGTTTTTACTGCCAAAACACTCATTATCCAAAACACAAACTGGTTAAAGGATGGATATTCGATTCTACAAAGAATACGAATCTTACTCTACTGGGGAAAATCAACAAAGGACTCCAACCAAAGAGCGCATGAGACATATTATTCATTACCGTCAGAACGTGAATAATATACTCGAAAGGAAGAGACACCAGAGATACCGGTTACTGGGTATATAATAGGTGATCAACCAAAAAGAGAGACAATCGATACCAAGCATACGGGTAAACGAAAGACAACTCAAAGGGATAAATTGCAAGCATCCGGCAATTATCCAAGAAACAACAAATATTCGATTCCACAAAGGAAAAACGAATCTTACTCGACTGGGGAAACACGAAAGGCTTCGACCAAAGAGCGAAAGAGATATATTATCTATTGCCGTCAAAACGTAGATAATAAACTCGCATGGAAGATTATCCTGAACCGGGTTGTAGGTTGTTTATAGGATAAAAATCCGAAAACGAAAGGCATCGGGATACCGACTAGGTATATAAATGATGACCAAATAAAAGAGCAACAACCATTACCACGAAAGGGTAAATGAAAGAAGACTCGCTGGGAATACATTGATGTAAATCAATGATCCGGGGAACACAATCACTGGCAAACGGTGAAAGGACCCGCTGGGGATAAAATTGCTAGCATACGGCAATTACCCACAAAAGAGTTGCTGGGGATATAAGTGCTTAACTCAAGCGACTTATCCGAACAAAGGAAAATCAACATCGAGAATTATATGAAGATAACCACAAAGAGGGGATTACATCTACCAAAGATTGGATAGAAAACCACAGAAGGGGAATTGTCATCGGTTGGGATGAACAACAAAGTTAACTCCGTTAGGGGAGAAAACGGGTTTATAACTACCGGGTTGTAGGTAGAGAAAACCGCAAAGATAGGACTTACAACTGCTGGTTTGTAGGCAGAGGCCCCAAAAGTTCCACTGAGGATAAGATGAATGAGCGCCGGTTAGTAAGCAACTATTCATTTATACCATAGGGAAGCACGAGAGACAGTTGAAAGAAGGCCAATTTGGGGTCGAACCAAAAGGCGGACTGAATCAGGACTCGTCCTAATGAGGGTAGAACTCAAAAGGGAAAACCCATCCCATTATGTGTTGGGAGGGAACGGAAATAACCGTCATCCACGAGGATGTATCTCAGTGGGGAAATGGCAGGAAAGGATTGACACTTTCTGCTTAAGGGCTGACTCTAAATTGAGAGATTTAACACCCGACATCTGCTTGGAGAGATCTACTGGAGAGATCTGCATCACCATTAGCAGGAGACAACAAACAAAAGATATATGGCAAAAATGCAACATGAATATCTGAATGTTGATGATTTATGCATGAATATGCGTGATTTATGTTTGATTAATTCTGACAAAACAGACATTTCTAACACAAACAGGCCCAGGAACAAACGCCCGGTACTACACTTCCAGAGGAAAACCAAGGAGGTCCGAACTGGAAAGCCAATCTGCTGGAGATCCAAATGCTGAAAAGCAAAGATCTGCGAGGAGGCAAAAGATCAGAGATATCAAGGGAAACACCAAATCTCTGAGTGATGAATTAACGATCGACCCAACTGGGGAACAAAAAGTTCACAGCAAGCAGGAGTTGCTACTGAAGCCAATCCGTTGGGGATGCAGAGAAAATCACGAGATTTCTGCAAGAGAGCAAGTGTTCACTGTGCAAGCAAAAACTGTCGCGAAGGCAACTCCACATAACTCCGCTGGGGAACAACCCACAAAGGGAGAACAGATCATACAAGTAGATTCTGCCATACAAGCCACTCTACTGGGGATCAAAACAATCGGGAAATCAACCATATTCTGCAGGGGAAGATCATCCGCCATGCAACCAAACTACTGGAGATTTTGCCGGAGAAAGAGAAGGATAGCTGGGGACTGACCGCCAAACACCGAACCTTCACACAATACCACAACTGCTGAGGAGGACAGACCTCACTGCTCTGCTGAAGGGTGGGAGGTGAAAACCTCAACAAGCACTCTGAGGGGAGATACCAACAATTCCACTAGCAATCTTGCCGGGAAAGAGGATAAAGTATTGGGGTGTCAAACTACTCAACCAACGAATCTTCCAAGAGAAATCAACCGTGCTGGGGAGAGACTACTGCTGGAGAAGAAACTGAGTCTTCCACAAGCACTCTGCTCTGGGGATACATCACAGATTCCAGCGACTATGCTGAGGAAAGTGATGAAATACAGGGATGTCAACCCTTCCACCATTGAATCTTATAAAAGAAATAACCCATGCTGAGGAGAGGACATTGTTGGAGAGGATTGTGAAGCCTTCAACAACACTCTGCTTGGGGAACAACCCCACCAACAACTCTGCTTGGGGAGAAACCCCTAAAAACAGTCTGGAGAAAGAAAACAACCATACCAGGAATAATGAACGAATGTCTTACCCTGATGGAAATCATGTCACCCTTGGGAGAGCACTGAGAAATTCTTGAGTATCCTTTCATCATTGTGAATGTTCACTTTGTTTGAAAAATGATTTTGAAAAGATTTGTTTTGTTTAAACAATGACATTTTATCAATTAAAAACATGCAAAACATTTGTTGATTTGAAACAAATAAGAGTGCAAATAATTGGATAAAAGCTCAAATTGATTTGATGGAATGGTAGTCTGCAAATGGCAGGACTCCATAGATCTGTACAAATTTTAAATCAGTGATATATATTGGAAGAGGGCTACATTGAACATAATGATCCTTTCTCTACCAATTTGAATCTCGATGTATGCGAAGCTTCAGTCGGCGAAGAATCGAGAATCTCTGACGAAAAGACAGTTGCAGAACAGAAAATCTTGTCAGGATGCAGTTACTTGCCAAATCCCTAATTTTGCCTAGATTGCCCCAGGGTGAGGTACTCAATCTAGCGGGATGCAAATATCATTTTTTTTCAAGTCTCTAACTTTGGCCTGGATCACCCTTTCGGGTTCTCCACCGAGACGCTTATTTTTGCCTAAGCCGCCCTTTCGGGTTTTCAACTTAGCGAGCTATTCTGTTTTTGATTTGCATATACTTTTTTTTAGGCAAAGTATTTCTTGACTGCATCTGAATTCACAGGACGAGTGAAATCCTCCCCATCCATTGTTGTAAGGATCAGTGCACCGCCTGAAAAGGCTCTCTTGACAACATATGGACCTTCATAGTTTGGAGTCCACTTGCCCCTGGAATCGGGCGCGAAAGACAAGACTTTCTTGAGCACGAGGTCACCTTCTCGGAACACACGAGGCTTGACCTTCTTATCGAATGCTTTCTTCATTCTCTGCTGATATAACTGACCATGGCACACGGCAGTCAATCGCTTCTCTTCGATCAAATTCAGTTGGTCGTAACGACTCTGAATCCATTCAGCATCAGTCAACTAGGGATTTGAGGGTATCATTTTTCTTTTTTTTTAAATTTTTTTTTGATTTTTTTGTTTTTTGATTTTTTTTTATTTTGGTTTTCACCCTCTTTCTTTTTTTTGATTGCATTTGCAATGCCCCAGTTTGACTGTTTTGCTGATTCTCATGATACAGCTGAATGAGCTTCTTTTCGTGCTCAAGAAGATGGGTAATCTCATCAGGAATCCCCTTCAACATCATCTTCCTCTGCCTCACATACAAGGAATTCAAGATTGGGAGATGGCGTTGGATCATTATGTTCAATGGGTTTAGAAATCCCTGCATAATGATTTTGATATGAAAAGCTTTTTGAAATCAAACAAGGCAATCATTATGCAGATGAAAAGATTGCTTTTATTCTTGTTTTTATGGGTTTTTTGTGATCACTGATTTCATGCAAAAAAGCAAAAAGTGAAAACAAATGGAAAAACAAATGTTTGACAATGCATTAATTGAATGAAAACATCATTGTATATATGCTGCCAATAATGGCATCACTTCTCCTTTTGGCATGGGAGAAGGGTTTTGAACAAAGTGAATAATTACTCTGATCTATGGATGACCGTAGGAACATCTACAGCGACCCAATTGTGGCAGACACCACCAGGTATGATAAAATTGTTCAAGTCCTCTGCATCCTCTTCCAGAATAGCAGCAGCTTCTTCATCTCGATCAGCATGGATGAATCCTCCACTCTTGAACAGACCATGCTCATTGAATGCCCCAGAACAATAGCCAATGCCAGCCCGGGATTTATTGTCTTCAAGCTCAATCATCTTCCCTAAACCAGCAACCGCACCACATTCGATGGCCAGTTTCGCATCTTTGTAGGAAGCAAATGAAGGAGACTTCTTCTCAATCGGCTCGTCAATAGATAAAGCTTGGAAAGGAGTTCCAACTTCATCCTCAGCATCACTGTATGAGAAAGAAGACAAGTGGCTAACCAGGAATAATTCCATCAAAAGCACTTAGTCTGACAAATCCCCCTCTGAGTTCACAATTCTCTTGCTCAGGATGATCCATCAATCTGGCAGAGTTGGCTCTGGTGTAGTACCGGCAAAGCGCGTCTTCAAAATAAATGAAGAACACGGGGATCAGACCACAGGACCAGAGGCTGAGAACGACGCCTGCTTATGCAAATGATGCATGTAATGCTTGTGCATATGCTTTGTTTTTATTTCAAAGGAACTCAAGGGTTTTATTTGCAAACTTTGAAATATTAACATTTTGATCGTATATGAGAATATCTCATCAGATATATCAGGTAAAAAAAATTCCGGTTTTTTCCATGTTTGAAATTTTTTACAAATAAACTCCTTTGAGTTCCTTGAAAATTTTCTTTTTATCTGATGATATGGATGCAGATGAATGCATGAATGCAACAATCACACTCAAGGATCAAGCAAAGCACACCAGACAAAGGTCGTGGGAAAGCTCATTGTATCCCTAATATCAATCATCCATTTTGGTGGATTATGGTTTTCACCTTATCAACACCCAAGTTCCATTGATATTAACGATATTTGAACCGGCTCAATCATCTTTAATATCAATCATCCATTTTGGCGGATTATGGTTTTCACCTTATCAACGCCCAAGTTCCATTGATATTAAGGATATCTGAACGACTCAACCACGAATCACGGGTTCGCTGAGAGTCACGAGCATGGAGTCCTGGTTAAGAACCACCCAAAGGGAGTGTACTAGGGTTTAAACCTGCCGAACATGTTCTACCAGAGGTTCCCATAGTCATCATCCCATCTTTCGGATATTATCGGATATACGAATACTCATATTCCAAAAATATTCTCAAGAGAGACTCTTATGAGTGTAGTATCGCGTAACAATCGCATCAGAACTTACATCTGAACGACCTCCGCACTACGTCCTAAAAAATAGGCCAAGATGGGCTTGGTAAACTAAGGTCCTTTGCTTCTAAGGCACATGATTGAAAGAATAATGCCTAACCACAAATAACTTGTGTGACATTATTAATCCAACATGACCTCCACCAAGTGAATGGACTCGCAAGTCAACTGGCTAAGGAATACTCCACACCAGTCAACAAGACCATGCCATTCTCCTATCCTAGAGTACACTCGAGTTCGGGTATAGAACTCGTCTCACAGAGATCACCAAAGCAAACAGCAATTGTATATCAAGCAATTCAAACATTACAATCAATACAGTTATCCCAAAGTGTACAAAAATATGTCAAATAACACATAACAAATATCATACAACAAGGGTGAAAAGTAGGCAAAACCACCAGGGAAGGTCTAACGCTTTCCCCAGCAGAGTCGCCACTTTTCTGTAGCGGTGTATTCATCACTTTATGATTTATTGATTAAATCAAAAGCAAAGCATACAAAGATAGAGTCGCCACCGCACTTTTATTTATCCAAAGGAATGGCTAAAAAGCGAACAAAAGCCTAAGAAGTTTTACACATAGAAAACTAATGAAAAGGTCAGAGATCTGGGTAAGGGGTTAATTACGCAATGGGAAGGTGTTAGGCACCCATCACGTCCTAGGTACTCCTAGGGAACCTCTTTTCACACTTGTTGTATAAAAAGTTTATTTGTTTATGACATATATTGTGCAAACATGATTGGGAAGATGAGAAAAGAATATACAATTTTTATTGTTTTTGTGTTTGAACGGATGAACCCGTTGCCTACGTACCTTCCATGAAAGGTAAGGATCAAAACGTCGTAGTTCGGCTAAAAGATTTCCAAAATATGAGTGGGTTCGTTTTAAAACAAAAGCCCTAAGGTCTTTCGTTATCCACGGGAGAAAACTCGACCTTATACAAACAACAAGTCCACCATGTGAGAAAAGCTTCGACGTACTAGAGGGGTTAACCCTGTTTTCAGCACGGAAGTCTTACAGTTCGATCACTAAGGACAAAAGGTGAGGTTAACATCAACCAACTAGGATAAATCAAACTTATGGCTAATGCATGAAAACATGAGTGAGAAGTGGGCTTGGGCCACAAAAGCAATTGAGTGAGTGAGATTAATTGATTCGAGTATTCATGAAAAGTATGGTCAAAGTAGGATTAGAATTGATTCAAAAGAAGTATTAAGAAAATGAAGTTTGAAAAGTCAAAGGCTTAAAGCCTAGGTTTCTAATTTGAAAGACATGTCAATGTTTGCACAATAGATGTCAAAGTTTTTGAATTAACATGTGAAAAGAGGGTTTTGAAGACACACACAAATATGGAGGGGTGAGGAAGTAAAACTTCTTAGGTGTTCACCTCTTGAAATCATATGGAAGATGATTCAAGTGTGTCCTTTGGAATAGGCAACAATGCAAATAACAGGTAAACAAAACATCAGGCAAGGTTAACAAAAGCGGATATCGGATGCCAATTACTGGACTTATACCAATCTCCTAAAACAAAGATGGATACCAGATGCCACTCAATGGTCTTATACTAGCCTCCTAAAGCAAAACAAAGAAATGATACCGGATGCCAATCAACTGGACTTACACCAATCTCACAAACTGGATATCGGATACCAATAAATGGATTTACACCAATCTCCTAAAACAAACAAACATGGATATCAGATGCCAATCTATCTGGACTTACTCTAATCTCCAACATATGATCATAGGAATACAAATGCGAACAACATGGACTTACAATTGAATCCTCACATACAACAAACAAACAAGAGCAAAAAGTAAAGGAAACAAGTTGCCAATAAATGGTCTTACACTCGACTCCTAGGAAATAGGATGCCAACAAATGGTCTTAGTCCCAATCTCCTCCCAAATCATAGGAACACAATGGCCAATAAATGGACTTACAATTGATCCCTCAATGGACAAACAAAAGATGTCACAAAGATATGAAATTATGATCATGCAATAATGAACAATTAATGATGATAAATGCACAAAGGCAAACAAGCAAACATGTACAAATGAACCAATAAGCAATCAATGATTCAGTTAGCACACACTATATACAAGAAATTAGGCTCAAACAAGGGTTAGACTTTAAAGTCAACTGGAATGGGGTAAGTTGTGCTCTTAACCTTAACATTGAGAGTTAAGGTGAAGCAGATGAAAAGGAGATGAGGGGTGTGTCTCATAGCTCTTATCTCTGGTCAGAGAGAGCATTGAATAATAGAAGATGTGGGAGTTCAGAAAGTAGGAACTCTTCTCCACAAGTTAATGACTCTATAGATCTTGGGTTACTATCCACAATGCTACAACATGTAATGTGAGCAAAGGGATGACACACAGAATAGTAGGAGATGGACTACACATCTCTTGTATCTACCAATTGCCTTATCAAAAGGACTTTTCCTGCTTGGGGACAAAGATAAACAATCACAAACATTGCCTCTTAAGGAGGACTTCAGACAGGTGCCTGGCCAAATAACAAGCCAGGTCTTCCAGACTACATGAAGAAGAGAAATTATACCTAATTGGTTAAGCAACCAAGCAAAAGCAAGTTAAAAGTGAACTTAAGCAACTAAATGTACCTGAAAACAATCCAACTCAATCAGTATACAATTCAAAAAGTCAAACAGATAATCCAACAGTCAACAGACAAATACACAATCAAACAAGCAAGGCTACTATGTGCAAGGCACAAGCTCAACTCAAATGAGCACAAAGCATCCTACAAAACAAATCAATGTTAGTCAATAACAATCAAATAAACCAACTCAAGCCATGTGAATTAATCTCCTTAAGGCCATGTGCTTTTTAACCTGAAAACACAACTCAAACATAAGCACTAACCACTAGGACAAGGCCTAGGGTCAAAGAGGGAGAAATAATTCAAAACAGAACATGAAAATTGGCAAGAATCAAGTTCAATCAAATTAGAACAATATCCAAGTGGTCTCATGTTCATATCATCAACCAATTTCATTTTATAAAGCATTTAAGGCAAGGCATGCAAATTGAAAGCTCATTGAAGCAAACAGAATGAATCAATCCAAATCAATTCAAAAATGATACAATAAATCCCAAGAAAAATCATGGCTAAACAGAACACATCAAATGATCAACATACCAAAAATCATGGCATTTGGACAAGTATAAGCATGTCAAATAAAATCATCAAGTCAAGGTATGCACAAACAAGCTCAAAGGAGGCCACAAATGGTGCATCAACTTAAGGCAATCCTAAAACAGAAATTACATAAGATAAATGATTCAAACCAAAGCCAAGACACACTTTAACATGTCAACAATCAATGTACAAAATTTCAAGATCATATGATAAGGCATAAGAATTTCACAAATCATGAAAGTTCAACACTCATCAAAAGTCCAAACATGACTAACCAGAAAGAAAAATCTCAAACAAATTGGAAATGGATCCAAAAATTCCACAACAAATCATGATCAATCCTAACATCCAGAAGTAGCATCATGCAAAAATTCAGATCATTTGGCATTTATTTGGCAAGGTAAATAAAATCAGCAAGTTGGACAAGAAATGGTGTGACACACATTGTCACACCTCCATTAATCACATCATAACTCAACATCCAGAAATGAGAAAAATGCAAACTATAAACCAAAATGTTCATTAGGATGTCTAGTTTATGCATGTAAATTTTCATGTTCATTGGATTAACCATCATCATTTCACAAAGAAAATAGCAAGCAAGGTGCAAGGTATGACATGCAAACATAAACCCTAGGCCAAAAACATTTTCAACCGTGCACAAATTCTGAAAAAATCATCATAAAATAGTAAACATTACAAGGAACATTATGCAAAAAATTTCATGTGATTTGGATGAGTATTTTTAGAGTTATGAATTTTTTAATGGAGAGAAAAATTAAAAAATAATGAATGAAGTGTATGGACATGTGAATGCATAAGTGAAATAAAATGCAAAAGCTAAAATGAGAATGCTGGAGGCCAGACTCGAACACGCTGCGCATTCAAATTGAGGCGCTCACTTAATGAAACGCGCCGTTTCATTAAGTGATGTGGCATGGCGTGATTGGTGCATGGGCGAAAAACAACGAAAAGCATGCAAACAGGCGCTGAACAAGATCAAATCGTTTCTGGAAAAGCAAAACCCTAATGTTCATCACGTGTTCATCATGTTCATCAAGGTCAAGAACAAATCATCACCAAAATTCATGAAACGCATATCAATGGAATCCTCTCTCAACATACATCACATATCCAGTCTTGATTTCATCTAATTCTAGCTATATCCAACAGATCGAGCAGAACAAGTTTCAACAATCAAACTTCAAATCATGATAACTAACTCAATACTTAATGAAATCAAGAGATCCAAAGCTCAGCATAACCAGTGTTAATGGATCTACAAGATGCACATGATTATTTCAAGAATTATAAGCATCGAAATCTAACCTCAATGAAGATGCAGAAGCTAATTTGCTGGATTCAAGGCCTGGAATGCAAAAAAAGATGTTCTCCTAAGCTCAGATGAATGAATGGATGCAAGAGAATAGCTCAACACTGCTTGATTCTTCCAGAAATCTCAACTGCCATTGATGAACATGAGCTTCAACAGTCCACGATTTAGCCTGAATTCTTCAAGATCTGGCTTTAATAATCCTCAATGATGCTTGCAGATGATGAACAGCACAAGAAATAGGCAAGGCTATGAAGAAACTCGATGAAAAAAGTGGAGAGAAATTTGAGAGCAAAAAGTTTAGATCTGAAATTGTGAAGTTGTTGTTGTGATTTCTGTTATGATTAAGGTTATATACCCTCTGCTAATGAAGCTCCTTAATCATGATTAGGCTAATGCAAAAGGATTAGTGAAATGGAATGGTTTATGCAATTTGGCCAAAACACCCTTTATGCATGCATGGGCAATGGAACAGTACGAATTTGTGATTGGAAATGCATTCAAAACCTGTTTAGAGGCAAGTGTAATTGGTTTGAAGTGAAAATAATGCATATTTTTCAAATGGATATTTTCCCTCCAAAAATTCAAATTAATTCAAGTGAAAAATGCAATATTTTTGTGATGAGAATTAGTGAAATATGATGCATGATTATGATAGTAGGGATCAAGAGAGAAATGCTCCAAAAAGAACCACATGATTTGGCCATTTGGTGCAAAAGTTATGCAAGCTTGAAGTTCAAAATTTCTTGGCAATGATTTGATCATAACTCTTCAACCACAAATGAGAAATTCATGTTCTTGGACTTTTTGGAAAGGTGAGAGCAAGATCTTAAACTTTCATGTTGGGCAAAATTTGATTTGAAGCTTTCTTGGACATGTAAACTTGAGGAGAAGACCTTTCCATTTTTGGCAGTTTTGAATTACAGGTCACTTACTATTTTTGGCAACTTTTCATCTGACCTCAAATTCTCCATTGTTGATGTTTGAGATGTCAAATGAGACTTGTATGGACATGAATGAGGTCTCTCTAACCATCTCCCACCTTCAAATCCATGATTGAATGCACAGTTGACTTGTGTTGACTTTTCTAGGGTTTCAGTTGACTTGGCTATGCTCAGATGAAATCCAAGCCTCTACCACTTGAGATCTTGATTCAAAATGATATCATGGTTCATATGAACTCTTGTGAATGATCAATGGTGCCCAAATTCTTCAGAATGGCCACCATCTATGGCTCAATGATTGCCTTTGACTGGTTTGACCTAATGTTGCTTCATCTGCACGTAACAAGGTTAGATGACATATTTTTGTACTTTTGGTTAGTAAACAAATGAAAAGCAATGATATACAAATGCAAAACATGCTTGGTGATCAAGAATCACTCTCAAAAGGTAACCCACCCCTAGGGAAGGAGGCAAGGTGTCCAATGATCCTTGAGGCAATAATATGAGATGATATGATGCCATGAGGGATCTTAGGGACAAAATTGGGGTCTTACACTTAGGTAAGTAGCAAGAGATCATCGCGACTGTCCGGCGTATACTGGAATGGTTAAAATGATGGCTACGGTTAATGTGACACTTTGGATGTCCTGATGTTCCTCATGTTTACTTGAGGAAAAATTTGGCGTCTGCGTGGTGTCATCAAAGCATTAACCAGACCTTTAGAACCCTAATTGACTCATCCTACCCATTAGAAAGTAGTGAGATAACTGACTTCGGTTCTGACTGGGGTTGGTTGATACTCGATACTACACTCTTTGAGATTGGACTTTAGGGAAATTTTTGTCAACCTCTTGGTGTTGCACTGAAGTGGACTTAAGGAAAGGTCAATGATTTGAGATCCTTCTAGAACCCGGTTACTATTCTAGGACAGGTTGAACCAACCAAACTTTAGTGGGGAGGGTACTTACCTATGGAACTCATGCAAGCCTTAAAACCTAGGAATGACTGTGGTGTGACTTGTTTGTGCTTGTTACTTACTTGACATCAGAACATCATAACATCATGACATCATGGCATTGTACTAACCATTTCGAGGACTTAGGGATTTAACTTTGCTCTGTTTTGTAGGGCTATGGCTTCCGGGAAGACCATCCGGATCAATTTTGTAGCGACCTCTCCTCAACTCAAGGATTTAGTGTCAGAACTTCCCGATCATGCTCAATTCATCAAGAAACATGGTTATCTCCTCAATTTAGTTACCACCGGTTTCAAGGAAGATATGATGAGAGTTCTATTCCAATTCTTCGATCCTAAACATCATTGCTTCACCTTCCCAGATTATCAGTTGGTACCCACATTAGAAGAATTTTCCAGGTTGCTTGGGATACCTATCCTTGATCAAACACCTTTCAGTGGTTTAGAAAAGATTCTGAGGTTTGAAGAGGTATCCGCGGCTTTACACATGACAAAGTCCGACATTGAAACTAATTGGGTAACAAGAAGTGAAGTTAAGGGTTTACTTGCCAAATTT
Organism: Lathyrus oleraceus; assembly: GCF_024323335.1. Taxonomy (NCBI): domain Eukaryota; kingdom Viridiplantae; phylum Streptophyta; class Magnoliopsida; order Fabales; family Fabaceae; genus Lathyrus; species Lathyrus oleraceus. The sequence goes on from NC_066585.1 coordinate 456,836,059, forward strand.
CTGATAAATAAGGCCCGAGAATTCCTAAAAGCTATGAGTGTCCACGCTTTCGAAGATGTTCTAGCATTACTAATCTATGGTTTGGTGCTATTTCCTAATCCGGATCAATTCATAGACATGAATGTTGTTAAGATATTTCTCACTCATAACCCTGTGCCCACCTTGCTTGGAGACATTTTGCATTCCCTTCACACTCGTACTATGAAAAGGCAAGGGACTCTCATGTGTTGCGTACCTTTATTATCTAGGTGGTTTATTTCGCACCTTCCTCAATCAGTCTTGAAGAATGAGCAAAATTTGAAATGGTCTCAAAGGATAATGTCGCTCTCCCATTCAGACATCCATTGGTGTCCCCAACCCAAAGAAAATGTTATCACCATTGACCATTGTTGAGAATTCTCTAACGTACCACTCCTGGGGATAAGAGGAGGTATTACTTATAATCCTGCTTTAGCCCTACGTCAGTTTGGTTATGCTCGAAGAGATGGTCCACATGAAATAATTATCTAAGGCACTGTGTTTGACTATGACAACGATTCTCAAGGTCTCCGTCAAAGGTTTATACGAGCTTGGGGCATGGTGAAAAGAAGTACTTTAGGATAGAAAAACTCTATTCCTATGGAACCTTATCTCAGATGGGTACGCGCCAGAGCTCGTGAGCTTATCATGCCATATATTTGCAATCGGACCTCTGATTGTTGAACCAAAAGTTGAAGGAGGTACCCCTTAGATCATTCCTTATCCAGATATGCGTACCAATGTTGAAGAATTGAAGAAATCTTGGATCCAGTTGAGAGAGGAAAGGGATACTTTTGAAGCTCAGTTCTGTGTTGAAAGGAAGAAAGTATTAGAGCTCACCAGCCAGCTTAATGAGGAACGAAGTCTCAATGCATATCTCCACCCAAAAAGAAGCCGTCCCTGGGAGACTTGAGCTTTCATTTTTTCTTGTAATGAACATTGATTAAAGAAATTATTAATAAAGGTTCCCCTTTTTGGTGGTTTACGCAAAGTTAAATTCCAAAAGTCCTTGAAAACATTTCATACATTGCATAGCATAACATAACATTGCATAACGGGTACTCTAAAGGATCAATGTTCTCACGGTCTTCCTCTCAAATAGAAAAATGGCCCTCGAACAAACTGTCAAGGATATCTAGGCTCAGAATGCTCAATTCCAGGAGATGATCTTGAACTTATCCAAGGGGCAGAAGGAACTGAAGACTCTATTGCTCGAGAAGAAGAAAGACAAGAAATCTATGAGTTACATTAACCCGGGAAGAAGGCTTAAAGGATAGGCTCCAGGAGTCAAGATTGGAATTCCGAAGGATAAAGAAGATGAGACAGAAAATGATTCGGAAGATGAGAATGCTGATCCCTTCAACCCTGAGGACGAGTATGAAAATTATGAAAATGAACAGTACTCTCCGAAGGATGATAAGTATAAGTTGCTGGAAGAACGTATGCTAGCTATGAAGGGTCAGAAGGCGCCCGGTCTGGATTTCGAAAGCTTAGGTCTGGTCTCTGATGTGGTCATTCCTCGCAAATTCAAGGTCCCCGCTTTCACTAAGTATGATGGTGCGTCTTGTCCTCAGATGCATCTGAGAGCTTATGTGAGAAAGATCCAGTTGTATACCACTGATAGGAAGCTATGGATCCATTTCTTCCAAGAGAGTCTGTCTGGCACACAGTTAGAGTGGTATTATCAGCTCGAGAGCTCTAACATCCGCACCTGGACTGATTTAGCGACAGCTTTCTACAAGCACTACCAGTATAATTCTGAATTAGCGCCTACTCGGCTACAGCTGCAGAATATGACTATGGGCTCTAAAGAAAGCTTCAAAGAATATGCTCAAAAATGGAGAGATTTGGCTGGCAGAGTCAAACCCCCTATGACTGATCGAGAATTAGTGGACATGTTCATGGGTACACTGACTGGCCCATTCTACAGCCATCTATTGGGAAGTTCCTCATCGGGTTTCACTGAACTTATATTGATGGGTGAACGTGTTGAAAGCGGCATTCGAAGTGGAAAGATACAGGCGGCTACCTCTGCAAGCACTAAAAAGTCCTATCAGGGGAAGAATGAATCAAATGCTGTGTACGGTCAAAGGGGTCATAACAAGAAAAATCGTGACCATACTGTTGGAGCAGTTACGATTGCAGCACCGCCATCTCAAAACTTCCAACACAAACAAGACAGACCAAGAAGGCAGTTTACCAAGATCAATATGACTTTAGCACAAGCACTGCAGGGTATGCTAAAAGAAAATTTAATTACCCTCAGAGATCCTCCTGCAAATCCAACACTACTTCTCCTCGTTATAATCCCAATGCCAGGTGTGCATATCACTCTGATAGCCCCGGGCATGATACAAACGATTGTTGGTTGTTGAAGAATAAGATTCAGGATATGATCGACGCTGGAGAAATTGAATTTGATCCTCCGGAGACTCCTAATGTCATCACTGCTCCTATGCCTAATCATGATAAGACTGTTAATGTTATGGACGGCAATTCTCACATTACTAATGTAGCTGACTTAGCATCTCCTTTCCTGATCATTAAGAAGAATTTATTGCAAGCTGGTTTATTTCCAGGTTGTGCTGAAAATTGCGATCTCTGTATACTCCGACCCAATGATTGCTTGAAGTTGAGGAATGGTATTCTACGGCTGATGGATGATCGTACAATTCTCTTTGAAAAGATTCCTAAGGTGGAAAACCCTATTGAAGAAATATCTGTGATTGCTAGGTCCAAAGTTCCAGTGAAGATTACCGCTACTAGAGTGCCTGCGAAGATTACTGCTGAGCCCAAGGTAGCTCCCCTAATTATTACTGCACCTGGCCCAGTACCGTATTCCTCAAGCAAAGCCATTCCGTGGAATTATGGAGGTGATGTTTACATCCACGGCATAAAGCAAGATGATAATTCTGCTAATCCTAATGACGTTGATATTGTTGGGACTAGTAAAATTACTCGAAGTGGAAGGATCTTCTCTCCATAAATCTCACCTCCCGCCCCTGAAACTCGAGGAAAGGGACCAGTAATTAATCCTTCTTAGTCAAAGACACCAGTCGAAGTTACTACCGAAGATGTTGTCAGGCATGAAATGGAAGAAATGCTGAAAATCATCTGTAAGAGTGATTTTGATGTGGTAGAACAGCTGAGGCATACTCCGTCTAAAATTTCGATGTTATCCTTGTTGTTATCTTCTGAATCTCATGCCGACGCGTTGATAAAATTCTTGAAGACCGCTCATGTACCTCAGGAGACATCTGTCGATCAATTAGAAAATTATGTTGCTAACTTGGCTATTGATAATGGCATAGGCTTTTCTGATGCTGACCTGACACCAGTAGGAAAGAATCATAATAAAGCTCTGCATATCTCCATTGAGTGTAAGGGGATCACCTTGTCTCATGTGTTGATCGACAATGGCTCTTCTTTGAATGTGCTACCGAAAGCTGTGCTCGATAAGCTTGACTGTAAAAGCATTGAACTGAAACCTAGTGACGTTGTGGTGCGTGCTTACGATGGTGCGAAGAGTGTTGTCCATGGGGAAGTGGTTCTCCCTATCAAGATAGGACCTCAAGTCTTCAACACTACCTGTTACGTAATGAACATTCATCCTGCCTATTCCTGCTTGCTGGGACGCCCTTGGATCCATGGGGCAAGTGCTGTAGCTTCGTCTCTCCATCAAAAGCTGAGGCATCCAATAGAGGGCAAGATTGTCACTGTGTGTGGAGAAGAAGAGTATATTGTCAGTAGTGTGCATACCTTCAGATACGTCGAGATGGATGGTGAATTCTTTGAGACTCCTTCTCAGTCATTTGAAGTAGTTCCTCCGACCAGTCTTGTCCTTAAGCCAACTTCCTGTGTGCCCAAGGTTATTCGTGCTCCTCCTGCTATGATTTCTCTGAAAGATGCTCAAGCCGTGGTTGAAGATGGTGGTCGTACTGGCTGGGGTCAACTGATTGATGTACCATACAAGTCTAATAAATTTGGCCTGAGGTTTAGCTCTGAAAAGATAGTCAAAGATCAGATTAATGTTGTAGAAGATGCTGATAGCGATTACGACTTGGATAGCTGGATTTTCCCAACAATTGGTGATGGACTCAATAATTGGAAGGCTGAAGACACTATCCCGATTTCCTTTAGTCAGGAGTAATTGTTATTGCTTATTTTAGTGTTTCAAATTTTGTAATTTTTATTATGAACAATTGAACTTCTTAAAGCATTGTGTCTATGCCCGGGGCACAATAGCTAATTTGTTAAGGGTTTTGTCATTTTCATAAGCATATTCACATTTAATAAATCAATGGACTTTTTGCATTCAAATATTGCGCTCTTTATCTTTCCTGTCATCTTTCAAATAAGTTATGTTTACTTACACACACTCACGTAACAAATTGCAGATCCATATCCACTCTGGATCCTGTTGATAATAATTCTGCTACTGTTAATTATGGCTTTAAAAATCCGATCTACCAAGCCGAGGATGGAAGTGAGGAAGATTGCGAAGTGCCTGGAGAGCTTGCCAGGCTGTTACTGCAAGAAGAAAAGACTATACAGCCGCATGAGGAATCAATTGAAATTGTAAATCTGGGTACTGAAGTAGACAAGAAAGAAGTCAAAATAGGAGCAGGCTTGGAAAACAGTGTCAAAGAAAGATTGATTCAGATGTTACATGACTATGTAGAGATTTTTGCTTGGTCTTATGAAGACATGCCAGGACTGGATACTGATATAGTAGTACATCGTTTGCCGATGAAGGAAGATTGTCATCCTGTTAAGCAAAAGGTTCGTCGCATGCGTCCTGAAATGTCTGAGAAAATCAAAGTCGAGGTTATGAAACAATTTAATGCAGGTTTTCTAGTTGTTACTTCTTATCCTCAATGGGTTGCTAATGTGGTACCAGTGCCAAAGAAGGATGGTAAGGTGCGAATGTGTGTAGATTACATAGATTTGAATAAAGCAAGTCCCAAAGATGACTTTCCACTTCCGCACATTGATGTTCTGGTAGATAACACCGCTCAACACAAGGTATTCTCATTCATGGATGGATTCTCAGGTTATAACCAGATTAAGATGGCACCTGAAGACATGGAGAAAACTACGTTTGTGGCGCAATGGGGCACTTTCTGTTACAAAGTAATGCCATTCGGTTTAAAGAATGCAGGGGCAACATACCAGCGTGCTATGGTGGTTTTGTTCCATGATATGATCCATCATGAAATAGAGGTATATGTGGATGACATGATAGCCAGATCTCATACTGAAGAAGAACATCTCGATCATTTATACAAACTGTTTGAGAGGTTGAAGAAATACAAGTTGAGATTAAACCCGAACAAATGCACCTTTGGAGTAAGATCCGGTAAACTCTTGGGCTTTATTGTCAGTGGTAAAGGAATTGAGGTTGGCCCGGCTAAGGTGAGAGCTATTCAAGAAATGCCAGTTCCCCGTACAGATAAAGAAGTCAGAGGTTTCTTGGGACGCTTGAATTACATTGCCCGATTTATCTCCCATTTGACTGCTACTTGCAAACCCATCTTCAAATTACTGAGGAAAAATCAAGAGATAATATGGAATGATGAATGTCAAGAAGCGTTTGACAAAATCAAGAAGTATCTCCAAGAACCTCCAATTTTGATGTCACCAGTTGAAGGAAGACCTCTAATCATGTATTTGACCGTGTTAGAAAATTCAATGGGGTGTGTGCTAGGGCAACATGACGAGTCTGGTCGAAAAGAGCATGCAATATACTACCTTAGCAAAAAGTTTACCGACTGTGAAACAAGATACTTACTGCTTGAGAAAACTTGATGTGCTTTGGCTTGGGCTGCTCGCCGACTAAGACAGTATATGTTGAATCATACCACTTTATTGATTTCTAAGATGGATCCTATCAAATATATATTTGAGAAACCTGCTCTCTCCGGAAGAATAGCAAGATGACAGATGATTTTAACAAAGTATGATATCCAGTATACTACCCAAAAAGCAATCAAAGGAAGCGTGTTAGCTGATCATTTGGCTTATCAAGCAGTTGATGATTACCAATCTATGAATTTTGAGTTCCCTGATGAGGATGTTATGCTTGTTACTAATTATGAAGAACTTGGACCAGATGAAGGACCCGAACTGGGATCCCGATGGACTATGGTTTTTGATGGATCTTCTAATGCATTGGGCAATGGTGTTGGTGTTGTAATTATTTCTCCCAAGGGTTGCCATGCGCCTTTCACTGCTAGACTATGTTTTGATTGTACCAATAATATGGCTGAGTATGAAGCATGTATTTTGGGACTCAAAGCTGTTATAGACTTGAGAATCAAGTTTTTCAGTGTGTACGGAGACTCGGCCTTAGTAATCAGTCAGATCAAAGGAGAATGGGACACTAAACATCCGAATCTCATCCCTTATCGAGAGCGGGTGTTGACATTAATCCCATACTTTGAAGAGATTACATTCGAACATATTCCACGAGAAGAGAATCAGTTGGCAGACGCATTGGCTACCATGTCATCTATGTTCAGAGTCAGATGGGACAATGAAGCTCCCATGATCACCATTGAACGATTAGATGAACCAGCATATTGTTATGAACTTAATGCTGATGAAGTAGAAGAGAAACCTTGGTTCCATGAAGTAAAAAGATATTTAGAAACTCAGGAATACCCTGAAGGGGCATCCATCAATGACAGAAAATTTCTGAGGAAGTTCTCCACTAAATTCTTTTTGAGTAATGGAGTATTATACAAACGTAATCATGATTCGACTTTGCTTCGCTGTGTGGCTAAAAAGGAAGCAGAAAAGATTATGGAAGACATGCATGACAATATTTTTGGGACTCATTCTAGTGGACATACGATGGCCAAGAAGATTCTGAGATCAGGGTATTATTGGTCTACCATGGAAGCTGATTGCCACCAGCACTCCAGAACTTGTCACAAGTGCCAGATCTATGCAGACAAAGTACATGTACCTCCTGCTCCATTGAACGTGTTGACAGCCCCTTGGCCCTTTGCAATGTGGGGCATTGATATGATTGGAGAGATTAAACCTACTGCTTCTAATGGACACCGTTTCATTCTTGTTGCTATTAATTACTTTACGAAGTGGGTAGAGGCAGCCTCATTTGCTTCTGCCACCAAGAATGTGGTGGCACAGTTCATCAAGAATAGTCTTATTTGTCGGTATGGCATCCCTGAAAGAGTTATCACTGATAATGGTACTAATTTGAACAGCAAGATGATTACTGAATTCTGCACGCAGTTCAAAATAAAACACCATAACTCTTCTCCGTACGGGCCAAAGATGAATGGCACCGTAGAAGCTGCTAATAAGAATATTCAGAAGATTATACAAAAGATGACAGTAACATATAAAGACTGGCATGAGATGTTACTATTTGCTCTTCATGGTTATCGCACTTCAGTACGCACTTCGACAGGGGCAACTCCTTTCTCTTTAGTCTACGGAATGGAAGCCGTTTTACCAGTGGAAGTTCATATTCCCTCTCTAAGAATTATGAAAGATGCAGGCTTAGATGAAGATGAATGGATTCAGACTCGACTCGATCAGATAAATTTGATTGATGAAAAGAGACTTGCGGCTGTTTGTCATGGGCAGATATATCAGAAGCGCATGACCCAGGCATTTAATAAAAAAGTAAAGAGACAGGTGTATCAAATTGGCGACTTGGTGATAAACGTATCATTCTACCACAAGGTGATCCTAGAGGCAAATGGACTCCCACATACAAAGGGCCATTTGTAGTTAAGAAGGTATTCTCTGGTGGAGCCATGATGCTTGCTACAATGGATGGCGAAGATTTCCCGCATCCCGTGAACGCAGACATAGTTAAAAAATACTACGCATAAAAGAGACCCGCTAGGTCGACATATCTAGGCAAAAGTAAGGGCATCCCGGCGAACCAAAAGGGTTCGGGCAAAAATTAGGGATAAACATACAAAAATGTACACCCGGCAAGTCGAAAACCTGAAAAGGCGGCTTGGGCAGAAAAAGGGTATCCTGGTGGACTGAAAACCTGAAAAGACGGTCCAGGCAAAAATTAGGGATTAAAGCGTATGACTATGTCCCGTTCTCGGTCAACTTCACCAAAGTCAAAGAGACTGAACAAGCCAATCACTTCTATCCGACAGCAAGAGATGAGATGCTTGAAGATATAATAGCAGTAGTAGAATTAAAATCAATAGGACTTTTTTTTCATAGCTGTTTTTTTCTTTGCTTTCTTGACAAATTCCTCTTACTGGGATTTCTGTCTCCTTGTATTAAAATTGCTTGTTTATAGGCCCTCTTTCAAAATCAATACAATTTTATTTCCAAAAAGATACTTTTGTTTTACTTTCTCCGTTTTGTTTGCATAAACGTCCATTGATTTAATTCGAATTAATATATGCATTTGAATATGATTGATGTTTACCAAAAATACATGCATAAAATAGAAATAGCAATTACTAAAAGACTTTAGGATCAAGGATAAGGTTTAACCATGCGTTCTAACAAATCCGGTTGCAAATCCTATTCCCCAGCAAAACCAGTTATTCCCAGAAGAAATTGGCACTACTAGACAGACTGGTCATCTCTTTTATCCCCAGTCAGGTTCTGTTGAATATTTCTACCATCAGACAGAAATCAAATATCCCCAGCTAAGAAAGGGTCATCAATACAAATATCTCCAACCAGAATATCGGGATTTATTTTCCCATGGCAAAAAATTTCAGACGCATAATTCATTCATGCATCATTTCACAGCATATACATGCATGCAATGTTCGCATTTATTTTTAAGAGCATAAAACATCTCATGCATCATGACATGGCATGAGGCTAACTTTTTTTTTCTTTCTCCAAGTTAATTATCCTCCTGATATAGTCAAAATAAAGATTCATTCAGACGGATATCTTTATCGGTTACATTCAAGATTCAGATACATATTTCAGATATAATCCATATGAATATTCATTCTGACAAGCATTCTGATATCCTCCTAATGATGGCATCTTTAAGTCCATCCCAGACATTTATTGTAAATACAACATATACAAATATTATCATATATAGCCTAAGTACGACTCATTCTGATTCAGCCTAACGTATGGTTCCTTCAACTGTTCCAATACGGTCTAGCGTACGACCCATTTGGATATTCATCCCCTCAGATACTACCTAGCGTACGGTACATTCTGAAATGTAGTCTAGCGTATGACTACCCCTTTTATCATCAGATACAGCCTAATGGACGGCTCATTCTGCTACTCAGATACGATCTAGCATATGATCCATTCTGATCTTTTATCATTAGATACAGCCTAATGGACGACTCATTCTGCTACTCAGATACGATCTAGCGTATGATCCATTCTGATCTTTTATCCTCAGATACAGCCTAATGGACGACTCATTCTGCAACTCAGATACGGTCTAGTGTACGACCCAGTCTGGCTCTTCTCATCAGATACTACCTAGCGTATGGCACATTCTGATATGTAGTCTAGCGTACGACTACTTTTTATCGCTCGATACAGCCTAACAGACGGCTCATTCTACTACTCAAATACGATCTAGCTACGATCCATTCTGATCTTTATTTCTCCAAATACAGCCTAACGGACGATTCACCCTGCTACTCGAATACGATCTAGCGTATAACCAATTCTGATCCTTATCTCATCAGGTTCAACTCACCCTAATATCACCTAATGGATGACTCATTATACGGTCTAGCGTACGACCCAGTGTGACACCCATGTCTTCAGATATGGTCTAATGTACGACGCACTCTAAAGCTCTCATCATCAAACTTTCTGGATGGCATCTTTAAGCCCATCTCCATCAAGACTATCTTTTAATTAACAAATGCAAATTTTTAGGGCATTTTAAGTGTTCAATAAACTTCCACCTCCAGATCACGAATGGCGTACATACCATTCTAATTCTCTCGGTTTAAGAATATTGAACAGGGGCAGCTGTCATACCCCAAAACTTGCCTGTTAATTTTTATGATAAATTGATTCATGCATGGCATTCATTTCACATTTGCATTCATTCATTAGCATACATTCTCATATAAATTATAAATTTTATTTTATTTATTATGTGATACAGATATAAAAAATAATAATAATTTTGGTTATCTGTATGATATAAATAAATTATATATATATAAATAAAATAGTTTTAATTTAATGATAAATAAAAATAGATTTGAATTTTAATTGTATAATTAAAATTTTAAATTAATTTTATTTGTTAAAGCTCATTAAATTATAATAACTATTTTTTATAATTTAGTGACTCATGTTCCATTTATTCATTATTTATAAATAGTATTTATTTAGTAATTCACGTTTTTACTTAATAAAATTTATTTATAAGAGTAATATTTTTTTAAAAAGCTCATAAATTATAAAATAATTTTGGTTGATATAAGTAAGAATAATTTTGATTTTTTTTAATGATGAAAGTAAAAATAGAAATAGGTTTAAATTTTAATTCAATTATGTAACTAAAATTTAAATTAATTTTTATTTAAATTATTCATTATTTATAATAATATTTGTATTTAATAAATATTTAGCAAGGTTAAACCCTAACTCTCCTAAAGTATAGGAAGGGATCCAAATATTTAGCAAGGTTAAACTCTAACTCTCCTAAAGTATAGGAAGGGATCCAAATAGTTAGCAAGGTTAAACCCTAAAGTATAGGAAGGGATCCAAATATTTAGCAAGGTTAAACCCTAATCCACACCATTATAAATACTTCATATGGCTGCAGCGAGAGGGAGAAGACGAAAAAGAGGAGAGATACAGCAGAAGAAGATTCACGGACAGGGAAAAGAGAAGCAACCATAAAGCACTCATATCCTGAATAAGAACAACACACATACACTGAGCAAGCTAGAAGAATCAAATCCCCGGTAAGTGTTCATTATGGAATTTGCATCCAGCATGATTACCTTGCAATACTCCTTAATTCATGCATGAATAATATTGGTTTAATATATATATTGAGATGATGTATTCATGGTTTGGTGGATGTTGATATTGCTTTATTCAAGTATGCATCTGTTCTTGATATGTCATAGCATGTTGGAGAAATTCTGTTTGCATGATTAAAGAATTATATCTGCCATTTAATTATTATTCTATGAGTGTTGTTTCTAGCATGATTATGTTTATTTCACATGCTGTTATTACATAATAATGATGATGATGATATAATGGTGATAATATAAATCCTTGGTTGTCTTTAACATGTATGTGTAAGATTTGTTTTATCATTATCACTTGCAGTAAAGAGAACTAATACATGAGTAAAATAATATAAGCTTCTTGATTTGTGCATGGCTATTGTTATGATGATTACATATGATCTTATTTTATGTGTGTGGTTTGATATAAGATGAAGTTACAGGTTTGTTGTATTCACATGAAAGAAACAGCATGAGAAAAAAATAAAGTAGCTTGCCGTAAGAGAGAAAGATGTAACATGCATGGTGGTGTTGTGTCAAAATGGAAAAATCCATGTAGAATTAATCTATATTTTAATGAAGGCGAATAAATAACGAATGAACCAACTTGGCTTGTTGGTAGCTTCCCCCTCACTACAACATAGAGGTCCTGGGTTCAAGCCCACATGACCTATTTTTTAGCTTTTCAGTGTTTTTATATGTTTACTCCCTTTCCACTATAATTAATTCACCACTATTTTTCTATTATTAAAATAAAACCCATTAATTAATTTTCTAATTAATATATTATATTAGTTATTTAAACTAGGATATAATTTAATCTAGTTTATTAATTAAATCTAATTATATATTTTTGTATGCTAATAGGATTGCATGGAAAGATAAATAATCGAACTTAGATAAATTAATTCAAGATAATATATCCTAATCCAATCACTTCCACACTTGCACCTCTAGGGTAACCCTCTCTTTGTTGCCTTACGATATTACGGTCATGTCCCGCGAATGTGGGGATACCCTTAGCAAAGACCCTTTCGATTAAATCATCATCATCCCTAAACAGATAAGTCATAGTCCCTTCGATCAAAAGGTCAATGTCCCTATAAGATAAATCATAGTCCCTCGAACGTTGCCTTCGAATATATGACCTTGTCCCTCGAACGTTGCCTTCGAATATATGACTTTGCCCCTCGATGACCCTTCGTTGTAGCCTACGATTAAATGATGATCGTCCCTTCGAATGCTAAGGTATCCTTACAAATGTTGCCTTCAATGACCAATCGACAACCCCACGATGTCCCTTTACATCCAAAGGATAAGACTACTTACTTCTCAATAGTAAGGACAGTTTTACCCTCCTAAGGATAGGAAATACCTATAAAGACCTTGGTTAGGTATAACTCTTAAATGCTTGCTCACAGCTTAAAATACTTTTCACACCTCACACTTTTCAAAACATCTTTTAGAAAATCACCACTTCGTATACATTCGCACCAGAATCATCGTCGAGTTATATTTTTCTAAACATGTTTCAAAATCAAACGAGATAAACACTTTGTATACATTAGTACAAGAATCATTACAAAGTTAAACTCTCCTTTCAAAATATTTTCTAAACACACCACATTTCTCAAACACTTTCTCAAACAAGGAAAACATAAGTGAGTTAAGCAATTAAGAGCCCATGGATAACCATGGATACAAAGGGTGCTAACACCTTCCCTTTGTATAATGTACCTCCCGAACTCAAAATCTAATCAAGGTATTTCCTGTTCTTTTCTGTCTTTCCTTATTGGATAAAAGAAAAGTCGGTGGCTACTCTTGTTATCCGCAACATTGCTTTTCAAAGCAAAAACACAAAGTCAGTTCACCGTATCACACCTAGGCACAGTGGTGCATCTTCAAGTTTGGATATGATAGATTACGTTATTTGTTAGTCCCTCAAGGATACAAGCACTACAATTGTTAACCTTTTCCCTCCCTGTATAGAACTTATTCCTAGAAAGAAATCTAAAAGTGTTCATGTTCGATACATTGTGTCTTTATATTCTAACTCTGACATGATCAGGAGGTTTCACCAAAATATTGGGTTCTCTAGTACAGGGCGTGAAGAGGAAGTAGTCTTTGATCCTTGCTCAAAAACGAAAAAATCTAACATGGCCACTAGGGGCAGTTCGTCTGCTCCTTATTTTTACTTTTATATCATTGATATTCACAAATTTAGGGTTCTGATACCCTTTGCATATTCTGAGGAGGATTTCCCAGCGATCATTAATGTCACCCTACCCAAATAACCCTTAACATATGGACTATCATAAAGGCCTTTGAGATCATCTATTGTAGTTTTGGTGCCCATCCCACAATATGGGTATTCATTTCTTTTTATGGCATAAAGATCCATCCTACTCGTGGTTGGATAACTTTGAATGATGATCGGAAAGACAGATTCATGTGGGTCAGAGGGTGATACAACGCTTCCCTGGTTACCATAGAGGGTACACATCCCTTTCGTTTTCCTATATCATGGACAATAAATCCTCATCTTATCAAAGGGGTAAACTCCACCCCTTTGAGCATGATGTAGTCTATATTTAAGATGCTTCCAGCTCATGAACTCTCGTACTCTAATCACCATGGACCGAGAGGATGACGACGGGGTAGACAAGTACCTGGGTAAGCTTTATGGTATGAAAAGAACCTTTAAATTTGATACTTTTTTTTACTATTTTGTATGTTTTTAACGTTGTTGCTTTGTAGGGAGTATGTCAAATGATCTCACTTGGGGAGATAAGAGAGCGTTTAATTTAGATGCAAGCCTAACAACGACCAATGTTCATTCCCCCACCCTTTTATAGGGATTTATCGGTGACAGGAGAGAAGTGGCAGGGTGACACGCTCGTGAAGGCGTAACTCGTCCCACAAAGAATCAAAGATGGAAGGAGAGTCCTTCAGAACCTTTAGGAGCTAGAGACTACAAAGCAGTTGATAAATAAGGAGGATAGACTGGGGCACATATTCCCACGAGTGGAACTGTTAGACCCTCACTTTGGAGTGACGTTTCCTTTAATGCAACCAAGTTCTCTGGGTGTTGCCTTTCTCTTCAAGAGAATTTTAAAGGTGGTAATGAATCACTTCGCAACAAGTTTCCTTCCTACTTAATGAAACATTTGGAAGTTCAAATGTTAAGGTGCCTCCTGGTGGAGAGAGTTCAGGAGATAAAAAATCTTCAGACAATATGTAAGTTGCAATCCATGATGGACTTTATCATAGGAAGTGTTCAAGAGCATCAAAACACAATAACATTCTTAGCAAGGGAACAATATAGATTGAGGATCCTTACCAATGATGTGGCCTGAAAGGCCCTGGCTCACGTTGAAGGGGAGAAACATTCGGAGAGATCACTTGAAGAAACTCTAAGTTCCTTAAAAGATCTGGAAGAGGAGGCGTCATTGCTCAAGGACAAAATTGTGGCCTCCTCAGACCATTATTTTGAGAGAGCGAAGGAAGGAATGGCCTTATTTTGATAAACCTATTCAACATGGTTCGAGATGACTAAATGGTGGATGAAGAATAAATCCATTGACAAGTCCCCTTCACTTTAATCCCCCCTTTTTGTAATATGTATTTTTCTAGAGGATTTTTTAATAGCTTAATTTGTTTAATGCTTTTGTATGTTATCCTTGTTTGTACAAGCCAATGTTTTGCTTACATTCTATTCTCGATTCTCATAAGGGAAAAAATCATCATTACGCCTTTAATCGCCCCAGACATAGTAGCGAGGGCTCTTTGTTTATTCGCCAAAAAATGGTGACAAGGATTTTTCTACAAAGGTCAATCGTGTTGATTAATTCAAAGGACGACAAGGATCCCCCAATGAGGGTGAAACATCTTTGATTGTCCTAAAGGCTAACAAGGATCCCCTATGAGGGGGTATTATGTTACATCGCCTCAAAAAGGGGCTAGGATCCCACGCAAGGATCCAATGTTTGTGATTGCCTCACATGGCAGTAAGGATTCCTCCAGGAGGATCTAGTGTTTGTTGAGGGTGATAAAATTACCCTATGAGGGTGCGATGTAACACCCCGATAATAATAAAATAATTATTTAAATTGAGTTAATAATTTATTTATTAATTTAATTAAATAATTGGAAATTTTATTATTATTATTTTTGGATTATTATTATTATTCGGAAAATATATATATTTTGGAAATAAGAGAAAGAATCCCATTTGGTAAAAAGAAAGTTTCACGTGAAAACAGAGAACGATCGTGAAAGAGGAAAAGGGCAAAGAGACAGAGCAAGGGCTGAAGGTTGAAGAGAGAAAAGCTTGGAGCTCAAAGATTTGCCGGATTAATCAGGTAAGGGGGGTTTATCGTCGATTAATGGGTATTATGGGATAATATGTGATGGGTAGTGATAAGCCGTTATTTGACCCTAGTTGGGATTGGTGAATGCTGGAATTACGTTGGTTAAACTGTGTTAAAAACTGAAATTGAATCCGTGATTGTATGTGTCGTGATTTTCCGATAGTGTAGCTTTTTACGGAATCGGAATCGGAGGTCCGGAAGTCCTCCAACGGCGGAAAATGCGGAGAATTCTGCGTTCTGCCTTGTGTTAGCGCAGGAACTGCTGTTTTGTCTGCGTTAACCGGTTAACCCAGGGTGTTAACCGGTTAACACTGTTATGATTTGTGAAAATGTGTTGTTTTGCCTGCGTTAACCGGTTAACCCAGGGCGTTAACCGGTTAACACTGTTGCGTTTTGCCAGAAAATGTGTTTTTGCCTGCGTTAACCGGTTAACCCAGGGCGTTAACCGGTTAACACTGTTGCAGAGTGGAAAAATTGGCTTTTTAATGTTGTGTACCTAATTGAGAGTTGGCCTATGTTGGCGTATGATGTAATAGGGATTATTTCCCGCTGTTTTGAGCAGTATAGGTATTAGTAGAGCGTGCTAATACTGTGTTTAATTGATTTACATGATAATGATGTGTTGATACATGTGTTGATGATGTATGATGGTATGCATAATGATGTGAATGTATGTATTATGCATGTATGTGTGAATGGACTGTTGTATGGCTTAGAGTGTGAGCATATGTCCGTTGTGAATTGTTGTTGATGCTGCATTGCTAGATGATTAGCGTGCATAGCATAGCCTTAGGGGCTGTAGCTAATTCCCATGGTGAGGAATTAGTGAGTGAACCATTGTGAGTTTGTTGTTGATGTTGCATGCTAGATGATTAGTGTGCATAGTCTAGCCTTCGGGGCTGTAGCTAATTCCCATGGTGAGGAATTAGTGAGTGAGTCACTAGGTCTCAAATGAGTGGGACTAGTGAGCTTAGTAGCCGTATCTGGAGGGATCGGTGAGCTTGAACTATATGTTCAAGAATAGTCGGTACCGCAGGTGTGGAGTCTCATTGCATAATGTATGTATGGCGTATAATATGAATGGATGTATTCCAATATTATACGTGTGTTTGAGTTGTTGTGGAGTATGATTTGAGATTATACTTGTGCTTTATGTTGATGTTGAGCTGATGTGCTGTTACTGATTGTATGTTGCGATTAGGGTGATTAATGTGTTAAATTACTTAACATGACATTATATTCTATAATGCTTATTATATTGATTGAGGAACTCACCCTTACAACTATTTTTCAGGTAACGAGAAATGAGTTGAGTAGAAGCGAATGCTTGGAGTCTAGTGTAGTCTCCCTAGTGGGTCATGCTCTGATAGATGTAACATCGGGAGGGAACATTTTAATTGTGTTGTTGATGATTGTTGAATCAGTTTACATGTAGTATGTTACATGTTTGATTAATTTGATTTATATCCGCTGCGATTTATGCAAATGTTTAATTGATTAAATAAAGAGCATGACAGTTATTTTGGAACATGGTGTGAATGATTGTGTGACACCCTTAACTGCATAATTACTCTGATATATGTTTATTATTTTAATTAAATATTTGGGGTATTTTAGAAGGGTGTTACATTAGTGGTATCAGAGCATAGTCGGTCGAGTCGAGTCGTAATTATTCTGTTTCCCCTGTACGGGATAGGTGTTGTGTAACCCTATCAGTACTTATTGTTTTAGTTTGTTTGGGTTTCAGAATAGAGATGGCTGGAAGAGGTAGAGATGATGCTGCGATTGCTGAGGCTCTGGGTATGCTAGCTGGAGTACTTGGAGGAAATCCGAATGTTGTGGGAATGGGAGCTGCTCGTCAATTGAGTGAGTTCCAGAAGAACAATCCTCCAATGTTCAAAGGAGCATACGATCCAGATGGCGCTCAGAAGTGGTTGAAGGAGATAGAGAGAATCTTCCGAGTGACTGAGTGTGCCGATAACCAGAAGGTCCGGTTCGGTACGCATATGCTGTCAGAAGAAGCTGATGATTGGTGGGTTGCTACCCGCACTGAGTTGGAAACTGCTGGGAATGCTGAAATCACTTGGGCTGTGTTCAGAGAGAGATTCCTGAGGAAGTACTTTCCAGAGGATGTCAGAGGAAAGAAAGAGATAGAGTTTTTGGAATTGAAGCAGGGTAACAGGTCTGTTACTGAGTATGCTGCTAAGTTCACAGAGCTGTCAAAGTATTATACTCCTTATAATGAGGCTACTGGAGAATTTTCGAAATGTGTGAAGTTTGAGAACGGGTTGCGTCCCGAGATCAAACAGGCTATTGGATACCAACGGATCAGAGTGTTTTCTGACTTGGTTGACTGTTGCAGGATTTTTGAACAGGATTCCAAAGCCAGAGCAGAGAGCTATCAGCAAAGGGTTGATAGGAAAGGCAAGAATCAGAATGATCGTGGAAAACCGTATGCAGCTGGCAAAGGTTTCCAGAAGCAGAGTGGGATGAAGAGGCCTAGTGGGGGAGACTCTAGTGCCCCTGCTAAGTGTTATAGATGTGGTCGGGCTGGACATCGTGTTCATGAGTGTACCAGTGCTGAGATGAAGTGTTTCAAGTGTGGAAAAGGTGGTCATTTGGCTGCAGAGTGTCGGTTGAAGACTGTAACTTGTTTCAACTGTGGAGAGTTGGGTCATATCAGTCCACAGTGTCCTAAGCCGAAGAAAGAGAATCAGTCAGGAGGCAAGGTCTTTGCCTTATCGGGTTCTGAGACTTCTGCAGATGATCGTTTGATCCGAGGTACGTGTTATATTAATGGCTTTCCTCTTGTAGCTATTATTGACACCGGTGCTACTCATTCCTTTATATCTTTGGATTGTGCTGTGAAACTTAAGTTAGAGATATCTGAGATGCTTGGAGGTATGGTGATTGATACTCCTGCGAAGGGTTCAGTGACTACTACTTCGGTTTGTTTGAATTGTCCTTTGAGTATTTTTGGTAGAGACTTTGGGATAGACCTTGTGTGTCTTCCACTAGTGCAGATTGATGTTATCTTGGGAATGAACTGGTTGGTGTTTAACCGAGTTTCTATCAACTGTTTTGATAAGACTGTGATTTTTCCTGAGATTGAGGAAGGAAAGGATTTGTTTCTATCAGCGAGGCAGGTGAATGAGGAAGTAGCAGATGGGGCAGAGTTGTTTATGCTGTTAGCGACCTTGGAAGCTAAAGATAAACTGGTGATTTGCGATCTAGCGGTGGTGTGTGATTTTCCTGATGTGTTTCCGGAAGAAGTGAATGAATTGCCGCCAGAGCGTGAAGTTGAGTTCTCGATTGATTTGGTACCTGGTACTAGACCGATATCGATGGCTCCGTACCGTATGTCTGCTGTTGAGTTAACTGAATTGAAGAGTCAGTTGGAAGAGCTGTTGGATAAGAAATTTATTCGTCCGAGTGTGTCACCGTGGGGTGCACCAGTGTTATTGGTTAAGAAGAAAGAAGGTACTATGAGGTTGTGTGTGGACTACAGGCAACTGAATAAAGTGACGATCAAGAATCGGTATCCTTTGCCGAGGATTGATGATTTGATGGATCAGTTGGTTGGTGCGAGTGTGTTCAGCAAGATAGATTTGAGATCGGGATATCATCAGATACGTGTGAAAACTGAGGATATTCAGAAGACTGCTTTCAGGACAAGGTATGGACATTATGAGTATTCTGTAATGCCTTTTGG
The DNA here is from genome assembly GCF_024323335.1 of Lathyrus oleraceus. Lineage (NCBI taxonomy): Eukaryota > Viridiplantae > Streptophyta > Magnoliopsida > Fabales > Fabaceae > Lathyrus > Lathyrus oleraceus. The sequence continues at coordinate 456,855,141 of NC_066585.1, forward strand.
TGTGACTAATGCGCCTGGAGTATTCATGGAGTATATGAATAGGATTTTCCATCCGTATCTAGACCAGTTTGTTGTGGTGTTTATTGATGACATTTTGGTGTATTCGAAATCTGAAGAAGAGCATGCTGAGCATTTGAGAGTGGTTTTAGAAGTTCTACGAGAAAAGAAGTTATTTGCTAAACTCTCTAAATGTGAATTTTGGTTAGAAGAGGTTAGTTTTCTTGGTCATGTGATTTCAAGAGGTGGTGTTGCTGTTGATCCTTCTAAGGTAGAAGCGGTGTCTAAGTGGGAAGCTCCGAAGTCTGTTGCTGAGATTCGAAGTTTCCTTGGGTTGGCTGGTTATTATAGGAAGTTCATTGAGGGATTTTCTAAGTTGGCGTTACCGTTGACGATGTTGACTAGAAAGGGGCAAGCGTTTGTTTGGGACTCAAGATGTGAAGAAGGTTTCCAAGAGTTAAAGAGAAGGTTGACTACTGCTCCTATTCTGATATTACCGAGTTCGTCGGAATCATTTGAGGTTTACTGTGATGCTTCATTGTTGGGTTTGGGTGGTGTGTTGATGCAGAATAAGCAGGTTATAGCGTATGCTTCGAGACAGCTGAGGGTTCATGAGAGGAACTATCCGACACATGATTTAGAGTTGGCATCTGTGGTATTTGTTCTGAAATTATGGAGGCATTACTTGTATGGATCAAGATTTGAGGTTTTCAGTGACCATAAAAGTTTAAAGTATTTGTTTGATCAGAAAGAGCTGAATATGAGACAGCGGAGATGGTTAGAGTTTCTGAAGGATTACGACTTTGGTTTGAATTACCATCCGGGTAAAGCAAACGTAGTGGCTGATGCACTGAGTCGGAAATCATTGCATATGTCTATGTTAATGGTTAAGGAATTGGATTTGATTGAGCAGTTTAGAGACTTGAGTTTGGTGTGTGGGAGTACTCACAATAGTGTTAAATTGGGAATGTTGAGGTTAACGAGTGGTATTTTGGATGAAATTAGAGAGGGTCAGAAATCCGATATGCTTTTGGTGGATAAGTTGACTTTAGGGAATCAAGGTCAAGGTGGTGAATTCAGAGTCGATGAGAATGGTGTTTTGAAATTTGGTAATCGGGTGTGTATTCCGGATGTTACCGAGCTTAAGAAGAGTATTCTTAAGGAAGGACATCGTAGTGGCTTGAGTATTCATCCTGGAGCTACGAAGATGTATCATGATTTGAAAAAGTTATTTTGGTGGCCGGGAATGAAAAGAGAAATTGCAAGTTTTGTTTATTCCTGTTTGACTTGTCAGAAGTCAAAGATTGAGCATCAGAAGCCGTCTGGGCTAATGCAACCGTTGGCTATTCCAGAGTGGAAGTGGGATAGTATCAGTATGGATTTTGTTTCTGGTTTGCCGAGGACAAATAAGAATTTTGAAGCCATTTGGGTGATTGTGGACAGGTTGACAAAATCGGCTCATTTCATTCCGATCAGAATGGATTATCCGTTAGAGAGATTAGCCGAGTTGTATATTGAGAAGATTGTAAGTTTGCATGGTATTCCGTCTAGTATTGTTTCGGACAGAGATCCTAGATTTACATCGAAGTTCTGGGAAGGTTTGCAGAGGGCTTTGGGAACTAAGCTGAGATTGAGTTCTGCATATCATCCGCAGACTGATGGTCAGACTGAGAGGACGATTCAGTCATTAGAGGATCTTTTGAGGGCTTGTGTTTTGGAAAAAGGAGGTGCTTGGGATTGTTATTTGCCTTTGATTGAGTTTACCTACAACAATAGTTTTCATTCGAGCATTGGTATGGCACCGTTTGAAGCTTTGTATGGTAGGAGATGTCGGACGCCTTTATGTTGGTATGAGTCCGGTGAGAGTGCTGTGGTTGGACCGGAGATTGTTCAACAGACTACAGACAAGATTAAGATGATTCAGGAGAAGATGAGAATTGCTCAGAGTCGTCAGAAGAGTTATCATGATAAGAGGAGGAAGTCACTTGAGTTCCAAGAGGGAGATCATGTGTTTCTTCGTGTTACTCCGATAACTGGTGCTGGTCGAGCTTTGAAGTCGAAGAAGTTGACACCTCGATTTATTGGTCCTTATCAGATTTTGGAGAGGATAGGGGAGGTAGCCTATCGTATCGCTTTACCGCCGTCACTTGCGAATTTGCATGAGGTTTTTCATGTGTCTCAGTTGAGGAGGTACATTCATGATCCGTCGCATGTAGTCCAAGTAGATGATGTACAGGTGAGAGATAACCTGACTGTTGAAACATCACCTATGAGGATCGAGGATCGAGAGTTGAAGCAGTTGCGGGGTAAAGAGATTGCCTTGGTGAAGGTAGCTTGGGGAGGACCAGCAGGTGGCAACGTGACTTGGGAACTGGAGAGTAAGATGAAGGAGTCTTACCCAGAGTTGTTCGCTTGAGGTATGTCTTCGAGGACGAAAACTCTTTTAGTGGGGGAGAGTTGTAACACCCCGATAATAATAAAATAATTATTTAAATTGAGTTAATAATTTATTTATTAATTTAATTAAATAATTGGAAATTTTATTATTATTATTTTTGGATTATTATTATTATTCGGAAAATATATATATTTTGGAAATAAGAGAAAGAATCCCATTTGGTAAAAAGAAAGTTTCACGTGAAAACAGAGAACGATCGTGAAAGAGGAAAAGGGCAAAGAGACAGAGCAAGGGCTGAAGGTTGAAGAGAGAAAAGCTTGGAGCTCAAAGATTTGCCGGATTAATCAGGTAAGGGGGGTTTATCGTCGATTAATGGGTATTATGGGATAATATGTGATGGGTAGTGATAAGCCGTTATTTGACTCTAATTGGGATTGGTGAATGCTGGAATTACGTTGGTTAAACTGTGTTAAAAACTGAAATTGAATCCGTGATTGTATGTGTCGTGATTTTCCGATAGTGTAGCTTTTTACGGAATCGGAATCGGAGGTCCGGAAGTCCTCCAACGGCGGAAAATGCGGAGAATTCTGCGTTCTGCCTTGTGTTAGCGCAGGAACTGCTGTTTTGTCTGCGTTAACCGGTTAACCCAGGGTGTTAACCGGTTAACACTGTTATGATTTGTGAAAATGTGTTGTTTTGCCTGCGTTAACCGGTTAACCCAGGGCGTTAACCGGTTAACACTGTTGCGTTTTGCCAGAAAATGTGTTTTTGCCTGCGTTAACCGGTTAACCCAGGGCGTTAACCGGTTAACACTGTTGCAGAGTGGAAAAATTGGCTTTTTAATGTTGTGTACCTAATTGAGAGTTGGCCTATGTTGGCGTATGATGTAATAGGGATTATTTCCCGCTGTTTTGAGCAGTATAGGTATTAGTAGAGCGTGCTAATACTGTGTTTAATTGATTTACATGATAATGATGTGTTGATACATGTGTTGATGATGTATGATGGTATGCATAATGATGTGAATGTATGTATTATGCATGTATGTGTGAATGGACTGTTGTATGGCTTAGAGTGTGAGCATATGTCCGTTGTGAATTGTTGTTGATGCTGCATTGCTAGATGATTAGCGTGCATAGCATAGCCTTAGGGGCTGTAGCTAATTCCCATGGTGAGGAATTAGTGAGTGAACCATTGTGAGTTTGTTGTTGATGTTGCATGCTAGATGATTAGTGTGCATAGTCTAGCCTTCGGGGCTGTAGCTAATTCCCATGGTGAGGAATTAGTGAGTGAGTCACTAGGTCTCAAATGAGTGGGACTAGTGAGCTTAGTAGCCGTATCTGGAGGGATCGGTGAGCTTGAACTATATGTTCAAGAATAGTCGGTACCGCAGGTGTGGAGTCTCATTGCATAATGTATGTATGGCGTATAATATGAATGGATGTATTCCAATATTATACGTGTGTTTGAGTTGTTGTGGAGTATGATTTGAGATTATACTTGTGCTTTATGTTGATGTTGAGCTGATGTGCTGTTACTGATTGTATGTTGCGATTAGGGTGATTAATGTGTTAAATTACTTAACATGACATTATATTCTATAATGCTTATTATATTGATTGAGGAACTCACCCTTACAACTATTTTTCAGGTAACGAGAAATGAGTTGAGTAGAAGCGAATGCTTGGAGTCTAGTGTAGTCTCCCTAGTGGGTCATGCTCTGATAGATGTAACATCGGGAGGGAACATTTTAATTGTGTTGTTGATGATTGTTGAATCAGTTTACATGTAGTATGTTACATGTTTGATTAATTTGATTTATATCCGCTGCGATTTATGCAAATGTTTAATTGATTAAATAAAGAGCATGACAGTTATTTTGGAACATGGTGTGAATGATTGTGTGACACCCTTAACTGCATAATTACTCTGATATATGTTTATTATTTTAATTAAATATTTGGGGTATTTTAGAAGGGTGTTACATGCGACATGTTATATCGCCTCCAAGGGCGACAAGGATACCACGTAAGGATCCAACATTTATGATTGCCTTACAAGGCAATAAGGATCCCTCTATGAGGCTCAATGCTTGTAGTTGTCAGAGGGTGAAAAATCCCTTATAAGGGGGCAACATGTTATATCGCCTCTAAGGGAGAAAATGATCCCACTAGGCATAGGAACATAACCAGTACCCAAGGGTACCCACCCGAATTTGCCCCGAAGTTGACGGAGAAAACCCGCTTTGACTGAGTTTGAGTTTGGGTTTACCCTGATTATAAAATATGGGAACGTATCGGATAATGGGGACACTGATACCCACTCGAACCCGCCCCACTCACTTTATTATGTATATTATTATTTAGTTTTGATGATTTAGAATATTAAATATGTGACCAATGTTTTGATATTTTGATTTGTATTTATTATTTAAAACATTTGAAATATATGCATGAATTTTTTGAGATTTTATTATTTTATTATTTGTAATGTAATTCGATGTTTGCAAAAAATAAAATTTTTGATTAAAAAAGTTGATTTCACTAAATGGATGGTGGCAAAGCGGGAAACCTGAACCCAACCCGAACCTGTTTGGGACGGGTTTGGATTTTAATTCTCCATCCCCATCGGGGTTTGGGGCGGAGAATGGAGATTGTTTAGAGATTTCGGTTTGGGTTTGGGGGAGGTAATAACCGTCCATGACCCAACCTCGTTGCCAAACCTATATCCCACATAAGGATATAACGTTTGTGATCACCTCATATGGTGATAATTATCCCTATATGAGGATCCATCATTTGTGGTTGCCCTATAGGGCGACAAAGATCCCTTATGAGGGTCCAACATTTGTGATTGCCCTACATGGTGGAAAGAACCTCCCCATAAGGGTATGTCACTTATTTTTGCCCATAACTTGGATAAACATATACTGAAGCTTAATAGTTACGATGTAAAGGGAAATCGAGATGAGCATGTGAAACATTTTGGTGATTGTTTGGATTACTATCACGCTGATGATACTCCAAATTGCAATCTCTTTGCATTGACTATCACCTAATAAAATATGATATGGTTCAAATCTCTTCCTAACCGGAGCATCGATCATGGACCAACTTGTACGAAAACTTCACTGCCCGCTTCATCGCTAGAAAGATACAATCTACAACAATAATCGCAGTTAATAGTATTACCCATGGAAAGAAGGAGAGCTTGCAGGCGTATATCAACCATTTTATGATAGTAGTTATGGAAGTTGAAGCTTACAACGAAAGCCTTACATGCTATATTTTTTAAAATGGCTTGAAGCAGGATAGCTCATTCAGAGAGAAGCTATGGTGTACGGAGGCCCATATTTTGAAAAGGATACTGAATATGGCTAAACCTTTATTAATTATGAAGATAAGCTTATAGCCTAAGGAGATAGCCAGACGCCGACAGACACACGCCCTAGTTGGTCATCATGGAAGGAGTTTAACTGACATTGAAAGAAAGGCAATTGCGAGATCCATAATCGGTTTGACTACACTCCCCTCAACATTTCTCGAGAGAAAATATATAAAGAATGTGCTAACACGGAGTTCTAAAAACCTGAGATAAATAACCCCTTACAGGTTAGAGAGTCTTCAAGGACCAATAAATCAAAGTATTATTATTTTCATATATGTCATGACCATACCACCAACGACTGCATCTAGCAGAAGGATGTAATTGAGAGTTTGGTCAAGATATGCCATTTGGACGAGTACGCCAAATACATCAATATAGATCGAGATGATTCCCTAAAGAGTAATTCAAAACCCCAAGACGACTAACCAGGGGTAAAAAGGCAAGCAACGAGGAAGAAGATGTGCATAAAAGGAAGCATTTGTACATTGTTACATCATGATATGCACCATGTGAGCAAATGACCTATCCAATGGGATGATGAAAATGAACATTGAAATTCTGGTATTAGATATGAGATGTCGAAGGTAATGTCACGACACTAATATCTGTTAACACACAATGGATAAAAATACAGAATGGTAAAGCAAATAACACAAGCAATTGTTAACCCAGTTCGATGCAACTCACCTACGTCTGAGGGCTACCAAGCCAGGAAGGAAATTCACTAAAATAGAATTAGTTCAAAGACTCTCCGTACACTTCAACAAGTTACAGTCTGTCTCACCTAATCTCTACCCGTGCAATTTCTACCTAAGCACTCTTAGATATGAGAACCCACTCACTTTCCTACAATCACACATCAGTGATTTTAAACAACAATGTCTTGTGAAAAGAAAATACTTTTCAATTACACACTCTTAATTTTACTTCACAGTTTCAATCAAGAAGATACACTCTTGATCTTGCTTAACAGCTCTGATCAAGAAGACACACACTCTTGCTTAACAACTTTAGAGTGACAAATTACAACCACAAATCAGTCCAATTCAATCATTAATAGATGACTTGAATGACCTACAAGTCTCACGACTAAACAGACTTAAACCCTAACTTTCTCTCTATATTTCGCTCAGTATTGGTTGTGTCTTCAAACAGGTTTTCTAAGTCTCTTTTTATAGAAGCTTTCAGCTGGGCTTGGACATCTTGAAAACCCTAAATCTATTTTCCAATCAAATCTTTTTATAACAGCTGGTTAGATCTCCTTGGAAAATAAGTAAATCTGGTTGTAATCCATGATTGAATGCGCCAGCTAATCATATCTTCAATCATACAAAGATTGTCATTAATTATGCAATCACAAAACACCAGACATTCATACTGAATATTATGTGTACGGGATGTCATGACATCGGGTCTGACATCTTGGAAAAATCCTACATAATCCAATAATTCCTTTTATAACTTCCAGCAGGTACAGCCATATCAGATGTCATGACCTTGTGTATGTCATCTGAAACAATCCTGCATGAACATGTCTTTCATTTAAGATCCAGCAGGTACATCCAATATCAGAAGCCTTATCATTGTATGTGGCATTCTGAAACAATCCTGCATGAATATGTTATTGAACTCCAGCAGGTACATAGGATATCTTATGTTAAGACATCACACATAACATCTTGTGAACACTCTTTGTTTTACCAAAATTGCTGCCAACACTTAGAATCAACAAACTCCCGCTTTGACAAATTTTGGCTAAAACATATATCTGTCCTTTTTGTTCACAAGGTAAACTATCAGCAGTTAAACAACTTAACAGTAGTTTAATCAGCAGCAGAAGCAAAGCAATTACTAGTTATGGCTACTAGTAATGCACACATGCACAAGGGTACTTCTCCTCCCCCTAAATCTATGCAACAAAAACAGAATTACTAGTTATGGATGCAACTAGTAAGACACACAATGCACAAGGGTACTCTTTCTCCCCCTAAATCTGTGCACACAACAAACAGTCTTCATAAACATAACAGCTACTGTAACTCCAGCACCTGTACCAGCCAGAATGTCATTCTGACATCTGCTTCAACAACAACACATGTGCACCATATCAGACATCCTCTTTGGCATCTGTAAACAGAATCATATCATTCTGTTTTAACACCTCCTGTGCACTAACAATAGCTTTCCTTTTGTCCAGCCACATACATATCACAACTCCCACAACAGCTTTCATATATCCACTACTCCCCCTTTTTAGTCAAAATTGACCAAAGGTGACCAATTCTCATAGCATCTTCACACCCATCACATCCTTCACTACACCATACCTCACAAAACTCCATACTCTTTTTGTGAGAACCATCCACAGACTCCTTTGATTGCCATAGATTCTCATACACACAAATCCCCAATTTTCCTCTTAAACATTCAAATTGATTGGCATCCAAAGATTTTGTGAATATGTCAGCTAATTGCCTCTCTGTAGGAACATGCTCCAGTGCTATGATCTTCTCTTCCACAAGTTCTCTGATGAAGTGATGCCTAATATCAATGTGCTTTGTCCTGCTGTGCTGAATAGGATTCTTGGAGATATTTATAGCACTCAGGTTATCACAGTACAATGTCATGACGTCTTGTGTGACATTGTATTCAGACAATATTTGTTTCATCCAGACCAGTTGAGAACAACTACTTCCAGCTGCTATGTATTCAGCTTCAGCAGTGGATAGAGATACACAGTTTTGTTTCTTGCTGAACCATGAAATCAGATTGCTCCCTAAGAAAAAACATCCTCCTGATGTGCTCTTCCTATCATCAGCACTTCCAGCCCAGTCTGCATCACAGTATCCAGTCAACATAGATCCAGATCCATGAGTATATAGCATCCCATAGTCACTGGTGCCATTGACATATTTCAGTATTCTCTTCACTTGGTTTATGTGACTGACTTTTGGTTCAGCTTGATATCTAGCACACACACACCAACAGCAAATGCAATGTCAGGCCTGCTCGCTGTGAGATATAGCAGACTGCCTATCATGCTTCTGTATAGACTTTGATCTATACTTACACCATTTTCATCTTTGGAGATTTTTACATGTGTAGGAGAAGGTGTTCTTTTATGGCTTGCATTCTCCATGCCAAACTTCTTCACAATGTTCTTGGCATACTTGCTTTGAGATAGAAAGATAGAGGCTTCCATCTGTTTGACTTGTAGCCCAAGAAAGTAGGTCAGTTCTCCAACAAGGCTCATCTCAAACTCAGATTGCATTTGTCTAACAAAATGTTCAACCATTTGTTCTGACATCCCACCAAATACAATGTCATTTACATATATTTGTGCCATCGTGAGCTTTCCTCCTTCATTCTTCACAAACAGAGTTTTGTCAATACCTCCTTTCCTGTATCCATTGTCAGTGAGGAACACTGTGAGTCTCTCATACCAAGCCCTGGGAGCTTGCTTCAACCCATAGAGGGCTTTCTTTAATCTGTACACATGTTGTGGAAGATTTGGATCTGTGAATCCTTTAGGCTGTTCAACATATACTTCTTCATTTAAGTAGCCATTCAGGAAGGCACTTTTTACATCCATTTGAAACAACTTGAATTTCATAATACATGCCACTCCAAGCAATAGTCTAATGGACTCAAGGCGAGCTACAAGAGCAAATGTTTCATCAAAGTCTACTCCTTCAACTTGAGTATATCCTTGAGCTACTAATCTAGCTTTGTTTTTAGTAACAACCCCTTGTTCATCAGATTTATTCTTATATACCCACTTTGTTCCTATGACATTTACTCCTTCAGGTCTAGGAACCAATTCCCATACTTCATTCCTCTTGAATTGGCCTAACTCCTCTTGCATGGCATTGATCCAGAACTCATCAGTCAAGGCTTCCTTGATATTTCTGGGTTCAATCTTTGACACAAAGCAGCCATGTGAGATCACTTCCCTTGATCTAGTAGTGACTCCTTTATCTGGATCTCCTATGATAAGATCTTTGGGATGATCCTTCTGAATTCTGATAGAGGGTCCCTTGTTGATTTTGTCCTCTTCAGGTTCAGCTTGAGGAGGTTCTTCTTCCTTATTTTTGTCTGAGAAGTCAGCTGGAGAATTATTCAAAGATGTCTTGACATCGTCTGTGACATCCGTCTGTTGGTCATCAACCACAACATTAATTGATTCCATCAATACATTAGTTATGGAATTAAAGACCCTGTAAGCTCTTCTATTTGTTGAATAGCCCAGAAATATTCCTTCATTACTTTTGGGATCCATCTTCCTTCTTTGCTCACGATCAGCCAGGATATAGCATTTGCTACCAAATACATGGAAGTATTTGACTGTAGGTTTTCTTCCTTTCCAGACTTCATAAAGGGTTGTGGGAGTCCCTTTCTTTAATGTCACTCTGTTGTGAACATAGCAGGCTGTGTTCATGGCTTCATTCCAAAAATGATAGGGCAGTTTCTTAGCATGAATCATAGCTCTGGCTGATTCTTGAAGAGTCATATTCTTTCTTTCCACCATACCATTTTGCTGGGGAGTGATGGGAGATGAGAACTTATGATGAATTCCTTCTGAAGAGCAGAATTCATCAAATTTGCTGTTCTCAAACTCCTTTCCATGATCACTTCTAATTTTGTCAACAGGACTTTCTTTTTCCCTTTGAAGTTTCAGACACAGCTCCTTAAAGACTTCAAATACATCAGATTTTTCTCTTATAAAATTGATCTAGGTGTATCTGGAGAAGTCATCCACCACCACATATGCATATTTCTTCCCACCAAGGCTTTCTACTTGCATGGGTCCCATCAAGTCCATATGAAGGAGTTCCAGGACTTTGGTAGTTGTGTCATGTTTGAGCCTCTGGTGTGACATCCTTGTTTGTTTTCCAATCTGACATTCTCCACAAATTTTTCCCTCATCAATCTTTAAGTTGGGAATTCCTCTAACAGCTTCAACTGATATGATCCTCTTCATACCTTTAAGGTGCAGATGGCCCAATCTTTGATGCCATATCTTCACTTCTTCTTCTTTGGCTAAGGTACACATTGAAGAGTATCCAGTTTCTTGAGAGCTCCACATGTAGCAGTTGTCTTTGGACCTAACTCCCTTTATGATTACTTTATTTTCTTTGTTAGTAATCAGACATTCAAGTCTGGTGAAGTTTACATTCAGACCTTGATCACATAGTTGACTGATGCTTATAAGATTAGCAGTTAATCCCTTAACAAGTAGGACATCATCAAGGTCAGGAACTCCAGGGCAATCCAGCCTACCCATTCCCTTGATTTCACCCTTTGCACCATCACCAAAGGTAACATAACTCATGGCATGAGGATGAAGTTCAGTTAGCAGGTTTTTGTTCCCAGTCATATGTCTGGAGCAACCACTGTCAAAATACCAATCCTCTTTAGCTGAAACTCTGAGGGAAGTGTGAGCTATTAGACTTGTGACCTTTGTCTTAGAAACCCATTGCTTTTTGTTGACAGTCTTGTGATGTTTGGACCTTGATTGGTGTTGAGACTGAATAGGGCCAGGATAACCATATAGCTTATAGCAGAAGGGCTTCAGGTGACCAAATTTTCCACAGTATTGGCATTTCCATCTTTTATGTTTTCCTTTCTGCTGTTGTGACATCTGATGTGACATCTCAGGTTTGCTTTTAACATGGCTGCACTTAGGTTTGGCTTGGGATTTGGCACCAGTGTAACTGCTCTCAGGCTTTGAGTCATTATACCCAATGCCAGATTTGTCTCCTGTTATTTGTCCAGTTTGGAGAATCTTGTCTAAGGAGTCAGATCCATTGCTTAACATCCTTACATACTTGTTCGTCTCTTCTAGTTTAGAATTTAGAAACATGACTTCAGTTTTCAACTTAGAGATGGTTTTCACATGGTCTGCCTTCTCTCTTTCTAGCTGTGTTATCTTCTGACTTTCAGCTTGTGGATTTTCAACTAGCTTGGCATTCAGAACCACAGCTTATGTTTGTAACTTGGAGATGGTTTCCAAGTATTCTACCTTCTCATTCTCAAGTTGAGTTATTTCTTTCTTCTGGTTTAAAACTTGCTTGCTCAGCTCTACACTTTTATGACACAACTCTCTGTAGGTAGAGGCCAATTCCTCAAAGGTTACTTCACCATCACTTGAGTCTTCATCAGATCCCCATCTTCCTGTCAAAGCAGTCACAAGATTTGCAGCCTCCTCTGTATCACTCTCATCTGACCAGGTGGCAGCAAGACTCATCTTCTGCTTATTGAGGTAGGTTCCACATTCAGTTCTAATGTGTCCATACCCATCACATTCATAGCACTTTACTTTTTTTCCTTCTTTGGGCTTCTCCTCTGACCTTACTCTTCTTCCATTGCTGATGTCAGGTGAGATGTTCTTGACATTTTCCTTGGCTCTTACATCCATTTTCTTTAACAATCTGTTGAACTGTCTCCCCAACATTGCAACTTCATTGTCCCACTCTTTATCCTCATCTTGACTGTTTTCCTCTTCCGTGTTTGATATGAAGGCAATTCTTTTGTTTTTCTTTTCAGTTCCATCATTCAATCCCATCTCAAAGGTTTGGAGGGAACCAATTAGCTCATCTACCCTCATGTTGGAAATGTCTTGAGACTCTTCTATGGCAGTCACCTTCATTGCAAATCTCTTAGGGAGTGACCTGAGTATTTTTCTTGCCAGTTTTTCATCTGTCATCTTCTCTCCCAGGGCTCCTGAAGCATTAGCAATCTCAAGGATACTCATGTGAAATTCATGAATGTTTTCATCTTCTTTCATTCTTAAGTTTTCAAACTTGGAGGTGAGCAGCTGAAGTCTAGACATCTTTACCCTAGAGGTGCCTTCATGAGTGGTCTTGAGAATGTCCCAAGCATCTTTGGCCACTTCATAGTTGTTTACCAGCCTGAAAATATTTTTGTATACCCCATTGAATATTGCATTCAATGCTTTAGAGTTTCCAAGAGCAAGATCATCCTCCTCCTTAGACCATTGTTCTTCAGGCTTCTTCTCAGTAGTGGCTTCTCCTTCTTTAGTAATGACAGGATGCACCCAACTTGTTAACACAACTTTCCAAGCCTTGTTATCAAGGGATTTCAAAAACGCTACCATTCGAGGTTTCCAATAGTCATAGTTAGAACCATCCAAAATTGGTGGCCTATGAACATATCCTCCATCTCTCTCCATTGTACCAGAAAGTATTGCCCCTAGATCTCACCCAGAACCAGAGTAAGATGCCTGCTCTGATACTAATTGAAATTCTGGTATCAGTTATGAGATGTCGAAGGTAATGTCACGACACTAATATCTGTTAACACACAATGGATAAAAAATACAAAATGGTAAAGCAAATAACACAAGCAATTGTTAACCCATTTCGGTGCAACTCACTTATGTCTGGGGGCTACCAAGCCAGGAAGGAAATTCATTAAAATAGAATTAGTTTAAAGACTCTCTGTACACTTCAACAAGTTACAGTCTTTCTCACCTAATCTCTACCCGTGCAATTTCTACCTAAGCACTCTTAGATATGAGAACCCACTCACTTCCCTACAATCACACACCAGTGATTTTAAACAACAATCCCTTGTGAAAAAAATACTTTTCAATTACACACTCTTGATTTTACTTCACAGTTTCAATCAAGAAGACACACTCTTGATCTTGCTTAACAACTTTGATCAAGAAGACACACACTATTGCTTAACAGCTTTAGAGTGACAAATTACAACCACAAATCAGTCCAATTCAATCATCAATGGATGACTTGAATGACCTACAAGTCTCACGACTAAACAGACACAAACCCTAGCTCTCTCTCTATATTTCACTCAGTATTGGTTGTGTCTTCAAATAGGTTTTCTAAGTCCCTTTTTATAGAAGCTTTCAGCTGGGCTTGGACATCTTGAAAACCCTAAATCTATTTTCCAATCAAATCTTTTTATAACAGTTGGTTAGATATCCTTGGAAAATAAGTAAATCTGGTTGTAATCCATGATTCAATGCGCCAGCTAATCATATCTTCAATCATATAAAGATTGCCATTAATTATGCAATCACAAAACACCAGACATTCATACTGAATGTTCTGTGTATAGGATGTCATGACATCGGATCTGACATCCTGGAAAAATCTTGCATAATCCAATAATTCCTTTTATAACTTCCAGCAGGTACAGCCATATCAGATGCCATGACCTTGTGTATGTCATATGAAACAATCCTGCATGAACATGTCTTTCATTTAAGATCCAGCAGGTACATCCAATATCAGAAGCCTTGTCATTGTATGTGGCATTCTGAAACAATTCTGCATGAATATGTTCTTGAACTCCAGCAGGTACATAGGATATCTTATGTTAAGACATCACACATAACATCTTGTGAACACTCTTTGTTTTACCAAAATTGCTGCCAACACTTAGAATCAACAAATATCATAAAGCTAATGTCATCCACAAGAAATGCGAAAGTACCTTAATAAAGGGCCCATAAAGTTCGATGTTAAGTTTCAGGATAATGAAAAGGTCAAGGGAATCCCAAATGATATATTCCTATTAATCATAACACGATCAACCACTTTGATGTTTCCCGGATATTGATTGATAGTGGCAGCTCTTAGGACATAATGTACTTAGAGCTTTTTGAGAAGATATGCCTAAAGAAAGAGAACTTGTGGTTGTATGAGGAGTTCAATTTGCAAGCCTTTAACAACACAATGACTCATCCTTAGGGGTACATAAAATTGAGGATTATATTGGGGGAATGAGGAAGATGTCATAATAGTCGACTCATAGTTCCTGTCGGTTCTTTGCAAAAATGTCTACAAATGTATCCTTGACAAACCCTTCGTGACAATCCTAAACGTGATACCATCCTCTGTTCATCTTAAGGTGAAGTTCCACAACCTCCACGGTGAGCCAATTCTGGTAAATGTCGACCTTATTGGAATTAAGAGAATCTACCAGCTGTCTGTAGTGGTAAATTCATGATCATCAAGTTATGGATAAGCAAGACATCAAATAACAAGAGTCGTCGCCGCGCTTTTATTGTTTCCAAGGGAAAATGGAAAATTACGAACAAAAACCCAAAAGTAAGAAGTTTTCAAATCAAAACTAATAAAATGTCAGAGATTACAAGTAAGGGGGATGGTTACACAAAGGGAAGGTGTTAGCATCCAAAGTGTCCTAGGTACTCCTAAGGAGCCCTTTCTTGTGTGTATATGTATTTTGTACAAAGTGATGTTTACAAACAAATAAAATAGGGGATGAGAAAAGAATTCATTAATTATATTTTTGTGTTTGACAAGACCTTCGGACTTGTGCCTACGTACCAACATAAGAATGAGGGATCAAAACCTCGTAGTTCGTGATACAAATTTCAAAGTGGATGCATTGTTTTTAACCAAAATTAAGTTTGAAAGGCACAAAGGCCTAAAAAATGGTTTGAATGAGTTAGTTCTTTTTGGCTTTTTTGAAAGTTTAGGTTAAGTATAATTAAGTCTATTTACAAGTTTGGCTAAGAAAAGAAGTTTGAAAATGCAATGGCATAAGGCTAAAGTTTTTAGTTTGCAAAGTGGTCAAAGTTTAGAACAAAACTAGTTCAATCAAAGAAGAATTTTTAAAAGGAGGGAGAGATTTTGAAGTTAAACAAATGGGGAGGAGATGAAGGGACTAATCCTATGCACAAAATTAAAAGTTAAGAGTTGAAAAGATCTGACCAATGGGTAGCATTCCAATAGACAAGAATGTCTTATAGAAATCCCAAATTCCCTTGGATAGTAGAATCAAGCCACAAACAAATGCATACAATATTATCTTGAAGAGCAATGCATCAAATAAAGATAGCCCCATCCAAGCTTTAACCATTCCATGATCTCCTTCAAATTTGCCCATGTAGCAGATGAATTCCACAAGTCACAGGTTCAAAATAACAACTTCACAATGATTATGTTGCAGATGAACTCAAAGGAATCTTCAATGATGTATCAAATGAAATTTCAAATTGCAAGCACTTGGTTACATGAAAGTTGGCATTGGCCAAGTCCTTTAGCATAGGGAGGTTGCATAGATTCTAAGTCCAATTGTCCAAGATTAAGCGAACAGCCCACACAAAAGTTTTTTAGGGTTTTTGTTATTATTATGTACATTAATGGTCCAAGACCACACCAATAAACAAAACGTACACAAGCAAGATATATCACACAATATGGTCCAAATGGACAAAGGGAAAATGGCATTTAACATCAACAATTAGAGTGGTATGAATAATGGCAAATGAATAAAGCTTAACAATTAAAGTGCATTAAAAGTAAATGGCTTGAAATCAAATGTCAGTTTTTAATGAGTTAGAAGTTAGTATTGTTTTGCTTTTGCTTTTTTTGTTTTAAGTCATTCTTTGGAGAACATTCAACCCACTTATCACAAGCATGGATCCTTGAGCCAAGATATCTTACAAAGGAAGGAAAAAAGGCCAAGTTTCCATACAATACCATGAAAGAGGGGAGACTTACAATCTCACTAACTAGAATGCTATGCCTTTTGTGTCAAAAATTTAGCGATATGTTAAGTAATCGTAATTGGACTTATGTAGAAGTCACAACGATTTGAGGTCGGGCAATAGAATTTTGGTGTTAATTCATGTTACAAACATAATATAATGGACCATGCTCATGAAACATACCAAAAAGAATATGCAAAAAAGGTGGTCTAATCTCATCCATACTTATGTCAATTTTGCAATCAACTAGCCTTAGGATTTAGAGACATCATAGACCAAATGAAATGGATGCATAAAGAAGGGGAATTAGATGAAGGGGGGGGGGGGAAGGGGAATGGATCATAAATCAAATTGGTCAAAGGAGGACTTTTACCAAGTTAATATCATTCATTCATTTTGGGAGATGGAATGTACATTCCATCAATCCCCTAAATCCAATGATATTAACCTAGCAACATCAAATCAACCTTGACCAAGGCCCAACAACACAAGTCAAACCTACACAAACCATCACAAGAGGTCAACACAATTATTTGACATTTATTCAATTTAAAAATACTAAAAATAATGCATTAAATTAAATATGGTTTGTCAAATTCCTAAAACCTCATCAAAACACCAAAGAAATGGCCATGAGATTTATCATAGGTCAAACAAGGTCAAAGGACCTTGGAGAAAAAATTTCAGAATTTTTAAAGACTTAAAAGTATTTTTAAACAATTAAAAATAATCACCAAATCAATTAAATTATTAAAAATATTAATAATGATCCAAAAAATAATTTTAATTCAGAATATGAAAGAGGAATTTATTTAAATTTTTTTGGTGAAACTCTCATATTTTTTGGATCAATATTAAAATTAATATGAATTAATGAAAATCAAATGAATTAAAACAAAAATCAAAAAAACGTGAGCCACTTGATCTCCCTCATTAATTGAGGTGGCAGATCAAGTGGATCAGCGTGCGCGTTCCATGGTGGAACCTAGTCAGCGCACCACACGCGTGGTAATCAAAACCAACGCCTAAGATTAAAACATTTCAAATGGATCATGTGGTCTGGGGACGTGCCAACACACCGCCAGAGCCAGAGCTCCGGTCTTCTTCTCCGATGGACCTCACCGGACTGTCCACTCTAAACCATCACCAAAATAAAAACGGAGGACATGATCTGAAAGAAAAAATGGCGTAGAACATGAATCTGACCTCAATTTTAACTAACTCCAAATTTATAAAAAGATATGAGGAGTTGAATTTTGAGGTGTGACAACTGAGTTGCTTCGATTTGACCTCAAACAACCCAATTTTCTTGCCTACATTGGTAGGACTTCAGACAACCAAAGATCCAAGAGAATTGATGAGAATTGAGTGAGAATCGAAGAGAAGAAGTTTTCTAAAATTTAACTTCAATGTTGTGCAGAAATGGATCTTGCTTGCTTCAACCTTGATCTGATCACACTTTAGAAGCTTGTAGGAGAGGTTTAGCAATGATACAAAGCTTTGGATCCTGGAGTTTCTGAATCTCCAAACAGTGACATTCAAACTCAATTTTCAAATTGAAAATTCTCAGGTTTTCCTTTGAATGGTGAGGGTTTCAATTGGGGGGCAAAGTTGGCGCGCAAGGTGTGTTTGAATTGAGCTCCAAGGGCCTGTATTTATAACAATTGGACTGATATTTGCACACTTGAAAAATTGCTAAATTTGGATATTTCATGCACAAGCTTGCATTGGCGTATACAGGCCCATGAAGCAATCCAATTTGATCCATGTACAATCATTCTAAAGTTCAAATGAGGCTTGGATGTCAAGGCAATGTGCAATGTGAAATGAGACTTGTTCAATGGTATAGGTCAAAAATGACCTATAATGTATCCTCATATCACATGCTCATAAAAGTTGAATTAGATCTCACTCCAAACATCAAAGTTTAAATAGACATCTTGAATTTGATTCTGAAACTTGTAAATCTTTCATATCATAAAAATTTAGCAAGTTATGGCCTTGGGAAGTTGACATTTAAATTAGGGTTTAGACAAAATGACCTATAATGTTTCAACATAGAAAATGATTTTCCAAGCAAAACTAGCTCTAGGTCTCAACATGAAAGTTGTTTTGAATTTCATTTATAGTAACTTTTCTCTTGGAATCATTTTCATATGGTGAAATTGTAGGAGATAGAGTCTAGGGAGACCCAGTTTTGATCAGATGAATTCATTTGGCCAACCACCATCAACCAACTTGCTAACCTTAAATTCTCTTGACTTTTTATGCTCATTGTAGATCATATATACATAAGATGATGAACTTTGAAGTGTCCCTTGAGAAATTTGATCAATTGGTGAGATAGCTTGTTGGAGAAGTTACTTAAGATACCCAGTCAGACTAGGGTTTCCAAGGTAAATCATTTCCAAACTCTTGAAGAATGCTTGATCAATATAACATGTAGAGATCACTGGGACTCATATATGATGCTTAGAGACATTGTGGATCAATCCTTGGTTGTGCTTTTAGCCATGAGGGTCTCAAACCCTAGGTGTGAACTTGATGAATTTTGATGATCATGCCCTACCTACAAAAGAGTTAGGCAAATACAAAGACATTTTTTTAGTATTTTGGTTAGTGAAATGATAAAATACAAGTATGATACAATCACATGGTGCTTGGTGATCTCTCCCAAAATAAACCCAATGAGAGGGGGGTAAGGAGGATGCCAAGGTATGATCCCAATGCTAATGCATATGATGAGACTGCATGAGGGATCTTAGGGTAAAAATTGGGGTCTTACAACTGTCCCTATTTAAGGACGTTCTAACTGAGGAGATGAAGGTTAAAATCTTCGTATCGACTCAGTAGAATGGGCTTAAATAACAACATAGAAACAAATTTTGGTCTATAAGAGACCTCATGATGCATATGATATAAGTGTAAAAAACAAAGTCTCTGTGGGGAAATGTTGCCACAAAGGAAAAGAAATCAGAGAGACCGAAGATCTGCAGGAGTATAATGCATTCCATAAGGAAAACTCACTGGGGAGACATAGACTCTCGGGGGATAAAAGGTTACGCATAGGCCAGGTTGCAACTTAAAAACTGCTGGGACACTAGAGGAATTCCATAAAATGGAAAGACTCAGCTGGGGAAACAAAACATCTGCAGGGGATTACAAGTAAATCAGGATAAAACTGAAGTTCTTGAATCAATGCAGGGAAAAGTGATTTCACTAAGGAAATGCGCACTCAACTCAACTGGGGAAGAAATAAACTTTAATGCAGGAGGAGCAAAAATCTATTATCCAATACCTATCACTGGGTAAGGAGATAATAAAAGTCTGACAGAGAGGACACCTGTCATCGGTTAGGATTAACATATCAAGGATGACTCGCTGGGAACCAACAGGAGAGAATATTCATTACTGGTTATTGGATAAGAATATCTTTGTTGGGGAAAACTGCAGAAATAGGATTTACAACTACCAGTTACTGGGCAGAAGACCAAAGATGAGAATACCCGTTACTGGTTAAGGTGAACATATAAAGGATAGACTCAAAGGAAAGAAAATCCGTCATCGATTAAGATGAACATATCAAGGATAGTCTTGCCTGGGAATTATTAAGGAGGATACCCGTCATCGGTTAAGATGAACATATTAAGGATAAACTAACTGAATAAAAAGGTAGGAATTACATCTATCGAATACTGGATAGAAGACCATCAAAGAGAAAATCTGTCACCGGTTAGGATGAACATATCAAGGATAGACTTTGTTAAGGGGAAGAGCAGGATTTACAACTACCAGTTACTGGGTAGAAGACCGCAAAGAGAAGGAAACATGTTATCGGTTAAGATGAACATATCAAGGATTAACTCTATGGGGAATAAAATAAGGATTACAACTACCTTTTTACTGGGTAGAATACCAAGGATGAGAATATCCATCATCGGTTAGGATGAACATATTAAGGATAGACCCAAGTAAGGGAAGAAAATATCTGTCATTGGTTAAGATGAACATATCAAAGATATACTTCCCGGGGAAACGTGAAAACGAATCCGCTGGGGAGAAAAAGTTGCTCTTGCCGGGTATTGGGAAAAAATGAAAAACATGAGAAGAATATTACCAGTTACTAGGTAATAAGCTCTCAGGGGACCAAAAGCATCTATCTAGGTAAGATCTAGAAAGAAAATGTTAATTAAGACTTAACCCAATAAGGATATAGCTCGAGAGGAGTAATTCCATCCAGGTAATCAACTGGGGAGGAAACTAAAACAATGATCATCCACAATGAAATAATTCAGTGGGGAAAGGAGAAAAGTTAAAATCTTTATGCTTAAGGGGCCAACACTCTACAATTGAGAATGGACAGACACCAGATTTATAGGGATAAAGTACCGCCATAACAAAGAAGAAGAATCTCAGACAATGAATCAACAAATATGATTATGCAAAAATATGTAATCATGAAATTATATGTATATGTTTATGTATATGTATATGTATATATATATATATATATATATATATATATATATATATATATATATATATATTATTATATATATATATATATATATATATATATATATATATATGTATATGTATATGTATATGTATATGTATATGTATATGTATATGTATATGTATATGTATATGTATATGTATATGTATATGTATATGTATATGTATATGTATGATGATTATGCTGACAAAACGATCGCAAAGGATACAAAGGTGTCGCAAAAATTTGAATCCTCGGTCAATCCACAACAAAGCGATACAACTGTCGGAGAAAAGGGAGATCGACATCCCAAAGGCTTAACACTATCTGGGGAAGAAGGAGATTTGTTGAGGAAAGGAAATATTATCGAATCTGCAGGGAATTTTAGGTCAACACCATATCAAATGGGAGACAACCGTACAGAGGATAAACACAAATAGCTGCTCAGAAACCAGGAGGAAACTCTGACTGGGAGTGAGTAGGATGTGAAGGTGAGAAAAACAAGAAAGGGGGGGGGGGGGGTTGAATTGTTTTGAAAAATAAGCGCTTTTTCAAAATGAAAATCACACAAGGATTTTATACTGGTTCGCTTATAACACAAAGCTACTCCAGTCCACCCGGCCGAGGTGATTTCGCCTTCAACAAGGACTTAATCCACTAATCTTGAAAGATTGATTACAAACAACGTCTAAGAGAAAGATCTCTTAGTCCTCTCAAGTATACAGACTACACAGAGTCACTTGAGGAAATAAACAAACAATAGATAAAAGATTTATGTAATCTAGAGTGCTTCTAAGAAAGCAAATATTACAATAGTAAGAACAAAGTGATTCACGTTATAAGCAAAAGCTTCGTGAAGATTTAGAGAGCAAGAGTGTTTTCTTGAGCGTTGATGTTTCAGTATGATTTTTTCCTTGTATATATTATTTACTGAATGTTGATTTGCAGTCCTTTATATAGAAGAGAAGGATCCGTTGAAAAATCATGGCAGATAATAACTCTTGAATAATAATTAGTGCCATATCTTATGTTGCTCGTTGTCAAAGCAACTTTCACTTCTTGAATGACTACTTACCACAAATAGTTCCTTATCATTTGTATTTTTGGAGTTAACGTCTCTTCCTGTATTAGGAAATCCATTTCCATAACTTTATTTGAAGTTAACGTTACTCTTCCTTATTTAGCAATTCCATAATCAGAGTCTTCATGTTTCTGGAGATCTTGGAATCTGCTATCTAGCTTCTGATGTTGATCTTTTGAGTTCTGATGATTTCTTCAGATAACGCCAAGAGCTTCTGAAGTTTGACATGTTGTTGTTCAGAATCAGAATTTCTAGAGCGTACTTCTTGTTCAGATGCTTCTGATATTTTGCTGTTTTGCTCAGAGTTAGACTTTCTTGAACGTGTTTCTACTTCAGATGCTTCTTATCTTATGATAATTTGTATCTGATCTGGTTCTGTATCTGATGACATCATCAGATCTCTTCCTTCTTTCTTTAGAACCCTGCACACTTAGAAACTTTTCGTTAGGGTGCCATTTTTGGTTTCATCCTTTGTTATCATCAAAATCATGGAATCTGTTGTAGAACAATTTTTGTTCTTACAATCTCCCCCTTTTTGATGATGACAAAACAACCTTAATTAGCAGATGAAACATATAAAATATCAGATCAGATAGACAAGAGCTCCCCCTGAGATAGTGCTAGGGAGTTCAGAAGTTCTTACCAGAGCTTCTAAGTAAAGAGGTTTCTTGATACCTTCTGCAATTTCTCAAGTCCAGGTTAGATAAATTTATTTTTAAGAAAAATATGTTGCAGAATGCTTAAGGTATTTAGACAATATTTTCATCAGAGCTATTAATGACTTCTCCCCCTTTTTGTCAGAATCAAAAAGTCATAGCAAAAATAAATAATTGAAGAGAAAAACATTGTATTTAGATAAAAAGCAACAGAGGCAAAAAGAACAAGTAAACATCAGAAACAGAGAAATCAGAGCAACAAGCAACAAGTCCTAAGTGCCTAGGGGTTCGGAGGCGGAGGCATTCTCTGAAGCAACATAGCCAGCATGTTCTGAATGTTGTCGTTGACAGTGTCTTGTTTATCCATTATGGCACGGAGTTCATTCTGATCTTGCTTAAGTTCTTTCAGCGTCTGGAGAACCATAGGGATAACAGAAGAAGAAGACTCCCCCTGAGTCAGAGCCTGCTGTGCTTCAGCAGCAGCCTGCGCTTCAGCAGCAGCTTGTGCTTCAGCTTCGGCAGCAGCAGCATCAGCCAGAGCTTTAGCTTTAGCTTCCTTTATCCTTAGAATTTCAGCTTCTCTTGCTCTTTCTTCCTCCAGCCTTCTAGCCTCTTCTTCAGCTTCTCTTGCTAATCTCTCTTCTTCCAGTCTTCTGGCTTCAGCTTCTCTTGCAAGTCTTTCCTGGAGTCTTGCCTCAGCATCTCTGATGTAGTCATTTCTGACTTGTTCAGAGATGTGCTTCAGTCTAAAAGCCTCAGAGGTCATCCAGCCAATGACTCTGTTCTAGTGTGTCCTTACAGAGTCAGGATCATCACTGACTTCAGAGTTAGTGGTCAGAGACTTGACCTTTTGTACTGAAGCCCCTGCGACCAGCATTATGGCTTCCTCAAGGGTAGGTACAGAAAGGTTTGGTTCAGAGGTTTGAGGTGAAGAAATTGGAGGGCTGAGATTTAATGTGAGAGGTTCAGATTCTGCTTCAGGTTGAGGTTCAGATCTTTGGGGTGAAGCGTAAAGAGGGTTTAAGTCTAAAGGTTCAGTTTCAGCTTCAGGTTCAGGTTCAGTGGAGGTGTTTGGAGGGGTGATATCAGAGGTGTGGAGGTCAGAGGGTTGAGTTTCAGAGGGTTGGTCTTCAGAAGTAATGTTGGTTGTTTGTTCTGGTGGAGGTGAAGTTGCTTCAGAGAGTGTTTGTGTTGGTTGTTGTGAAGCAAAGTTTTGAGCCTGAATTTGGGCTAAGGTTGGGGAGTCAGGGTCAGAGTATTCTTGGTTAGAGGAGATTTCAAGATATGGAGGTGATTCTGGGGCTGAAGATGATGAAGAGGAAGTGGTAGTGTGAGAAGGATTAACATTTGGTGGAGGTTGTGAAGTTCTGGTTATAGAAGGTGGAGTTTCAGAAGTTGTGTATATAGGTGATGTTGAGAGAGGATTAGATGAAGAAGCCAAAATGTGTTCAGAGGGAATAGAGGGAGCAGACATACCAGTAGTTTCTTGCCGAGGCGCTGGAGATCTGGTCCCAGAAGTTTCTCCTATTCTTGCTCTCTTTGCCTTTGATGCTATCTTTTTCTCAGAGAGACCTCTCTTGTACCTGACGAAGTCTTCTTCTGAATCTAGACAATCGTCGAGTCTGAAGTCAGAGATGTCAACACCTTCATCCAGCAGACGCTGAAGGTAGATAGCAACCGCATCTCTGGGTTCATTCTTGTAGAACCTAGCAAGACCATGAGGCAGCTTCCTCTGATCTTTCAGGGCATCCCAAGAGGTATCCATAGTGGGTCTGACTTGAATCTTCTTCAGAATTCCCATACTCTTGAGATTTCTGGCGTTCAGAGGCTTTCTAGTATCTATTGCCAGATCCTCCATCAGTTTGGCCTTCTCCAGATGATCTACCAGCCCATTCTCGATGAAGACATCAGATAACAATCTTCCCAGAGGGATGTAGGTTCTGGGCTTCATGTTGTTTCTGGTCTCCCTGATAGAGTCTCTGAGGTATCTGAAGAGTAGTGCAGGAAGGCAGATCTTCACACCCTTGTGAATGCAATACAGAATGCACTTCTGATCTGCATTGATGTAGTCAGAGGAGTTTGATGCTGGGCGGTGGTGAATAGTTCCTAGAATGATCTTGAGCCATACTCTGAGGTTCTGATGAAGCTCTTTGTTCTTTGAAGGATTTCCTTCAGTGTTATGTTTGAAGATGGTTGGATTGATCACTTCAGCAATGCGCTTTGACCTAGGGTTGATGTTGTAAATCCTTTTACCTCCAGTTTTCTCCATGTTTAGTAAAGAAGCAATTGACTTTTCAGTAATTACTATCTTTACCCCCAATACGAAGGAGACGATGAAGTGGTCATCAGCATCAGCAAATCTCCAGAATTCTTTGATGAGAAGTGGGTAAACAGGACCATAAAGCCTTTGGAAGTAGTTTTCCCACCCTTGTTGACGAAGTTCTTCAGTAAGATCAACGCCATTTCTCTTCATGTTTTGAAAGTCTACTAGAGTTTCACACAAAACTTCCAATCCCTCAAATGGAGTTGCTAGGTTTATGTGAGGTAGACGATCAAGGATATGGGGTTCCTTGTACACTGGAGTAATGGAAACTCCTGTAACAGTTGGAGTTGGAAAGCTTGAGCTTTGAGCGGTGGCGTTGGATTCCATTTGTTGAGAAAAGTTGAAAACTTCTTGTTGTTGAGCATCCATAGTTGAAGAAGAAGATGAAGATTGATGAAGATGAAGTGTTTGTAGAAATGCTTCAGAGAGGGTTTAGAAAGGGTTTGAGAGTGAGTGAGAGTGATAAGTGTGTGAAATGTGAGAAAAGTGTTTAAATACCCTAAGTTAAAACACATGCAAAACGACACATCATTCAGCGTTAGCACAAAATTCAAGTTAGCATGCTTGGGGGAGAAATGATTAAGGCTAATTAATGAATGTCTAATCCCAACAGTATGCACACTACTCGAGGAGATCTCAAACGTTTCACCTTTGATCTTCTTCTGGACAGCTGTCTAGAAGTTCTAGGGTTAGACGATAAGTGCTCCACGTGTTGATATATCTGATCTTCAGGAATACCAAAGGATTGGTTCCTGGAGATTTCTAACTCAGATATCTTCTTAACTGGTAGAAGTATCAGAGTCAGAGGCAGAAATACATTTGTTTACATCAGAGTCTCATTTTACATTCTCAGAGGCACAATTCATTCAGGACAATTTTGAATGTTCAGATTTTTTAAGATAAAAAGAAATCTATCTTCAGCTAGAGGCTTAGTAAAGATATCTGCCCATTGATGATCTGTATCAATGAACTTCAATGTTACTATCCCTTTCTGAACATAGTCTCTGATAAAATGATGTTTTATTTCAATGTGTTTAGCTCTGGAATGTAGAATGGGATTCTTACTTAGACAAATGGCAGCAGTATTATCACAGAAGATAGGAATGTTACTCTCAAAAATTTGCAGATCTTCTAACTGATGCTTCATCCAGAGCATCTGAGTTGTGCACAGTGATGCTGAGATATATTCTGCTTCTGCAGTTGATAGAGCGATAGTTGACTGTCTTTTACTAGCCCAGGAAATTAGATTGTTTCCCAGAAGCTGGCAATTTCCAGATGTGCTTTTTCGTTCTAGTCTATCTCCTGCATAATCTGCATCACAGTAACCAGAAAGTCTATACTCTGATGTTTTCTTATACATCAGGCCCGGGTTAGGAGTTCCTTTCAGATACTTAAGAATTCTCTTAACTGCTGTTAAATGAGATTCTCTAGGATCTGATTGGAATCTGGCACAGAGACAGACACTAAAGAGAATATCAGGACGAGTAGCAGTCAGATAGAGAAGAGAGCCTATCATACCTCGATAGAGCTTCTGACAAACCTTTGCGCTTACTTCTTCTTTTTCAAGAATGCATGTTGGATGCATTGGAGTTTTTGCAGAGTTGCAGTCAGCCATGTCAAATTTCTTCAGAACATCTTTAATATATTTGCTTTGATGAACATATGTAACTTCTGAGGTTTGGTTAATTTGAATTCCCAGAAAGAACTTTAGTTCTTGCATTAAGCTCATTTCAAATTCTGCCTGCATTAACTTAGAGAATTCTTGACAAACAGAGGCGTTAACTGAACCAAAAATAATGTCATCAACGTATATCTGGCATATCATGAGATCATTGTTAAGGTTCTTACAGAAAAGTGTGGAGTCAACTTTCCCTCTGATAAAATTGTGTTCCAGAAGAAAATTGCTTAAACGTTCATACCAAGCTCTGGGAGCTTGTTTAAGTCCATATAAAGATTTTTTAAGTTTAAAAACATGTTCTGGAAAGTTTGGATTTTCAAAACCTGGAGGTTGGTTGACATACACTTCTTCTGATATATAACCATTAAGGAATGCACTCTTGACATCCATTTGATATAATTTAATAGAATGGTTAATAGCAAAAGATACAAGAAGACGAATAGATTCTAACCTTGCGACTGGAGCAAAAGTTTCATTATAATCAATACCTTCTTGTTGACTATAACCTTGAGCTACCAGTCGAGCTTTGTTTCTGACGACTTCTCCTTTCTCATTCAGCTTGTTTCTGAATACCCATCTGGTTCCAATAACGTGAGTGCCTCTGGGCTTTGGAACAAGATCCTAGACATCATTCTTTGTGAATTGATCTAATTCTTCTTGCATGGCTGAAACCCAGTCGTTATCTTGAAGTGCTTCATCACAGGACATAGGCTCAATCAGAGACACTAGTCCTAGAGGAGTATCTTCAGAGGTCCTGAAGGTAGATCTGGTTCTAACAAATTCATCCTTGTTTCCCAGAATCAAATCTTCAGATATGTTGATACGACTTTTGACTTTCTTTGGGATTTCTGGGGATTTAATTTCTTCAGAGTTCTGAGTGACAGTTGCTTCTGGGGCTTTATCAGAACCTGCAAGAGTGATTTCTAAATCTGCAAAATTTTCAACTAGCTTTGACTTTTCAGGGTCAAGCTTATCATCAAATCTGACATGAATTGATTCTTCCACAATTTTGGTTTCTGTGTTGTATACTCTGTAGCCTTTAGAGCGTTCTGAGTATCCTAACATAATACCTTTCTGTGCTTTGGAATCAAACTTGTTCAGATGTTCTTTAGTGTTTAAGATAAAGCAAGAACATCCAAAAGGATGAAAATATGAAATGTTTGGTTTTCTTCCTTTACACAGTTCATAGGGAGTCTTTTCCAGAATAGGTCTTATAGAGATTCTATTCTGAATGTAACACGCTGTATTTACAGCTTCTGCCCAAAAGTGCTTTGCCACATTAGATTCATTGATCATGGTTCTGGCCATCTCTTGGAGTGTCCTATTCTTCCTCTCTACAACTCCATTTTGTTGTGGAGTTCTAGGGCAGGAGAAATCATGGGATATTCCATTAGAGTCAAATAATTCTTCAAAATCTTTGTTTTCAAATTCCCCACCATGATCACTTCTAACTCTAATAATTTTAGAGTCAAATTCTTTTTGCACTTTGGAGCAGAAACTAGTGAATACAGAGTGAGACTCACTCTTGTGCTTTAGGAATTTCACCCATGTCCAGCGACTGTAATCATCAACAATGACTAGTCCATACTTCTTTCCATTGACTGATGCTGTTTTCACAGGACCAAATAAGTCAATGTGGAGAAGTTCCAGAGGCTTAGAGGTAGAAACAACATTTTTCTTTTTAAAAGATGTTTTAGAAAATTTTCCTTTCTGACATGCTTCACACAGAGCATCTGAAGAAAACTTCAGTTTAGGTAGACCTCTGACTAACTCAAGTTTGTTTAGCTGAGAAAGTTTCCTCATGCTAATGTGGCCCAAGCGTCTATGCCATACCCATTGCTCTTTATGAACAGACATCAGACATTTAACATTTTGTTCTTTTAAATCAGAAAGATTAATTTTATAAATGTTGTTTTTCCTCTTGCCTGTGAAAAGGACAGAGTCATCATTCTAATTAATGGCTTTACATGTTTTTTGATTAAAGATTACATCATAACCGTTATCACTTAATTGACTTATGGATAACAAGTTATGCATCAATCCTTCTACGTAAAGGACATCAGATATAGAGGGAAGAGTACCAATCCGGAGCCTCTGATCCTTCCTTTTTGATCTCCTCCGAACCCTACAAATCCAGCGTCTTTAAGTTCCAGACTTTGGAACATAGACTTTTTTTCCCGTCATGTGTCGCGAGCATCCAGAGTCCAGGTACCATGACTGGTGTCTGAACTTTGCTGCATAGGATATCTGCAACATACACAATCTTATCTTTCGGTACCCAGAATCTCTTGGGTCCTTTCTGATTAGTTTTCCCAGTTTCTTATGACTTTGGGTTTTCTAGCATTTACAAATTTTTGTTCTTGTGTGTGTGTATAGTGATATGAAAATGGAGATTTAAGTTGGTCACTAGAAGAAGTTTTAACTTCCTTAGGATCATACCCAATTCCCTTTTTATTGTTCTGACTGACTCCAT
Organism: Lathyrus oleraceus; assembly: GCF_024323335.1. Taxonomy (NCBI): domain Eukaryota; kingdom Viridiplantae; phylum Streptophyta; class Magnoliopsida; order Fabales; family Fabaceae; genus Lathyrus; species Lathyrus oleraceus. The sequence continues at coordinate 456,884,133 of NC_066585.1, forward strand.
AAATCATGGATGCCATAATACTCCTACCTATTCCATTTTTCAGAAATTCTTGAAAGGCTTCTTCGTATTCAAAAATTATTTTATTTGAAGTTTGTGGTTCTTGAGACAATGCTTCTTCTAATTCTAAGATTTTTCTTTTTGCTCTATCTCTTTCTAATGTTAAAGATCTGATTGTATCTTCTCGTGCTAGAATTGTCATCTCAAGCTTGCCACATTCTTCAAATTTTGCTTTAAGACAGCCTTTTATGTTTTTAAGCTTTTGTTTTAATTTCTGATATGAGCTAAGAGTTTCTGACAAGCATGATTCTAGATCAGATCGAGAGAGTTCAGAGAATACCTCTTCAGATTCTTCATCTGAGCTGCTCCTGGATGTGGTAGCCATAAGTGCCACGTTGGCCTTTTCATCAGAGTCAGATTCTGATGACCCAGATTCAATATCATCCCAGGTAGCCATTAATCCTATCTTTGTCCTGAAGGTATTTTTCTTGAAACTTTCTTTTCTAGGATTGTCTTTCTTTAGCTTGGGGCATTCATTCCTGTAGTGACCTGTTTCTTTACATTCATAACAAGTAATATCTTTGTTAGTTTTACCTTTGAAGGTTGATTCTGATCGATCCCCTCTGGGTCTTGATCTTCTGAAGTTGTTGTTTCTCTTTTTCCAGAGTTGTTTAACTCTTCTGGTCAGGAGGGACAATTCTTCTTCATCATCAGAATCTTCTGGTTCAGAGTCATCAGTATCTTCAGTTTCTGCCTGGAGAGCTTTGGTTCTGTCAGGTTTGCGTCTTTCATATCTGGACTTTAATGCTACGGACTTGTTCCTTTTCTGAGGCTCATCTTCCTCTAGTTCTATCTCATGGCTTCTGAGGGAACTGACAAGTTCTTCAAGACTTATATTGTTCAGATCCTTTGACAGCTTCAGAGCAGTAACCATGGGTCTCCATTTCTTTGGCAGACTTCTGACTATCTTTTTGACATGGTCTGCAGTTGTGTATTCTTTGTCTAGAACCTTTAGACCTGCAATCAGAGTTTGGAATCTAGAGAACATTGCCTCTATGGCTTCATCATCCTCCATTTTGAAGGCTTCATATTTCTGGATAAGCGCCAAAGCCTTTGTCTCTTTGACTTGAGAGTTTCCTTCATGAGTCATCCTTAGAGAGTCAAGTATGTCTTTGGTTGTTTCTCTGTTGGTGATCTTTTCATACTCGTTGTAAGATATAGCATTTAGGAGTATGGTTCTGGCCTTGTGATGATTCTTGAAAACTCGTTTCTGATCATCTGACATCTTACTTCTGGGAACTTCAGCTCCATCCTCTGTGACAGGAGGTTTGTATCCATCTGTGACAATGTCCCAGAGATCAGCATCATAGCCTAGAAAGAAACTTTCAATTCTATCTTTCCAGTAATCGAATTTCTCTCCATCAAAGACAGGAGGCTTAGCATTGTAACTATCCTTTTCATTTGTGTGGGCCATAGTTTTTCTCTTTCTGGATCTCTCTACACTGTTAAGTGTTTGATTAGAAAATCAATAACAGAGCCGGAGCTCTGATACCAATTGAAGGTGAGAAAAACAAGAAAGGGGGGGTTTGAATTGTTTTGAAAAATAAGCGCTTTTTCAAAATGAAAATCACACAAGGATTTTATACTGGTTCGCTTATAACACAAAGCTACTCCAGTCCACCCGACCGAGGTGATTTCGCCTTCAACAAGGACTTAATCCACTAATCTTGAAAGATTGATTACAAACAACGTCTAAGAGAAAGATCTCTTAGTCCTCTCAAGTATACAGACTACACAGAGTCACTTGAGGAAATAAACAAACAATAGATAAAAGATTTATGTAATCTAGAGTGCTTCTAAGAAAGCAAATATTACAATAGTAAGAACAAAGTGATTCACGTTATAAGCAAAAGCTTCGTGAAGATTTAGAGAGCAAGAGTGTTTTCTTGAGCGTTGATGTTTCAGTATGATTTTTTCCTTGTATATATTATTTACTGAATGTTGATTTGCAGTCCTTTATATAGAAGAGAAGGATCCGTTGAAAAATCATGGCAGATAATAACTCTTGAATAATAATTAGTGCCATATCTTATGTTGCTCGTTGTCAAAGCAACTTTCACTTCTTGAATGACTACTTACCACAAATAGTTCCTTATCATTTGTATTTTTGGAGTTAACGTCTCTTCCTGTATTAGGAAATCCATTTCCATAACTTTATTTGAAGTTAACGTTACTCTTCCTTATTTAGCAATTCCATAATCATAGTCTTCATGTTTCTGGAGATCTTGGAATCTGCTATCTAGCTTCTGATGTTGATCTTTTGAGTTCTGATGATTTCTTCAGATAGCGCCAAGAGCTTCTGAAGTTTGACATGCTGTTGTTCAGAATCAGAATTTCTAGAGCGTACTTCTTGTTCAGATGCTTCTGATATTTTGCTGTTTTGCTCAGAGTTAGACTTTCTTGAACGTGTTTCTACTTCAGATGCTTCTTATCTTATGATAATTGGTATCTGATCTGGTTCTGTATCTGATGACATCATCAGATCTCTTCCTTCTTTCTTTAGAACCCTGCACACTTAGAAACTTTTCGTTAGGGTGCCATTTTTGGTTTCATCCTTTGTTATCATCAAAATCATGGAATCTGTTGTAGAACAATTTTTGTTCTTACAGGATGGCTACTGGCAGAGAAACCAATGCGATTTACTGGGGAAATTGATCTTACTCTGGTGAAGACCAAAATAGAAAATCAACCTTGCTGAGTAAACTCTGTCGGGGACTGAATCAACCAACTCAGCTGGGAAAAGTACAGAAGCTCTGTTGGGGATCAAACACTCCGCAAGGGAACTAGACCAATAAACTCAGCTAAGGATACCCGAAGTGTTATTTGCTATGGGGAACCCATAGAGCTCCACACTTAAGACTTGTTATTTTTCGAAATGCTGTTGATATTGCTTTAAAACTGCCTCTGAAAAATTATTGCTCTTATATGTCTAAGAAAATGATTTTGATAAAATAATTAATTTGAAAAATGATCATAATGAAATTTAAAACTATTTGGCTGAAATAAATAAGAGTAGAAACAATTGGATAAAAGCTCAACTTTATTTAATAGAATGGTAGTCTGTAAATGATAAGACTTCATAGATATTTACAAAGTTGAAAATGGTAATTTACATGGAAAAGAGTTTCATTGAATACAAATGACCACTAATCCTTCTACCAACTCTTGATGTCCGCTGTGCTTTTGGCCGCCACTGAGGATAATGAATCATCGTCAACCCTTGTGCTCAACAAAGTTTCTCCAATACTGGATGATCAGTAGTGTAGCACCTCAAATTTGCACCTATCGTTGTACATACATTCTCATATTAGGTCATAGCATAACATGGTCCACTGCATAGCATTGCATTGTCCCATTTGCCTCAAGTGCAAGCCAATCAAGAGAATTAGGTCAAACTGATCAGGAGATCAGTCAACCAAGCAAGCAAGTATGTTTCTCAAGGAGCCAAGGCCTCAGGGTTGGTCCAGCATGTTCACATGACTTGGGGATCCATTTGAAGTGTTTAGGTCAAGGATTGGATGTTCAGAAGTCATCAGTCAATGCACAATCAGTCAGAAACCCTAAAAGTCAATTGTTGGTCAACTGTCCATTTAATCAGTGATTTGATGATGGAAATTGGTTTGAGAGGTCTCATTCATGTCCATATAGTCTTCATATATCATGTCAAACACCATCATGGAAGAATTTGAAGCCAGATCAGAAATTTCCAAAAACGGAAACTTGACCTGTAACTGAAACCTGCCAAAAATGGAAAGCCTTGATCCTCAAACTTACATCATGATACAAGCTTCAAATGAATTTTTGCCCAACATGAAAGTTGAAGATCTTGTTCTCCCATTTCCAAAAAGTCCAAGAACACTCAATTCCCATGTATGGTTGGCAAGTTATGATCAATTCATTTTCAAAAATTCTTGAACTTCAAAAGGCCATATCTCTCAAACCATTTGGCCAAATTGGGTGGGGTTTTTTGCAACAAGTCACATTTGATCCCCTCTTTCCAAATATGCAACCATCATTCACCAAAACTTCACCAATCAAAATGGCATTTTTGGACTTGCATGAATTGATTTCAAGTATGGTACAAAAGTGAGTTTCAAAATTAACCATTTCTAATCAATTCTACCAATCAAATATGTTCAGAAATCATATTTTGGTCATGTTACAAAGCCATTTTCGTGCAGTACACACAGCCATTCCCAAGTTGCTTGAAAATTGGACAAAAGTACACTTTTTCACCCACTCCATCCCACCTTTTCATGGACTTTGATCTGTACCCTTAAACAGCAGATATATTCATCATTTTCTGTCACTTGAAAACCCTAGCAGCAGCCATCCAAGACAGAAAAAGATCATTTCTCTCAAATACTCTCATCTTGCATTTTGGAAATTTCTGCTCAAAACACCAAAGGAGCACGAGTTTGCTTGCTGATTCCATCCTTTGCCAACACTTGTGAAGCATTTTCAAGCTCCATTCCTGAACTGTAAAGCCTTACCATGCTGCTGCTACATGAAGCTCCATTAATGGCAGATCGTGATTCAAGCATCTTCAAGGGTTGCTGAGCCAAAGTTCTTCCCCCATCCATCTCCTAGAAGCTTAAGGTGTACCTGTTTTGAGTCAAAGCCACCAAATAACAACTGTATCACCATTGCCTTGCTGATTTGGTAAGTTTTCGAGTATCACCATTTGATAAATCTTGACATGTTTTAGAAAGGTCTTTGTATGCTGAGTTCAATGATGGTCATGGTTCTGAAAATGGTGGCGTATTTTTGAAGATATGTCAATTTGAAACTTGATGCTCGGTTATGTTTTCACTTGTTGCTTCCATGATAACTCGATCCAATGGAAATAGAGGGTAGATTATGCATGCTTGTTGTTTACTGGTTCTATTGATGTATTCAATTCCATTTTCTGGGCAAAACTGTTTTCCACGATTTTGGGATGAAGATGAAGTTCACATTGTTCACATAAACCCTAAAATCTGCATTTTCCAGAATTCCCTTCACGTGTGTTGCATGGCTTTTTCACTGTACATCCATAACAGCCAATGAAATTATTTCGTTGCCTTGCCCAAAACGCTGTGTTTCAATTAGTGGCCATGTTAATTACAAAACTGCCATTCCCGTGCCCCCATGTCCCATTAAATTCATGTTGTTTTATTTATTTATTTCATTTGATTGCTCCATCTTACAAAAATCATAACATCTTCATTTCAAATCCAAATTTCATGGGAATTTTTGCATTGTGTTCATCTGGATCTCTACTTTTTTATCATGATTTTTGCTGATTTTTTGGATGAGTGGATTTTAAATGGTATTAGGGTTTGTGACATGTATGCATATTTTGTACACTTTGCCAAAACATTTGTGAAATGGTGATACTTTATCCAATGGCTCCCAATTTTTTTGTGCTTAAACTAGACACATTCATGGTGATTTTGGTGTAGAGTTTGTGCATTTATCATTGCTGGTTTGTGAGTTATGATTTTTTGAAGTAGGGTGTGACAACTTGTGTCACACCATGGATGTGCAACTTCCTGATTTTTGAATCCATGCCTATTGACCTCCAATTGACCTCAATTTTTGCATGAACCTTCTATTATGTGTCTAGTTCACATGTGAATTTTCTTAGAATTAATTGTGCCATTTCCTATTTGTTTGAGATTTTTCTCCCCTGTCTAGTCAAATGTTGACTTTGTGTGACACATGTTCCCATTTCATTTGTGAAATCCTCATACTTTATTAGATGGACATGAAATTTGACATGTGATTAGTAGACATCTTAAGGTTTATCATGGTGTTGATCCCATTCATTTCTCATATGCTATCACTGAGTTATGATTTTTTGAAGTTGATACATGTTTGGTTGACTTCTTTGAGCATGTTCAAAATTGCTTTGACTTTCTGATTTTCATTGACTGCCTTCCACTTGTCCAAATGATATGAAATTTGACATGCTTACCATTCTATGTGTTAGGATTGATCATGATTTATTTGGTGATTTTTGGAAATGTTTGAGATTGGTTTTGATGCAAGTCTTGCTGTTGACTTCTATGAGCTCCTAAATGCCATGTTTTGACTTAATTTGTTCATGAAATGATGATGATGATTGATATGAATGTGAACCCAATTGGTTTTGTTTCTTGATTGTTTGAACATGATTTTGGATACTTGTCCTTTGCTGTTTTGACTTTTTCATACCCTTTTGACCCTAGGCTTGCCCTAGTGGTCCTGTTACTCACATTTGAGTTCATGTTTTCAGGTTGACCAACAATTAACCAATGAGACCAATACAAATTGATTGGGTTTGCTTGTTTTATCATGACTAACCTATTTGTTTTGTAGGTGGCTTGGCTCTCAAGCCTTAAGCCTTGTGCCTTGCACATTCATTTGCTTCTGACTAACTGTTAATGTCTGGTTCCTTTTGCTTTGTTTTGAAGTTGCATACTAATGTCTGCTTGACTATTTCAGGTGCTTTTAGTTGCTTAGTTCCTTGTGAACTTCTTGCTTTGCTTTGCTATTTAGCAACTTGCTTGAGGTATAATTCCTTTTTCTTCATGTAGTCTGGAAGACCTGGCCTGTTACTTGGCCAGGCAACTGTCTGAAGTCCTCCTTAAGAGGCAATGTTTGTGATTGTTTAAAATTGTCCTTGTACATATGCAAAGTCCTCCTAAGTGAAGAGGCAATTGGCAGAACCCAAGGGATAAGCAACCTATCCCCTGCTAGTCTGTGTGTCACTCACATTGCTCACACTACCTGTGTTGATGCATAGTGGGTAAAAGCCCAAGATCCATAGAGTCACTTGTGGATAGAGTTCCCCCATTCTGAACTCCCACACCTTCTGATATTCAAATGCTCTCCCTGGCCAGGGATAAGAGCAATGAGGCACACCCCTCATCTCCTTTCATCTGCTTCACCTTGGCTCTCAATGTCAAGGTTAAGAGCACATTCACCCAGTTCCAGAGGTTTGTTTGTTGAGGTTGATATGACCCCTCGACTAAAACCTAACCCTTGTTTGAGCCACTTGCTTGTGTATAGTGTGTGCTACCTGAGCTTGTATGTTTGTTTGACTTGCTTCCTGTGCAAGTTAGGGTTAGTTTAGACTTGCTTCCTGTGCAAGTTAGGTTTTGCTTGGCTTGCTTCCTGTGCAAGTTAAGTGTGTGTGTGGCTTGCTTCCTGTGCAAGTCATGTTTAGGATAGGCTGGCTCCCTGTGCCAGTTAGCTAGAAACCTTAACTTAGGGATGATTTGCATGATAACATCTAGGCTCGAGTCGTAGTCTCCCTAGTTGTGTCTCCCTCTGTTATCTGGTTAGGCTAGTCCTTTGTCCCTCCGTAGGGGAACTACGTCGCCCTGATCCTCATACCAGATGAGGTACGTAGGCAGGAGATGAGCAGATCTCTCCGGGCGCCTGTGTCTTTGTTTTGTCTTGTTGTGTGCTTGGAAGCTGATGTAAGTCCATCGAGTGGCAGTTAGGTTCCAGTGTGCGTGTGTTTTGGTTCGGATGCTGATGTAAGTCCAGTGATTGGCATTCAGGCTCCACGTTTGCCTCCTTGTGTGTGTCTTGGTTCGGATGCTGATGTAAGTCCAGTGATTGGCATTCAGGCTCCACGTTTGCCTTTGCCAGTGTTTGTCTGTGTGTGTGTCAGCCGAGCTACGAATGCTCTGATTCTTCTCTCGTCCGAGAAGATACGTATGCATAGGGTGCGATACCCTAGCGAGCATGTGTCGTTTCCCCAGTCCGAACTACTTCGACTCTGATGTCTATGCCTGATAGACTAAGTAGGCCCAGGATGCGACATCCTGCCGAGTCAGTTTCAGTCAGTTTCTCGTGTCTCTTTCAGCCAGTGTGTGTGTGTTTGAGCAGCGTTTTTAGCAACCATTTTCCTTCTTATTGTGCGTGGATCCCGTCGAGTACGACGGATGCGTAGGGGTGCTAATACCTTCCCTTCGCATAACCGACTCCCGAACCCATTCTCTTTGGTCGCGAGACCATGTTCTTTCCTAGGTTTACTCTGAGCGTTTCCTTTCCCTCTTTTGGGATAAATAACGCACGGTGGCGGCTCTGTTGTTCTTGTTTTCCCGCCGGTTTTTTCGCGTAATGCGACAGCTGGCGACTCTGCTGGGGACTAAGAGAAGTTGACCTCTTGCTGGTCCGTCTTCCCTAAGCGAGTCTCTCCTAGCGCTCTCTAGGTTAGGGCTTTGGTTGCTGTTTGCTGTTGTATTTATTGCATTCATTTGTATATATGTGCATTTATCGTTTGCATTTATTGTTTGCATTAATGTTTGCATTCATTCATTGTTTACCTGGCTGGTTGTCTGTTTCTCTCTGTTGGGATGGGAGTTACATGAGGTAAAAGGCCCAATACCCAGGCCATGAGTGAAGTCTAGGATACTTAGGAATAGAGTGATTCATGGGAAGCGGGTGGTATTGCGCCACTTAGCGGAACATTGATATCACGAGCAGTTCAGACCCTGGTGGGATGTTATCGTTACATACTTCGGGTGTGTATATGATGATGTTCTGCGAAAGGTTATTTATGCTGCGTTTCTCTCGACCTTACCTTGGCCTAGATGACACCCGTGAGTGGGGAGGGAATGATCATTATTACAGGTACAGTTGGTGACTTGTTGGTGACTTGTTGGTGACTGGTGATCCTGTTGGTGACTATTGGTTCAGAAGTTTGGGGTCTCAGATGACTTTGGGTTTCAGATGAATTTGTGGTTCCGAGTTCAAGCCGAAGCTTTGATCCTGTGTTCTGAGAGACACAACCAACCAGTCGTGTCTGCATCATTTGCATCATAGCATGTTTATTTTCAAAAAAAATACGCAATAAAAAAAAAAAAAAAAAAAAAAGGAAAAAGAAAAGAAAAAAAAACTAATCCCTGCATGCATATCATTTCTCAGGTACATTCCAGAGCTTGTTCACTGATAGAGATGGCAACAGTCCCAGGGTTGAAGCGGAAGACTTGTTCCTACAACTTTCACCGTGAACCTTTGACGTCTCTGATTGAGTTGAGCAACCTTATGACCAGTGGTAACCAGAAGGGGTTTGTTGACCAGTATGGAGATATTCTGACACTGTTGAAGATGGTAGTCGATCCGGTGCCGTTGCAGACTCTTCTACAGTTCTACGACCCAGAGCTTCATTGTTTCACCTTTCAAGATTATCAGTTGGCGCCTACTCTTGAGGAGTACTCCATTCTGCTGAGTGTCCCGGTCCGGTATCAGGTTCCTTTCTTGGATGTGCCCAAGGAGGTTGATTTCGGAGTTGTTGCCAGAGCTCTCCATTTGGGTATCAAGGAAGTCAGCGATAGTTGGAAGTCCAGTGGGGATGTTGTAGGATTGCCTTTGAAGTTTCTGTTGAGGGTAGCTAGAGAAGAAGCAGAGAAGGGAAGTTGGGAAGCCTTTCATGCTCAGTTGGCCGTCATGATCTATGGGATCGTCCTGTTTCCGAGTATGCCCAATTTTGTTGACTATGCTGCAGTCAGTATTTTCATTGGAGGAAATCCAGTTCCTACTCTATTAGCTGACACTTACTATGCCATTCACAGTAGGCATGGTAAGGGTGGGGCTATCAGGTGTTGTCTCCCGCTTTTGCTCAGATGGTTCTTGTCTCTCCTGCCAGTCAGTGGACCTTTTGTGGATGCTCAGAGCACGCATAAATGGACTCAGAGGGTTATGTCTCTTACTTCCTATGATATCAAATGGCAATCTTACCGGATGGATGTGCGTAACGTCATTATGAGCTGTGGAGGATTCCGTAATGTGCCACTCGTAGGGACTAGGGGTTGCATCAATTACAACCCGGTTCTTTCTCTTCGCCAGTTGGGGTTTGTGATGAAGGGAAGACCACTTGAGGCTGAGATAGCAGAAAGTGTGTATTTTGAGAAGCAGAGTGACCCGGATAGATTAGAGCAGATAGGGAGAGCTTGGAAATCTATTGGTGTGAAGGATGGATCTGTCTTAGGGAAGAAGTTTGCCGTTGCTATGCCTGATTACACTGATTGGGTCAAGGAGAGAGTAGAAACTTTGTTGTTACCCTACGATAGGATGGAGCCGTTGCAGGAGCAACCACCTTTGATCCTTGCTGAGAGTGTGCCTGCGGAGCACTACAAGCAAGCCCTGATGGAGAATCGCCGTTTGAGAGAGAAGGAGCAAGATACCCAGATGGAGCTGTACAAAGCCAAAGCTGATAGGTTGAACTTGGTTCATCAACTCAGAGGAGTGCGAGAAGAAGATGCTAGCAGACTGAGAAGCAAGAAGAGATCCTACGAGGAGGTGGAGAGCATGTTAGATGCAGAACACCGGGAGTGCTTGAGGTTGCAGAGGGTTGAGGCCAGCTATCAGAAGAAGATCAGAGACTTGGAGAAGCAACTCAGAGATAAAGACATCCAGTTGAAGAAGGAAGTAGACTTGAGACAGGCATCAGAGAACCACCTTGGAGGAGAAGTGGTAGAGCTTAGACGACAACTGAAGGAAAAGATCACTCTTTTGCCAGAATGTTCAGAATGTGACCTGTTGATAGACCAGTGTCAGTACTTGAAGACTCTCATTCCGAGAGGCCGTTTGTCTTAGCTTGTATCTTTGATATGTATGTTGAGAATCACCTCCAGGCTTGTTGGATGGGATTCATTGTTGTACTCCGATTGTTTGGATTTTCTTCGTCGACTTTGTTGTATGATCCTGTTACTCATATAGATGAGGCTGTTGGTTTCACCTTGTACTCATCACTCTTGTGTATGTTGTTTCTGTGCTTCTATGTTGTTCTTGCTGCAGGTTGCCATCTTTTGAGGATGACTCAGGCTCTTTGAATGCCTGAGGAATGAACATATCATGTGCATCATACGCATCATTAGCACCATACTCATATCATTTTGCATAACAGGTGTTCTTGGTCGTGACTTCTCACTCTTGGTTCCTGTTCAGGCAGGATAGCTGATCAACGTCCGCACCGCTACTCAACAAGACTGAATCAACAGAGAGGTATGGATCAAGTTCAAGCAGAGTTGGCTGAGATGAAGGCTAACATGGCCCAGTTTATGAATATGATGCAAGGGGTTGCGCAAGGTCAAGAAGAACTTCGAGCCATGGTTCAGAGACAAGAGGCTGCAATTCCACCGGTCAACCATGCTCCGCCAGAGGGAGGCCCGGTCAATGATAATAATGTTGCTGCTGCTGTACCCATCAACAACTATGCTGTAGGTGATGAGTTGGGGGGTATTCGAATCAACGGTCAACCTATTGCTCCAGATGCCGCTAATGCCAGAGCAGTCCGTGCCCCGGCCCGTAATCCTGTTCCGATTGTTGACAGACAAGAGGATATGTTCACTCTGCTCAGTGAAGACGAAGACGTTCTGGGAAGGGTTGATGAGAGGGATCGTAAAGTTGATGCCCTTGCTGAGAAAATTAGAGCTATGGAATGTCAGAATTCTCTCGGTTTTGATGTTACCAATATGGGGTTGGTGGAAGGTTTGAGAATCCCTTACAAGTTCAAAGCACCGTCCTTCGATAAATACAACGGTACTTCTTGCCCTCGCACCCATGTGCAGGCTTATTATCGAAAAATCTCTGCGTATACCGATGATGAAAAGATGTGGATGTATTTTTTCCAAGATAGTCTATCTGGGGCTTCTTTGGACTGGTACATGGAATTAAAGAGAGATTCGATCCGATGCTGGAGGGATCTGGGTGAGGCCTTCTTGAGGCAATATAAACATAACATGGACATGGCACCGAGCCGGACTCAGCTGCAGAGTCTTTGTCAGAAATCCAATGAGAGCTTCAAGGAGTACGCCCAGAGGTGGCGTGAACTGGCTGCTAGAGTTCAACCCCCTATGCTGGAGAGGGAGTTGACAGATATGTTTATCGGCACTCTTCAGGGTGTGTTTATGGACCGGATGGGGAGCTGCCCATTCGGTAGTTTTTCTGATGTTGTCATTTGTGGAGAGAGGACTGAGAGCTTGATTAAAACTGGGAAGATCCAAGATGCTGGTTCCTCTTCTTCTAAGAAGCCGTTTGCTGGGGCACCTCGTCGAAGAGAGGGTGAAACTAATGCTGTTCAATACCGCAGAGATCAGAACAGAAGTCAACGCTGTCAGGTTGCTGCAGTGACCATTCCGGCACCTCAACCTCGTCAACAACAACAACAAAGAGTTCAACAACCGCAACAACAACAACAACAGCAACGTCCGTATCAGCCCAGACAAAGGATGCCTGATCGACGTTTTGATTCGCTACCCATGTCGTACGCCGAACTGCTGCCCGAACTACTCAGGTTGGGGTTGGTTGAGTTGCGTACAATGGCTCCGCCTACAGTATTGCCTCCTGGGTACGACGCCAACGTCCGTTGTGACTTTCACTCTGGGGCACCAGGGCATCATACTGAGAAGTGTCGGGCTCTCCAGCACAAGGTCCAAGATTTGATCGATGCCAAGGCGATCAACTTCGCTCCAGTGCCTAACGTCGTAAACAACCCTATGCCTCAGCATGGTGGGCATAGAGTGAACAATATTGAGGGGAAAGAAGCTGAAGATCTGGTTGTTAATGTTGATGATGTTCAGACTTCTCTGCTAGTTGTGAAGGGCCGTCTGCTGAATGGGGGTGTCTACTCGGGCTGTGATGAGGATTGTTTGGGCTGTGCAGAATCTGAGAATGGTTGCGACCAGTTAAGGGCCGGTATCCAGGGTATGATGGATGAGGGTTGTTTGCAATTCAGTAGGGCTGTAAAAGATCGTGGAACAGTGTCAACTATCACCATTTACTTTAAACCGTCTGAAGGACGTGGACAAAGGGTCGTTAGTGCACCTGCAACAAATGGTACCCCAGTTACCATTTCCGTGCCTGTAACCATCAGTGCTCCAACTACTATCGCCGCGTCTGGAAGAAGGGCTGTTGAGAATAGTAGAGCCGTGCCGTGGAAGTATGATAATGCTCACCGCAGTTACAGAAGGGCTGAAAGTCAGACGAGACCAGTGAATCAAACTCCAGTGACAATTGGTTTACCGAATAGAGTTCCTGCAACTGTTGGTCCGGCTGTGGATAATGTAGGGGGTCCAGGAGGTTTTACCAGAAGCGGTCGTCTGTTCGCACCGCAGCCTTTGAGGGACAATAATGCTGAGGCTCTCGCCAAAGCAAAGGGTAAGCAAGCTGTGGTTGAGGAAGAGCCTGTCCAGAAGGAAGCGCCCGAGGGGTCATTTGAGAAGGACGTGGAGGAGTTTATGAAGATAATCAAGAAGAGTGACTACAAGATTGTAGATCAGTTGAATCAAACTCCGTCCAAGATTTCTATACTTTCACTGTTGTTGTGCTCTGAGGCACACCGTAATGCCTTGCTGAAGATGTTGAATCTGGCTTACGTGCCTCAGGAGATTTCTGTCAATCAACTGGAGGGTGTGATGGCCAATGTGAGCACCAGGCATGGTGTAGGATTCACCAACCTGGACTTACCGCCTGAAGGGCGGAACCATAACAAAGCCTTGCACATCACCATGGAGTGCAAGGGGGCAGTGTTGTCTCACGTATTGGTAGACACCGGGTCGTCGCTGAATGTGTTGCCTAAGCAGATTCTGAAGAAGATTGATGTGGAAGGGTTTGTGCTTACTCCCAGTGACCTGATCGTTCGTGCTTTCGACGGATCCAAACGTTCTGTGTGTGGGGAAGTTACCTTGCCTGTGAAGATAGGTCCTGAGGTATTCGATATCATCTTCTATGTTATGGACATCCAGCCCGCCTATAGTTGTTTATTGGGGCGTCCATGGATTCATGCAGCAGGGGCAGTCTCGTCGACTCTCCATCAAAAACTCAAGTATGTCTGGAACGGTCAGATTGTGACTGTGTGCGGTGAAGAAGAGATTCTGGTGAGTCATCTATCCTCGTTCAAGTATGTTGAGGTGGATGGCGAGATCCACGAAACCTTATGTCAGGCGTTTGAGACTGTGGCTCTTGAGAAAGTGGCGTACGCTGAACAGAGGAAGCCGGGTGCTTCAATTACTTCTTACAAGCAGGCTAAGGAGGTTGTTGATTCTGGCAAAGCTGAAGGCTGGGGCAAGATGGTGGATTTGCCTGTCAAAGAAGACAAATTTGGCGTTGGTTACGAGCCTCTCCAAGCAGAGCAGAATGGTCAAGCGGGTCCGAGTACCTTTACCAGCGCTGGGCTGATGAATCATGGCGACGTCTCTGCAACCGGTAGTGAAGACTGTGACAGTGATTGTGATTTGGACAACTGGGTTCGCCCGTGTGCACCAGGGGGGTCTATCAACAACTGGACGGCTGAAGAAGTGGTTCAAGTTACTCTTCTGACAGAGTAATTTTCTGTTGTTTTGTCATTTTGCATGAAAATCCTACGATCTGCCCAAGGCGTAGTGATTCATTGTAGGGCCTCATCATGTTTTAATGATTATCATTAATGAAGGACATTTTTTGAAATCAAACTTTGTGATCCCTGTCTTTCTATTTTTTGTTTTCATCCTTTTTCAAAACAATAAAAATGGCAATGTTTTTGTTTTTTGTGACTTTATTGAACTCTTTTTTCTAAAACAAAGCATTAAACATGCAGAAGCGATCTTATGGCATTCACTATGAACAGTTCTGTTATGGCTCAGTATGATTTCGACAATCCCATCTACCAAGCTGAAGAGGAGAGTGAGGAAGACTGTGAACTCCTGCAGAATTGGTCAGATTGCTGAAGCAGGAGGAAAGGGTCATCCAACCTCATCAGGAGGAGTTGGAGGTTGTTAATTTGGGTACTGAGGACGCCAAAAGAGAAATCAAGATTGGGGCTGCTTTAGAGGACTCTGTCAAGAGGAGGCTGATTGAGATGCTGAGAGAATATGTGGAGATATTCGCCTGGTCATATCAAGATATGCCTGGGTTGGATACAGACATTGTGGTGCATCGATTACCTCTTAGAGAAGGATGTCCTTCGGTCAAGCAGAAGCTTCGTAGAACGAGTCCTGATATGGCAACTAAGATCAAGGAAGAGGTTCAGAAGCAGTGGGATGCAGGTTTTTTGGCTGTTACAAGTTATCCCCCATGGGTGGCCAACATCGTTCCTGTGCCGAAGAAGGATGGCAAAGTCAGAATGTGTGTCGATTACCGGGATTTGAATAGAGCGAGTCCGAAAGATGATTTCCCATTACCTCACATTGATGTATTGGTTGATAATACGGCTCAATCCTCGGTATTCTCTTTCATGGATGGTTTCTCTGGATATAATCAGATCAAGATGGCGCCAGAGGACATGGAAAAGACGACATTCATTACACCTTGGGGCACGTTCTGCTATAAGGTGATGCCATTTGGGCTAAAGAATGCTGGTGCTACCTATCAGAGGGCAATGACGACTCTTTTTCATGACATGATGCACAAAGAAATTGAAGTGTACGTAGATGATATGATTGCGAAGTCGCAGACAGAAGAGGAGCACCTGGTTAATTTGCAGAAGTTGTTTGACCGGTTGAGAAAGTTCAAGCTGAGGTTGAATCCGAACAAGTGTACGTTTGGGGTGAGATCAGGGAAGCTTTTAGGCTTCATTGTCAGTGAGAAAGGGATTGAGGTTGATCCAGCAAAAGTCAAAGCTATTCAAGAGATGCCTGAACCAAAAACGGAGAAGCAAGTCCGTGGGTTTTTAGGGAGGTTGAACTACATTGCAAGGTTCATATCTCATCTAACAGCCACGTGCGAACCAATTTTCAAACTGCTCAGAAAGAACCAGGCGATCAAGTGGAATGATGACTGTCAGAAAGCTTTTGATAAGATAAAGAAGTATTTACAGAAACCTCCAATCCTTATACCTCCAGTTCCAGGGAGACCTCTGATAATGTACCTGTCAGTGACTGAGAACTCGATGGGGTGTGTATTGGGACAGCATGACGAGTCTGGTCGAAAAGAGCATGCCATATACTACCTTAGCAAAAAGTTTACCGACTGTGAAACAAGATATTCACTGCTCGAGAAAACTTGCTGTGCTTTGGCCTGGGCTGCTCGCCGACTGAGGCAGTATATGTTGAACCATACTACCTTATTGATTTCTAAGATGGATCCAGTGAAGTACATCTTTGAGAAACCGGCTCTCACCGGACGCGTTGCTCGTTGGCAGATGATTCTAACAGAATATGATATTCAGTACACGTCACAAAAGGCCATCAAAGGTAGTATTCTGTCAGACTACCTCGCCGAGCAACCGATTGAAGATTATCAGCCTATGATGTTTGAATTCCCTGATGAAGACATCATGTATCTTAAGATGAAAGATTGTGAAGAGCCTCTTGTCGAGGAAGGACCGGATCCGGATGACAAATGGACACTGATGTTTGATGGGGCTGTGAATATGAACGGTAACGGTGTTGGGGCAGTATTGATCAATCCTAAAGGTGCTCATATACCTTTTTCTGCCAGATTGACGTTTGACGTCACCAACAACGAAGCTGAGTATGAGGCTTGTATCATGGGGATAGAAGAAGCCATTGATCTGAGGATCAAAACTCTTGATATATTTGGAGATTCAGCTCTAGTGGTCAATCAAGTCAATGGAGATTGGAATACGAATCAGCCGCATTTGATTCCGTATAGAGATTACACCAGAAGAATACTGACGTTCTTCAAGAAGGTGAAGTTGTATCATGTCCCCCGGGATGAGAATCAGATGGCTGATGCTTTGGCAACTTTGTCTTCCATGATCAAAGTTCATTGGTGGAATCATGTGCCACATGTTGCGGTAAATCGACTCGAGAGGCCTGCGTATGTGTTTGCAGCCGAGTCTGTTGTGATTGATGAGAAGCCGTGGTATTATGACATCAAGAACTTCCTCAAGACTCAGGAGTATCCTGAAGGTGCGTCGAAGAATGACAAGAAAACCCTGAGAAGGCTAGCTGGAAGCTTCTATTTGAATCAGGATGATGTGTTGTATAAGAGAAACTTTGACATGGTCTTGCTCAGATGCGTGGACAGACCCGAGGCGGACATGTTAATGCAGGAAGTTCATGAAGGTTCCTTCGGTACTCATGCCGGCGGACATGCAATGGCTAAGAAATTGTTGAGAGCGGGTTATTACTGGATGACTATGGAATCCGATTGTTTCAAGTATGCTCGGAAGTGCCATAAGTGTCAAATCTATGCTGATAAGGTGCATGTACCACCAAGCCCTCTGAATGTCATGAATTCGCCTTGGCCGTTTGCCATGTGGGGCATTGATATGATTGGGAAGATTGAGCCCACTGCTTCGAATGGACATCGCTTCATCTTGGTTGCGATTGACTATTTCACCAAATGGGTGGAAGCAGCTTCCTATGCTAACGTTACCAAACAAGTGGTTACCCGGTTCATCAAGAAAGAAATCATCTGTCGTTATGGAGTTCCTGAGAGAATCATCACTGACAATGGTTCGAATCTCAATAACAAGATGATGAAAGAGCTTTGTAAAGATTTCAAGATTGAACATCACAATTCTTCTCCTTACAGACCGAAGATGAATGGTGCTGTAGAAGCGGCGAACAAGAATATCAAGAAGATTGTGCAGAAGATGGTCGTTACGTACAAGGATTGGCATGAGATGCTGCCTTTCGCTTTGCATGGGTACCGTACCTCAGTACGTACGTCGACCGGGGCAACCCCTTACTCCCTTGTGTATGGTATGGAAGCTGTCCTACCTGTTGAAGTGGAGATTCCTTCTCTGAGAGTTTTATTGGATGTCAAGCTGGACGAAGCCGAGTGGATTCGAACAAGGTTTAACGAGTTGAGCCTTATCGAGGAGAGACGGTTAGCAGCTGTATGCCATGGACAGTTGTATCAGCGAAGGATGAAGCGAGCCTTTGATCAGAAAGTGCGTCCTCGAAGCTATCAAATCGGTGATCTAGTTTTGAAGAGGATCCTCCCTCCCGGTGCAGATAACAGGGGCAAGTGGACTCCTAATTATGAAGGTCCATATGTTGTGAAAAAGGTATTCTCCGGTGAAGCCTTGATGCTTACAACTATGGATGGTGAAGATTTTCCGTCTCCTGTTAACTCAGATGTAGTCAAAAAATACTTCGCATAAATTGACCCGCTGGACAAAAAGAAAAAAAGAGTCCAGGCAAAAAAGGGGCATCCCGGCGAACCAAAAAAAAACAGAAAGAAAAGGTTCGGGCAAAAATTAGGGATAAAATGAAAAGAATTTGTACACCCGGTAAGTCGAAAACCCGCAAGGGCGGCTTAGGCAAAAATGGGTATCCCGGTGGATTGAAAACCCGAAAGGGCGATCCAGCCAAAAGAGGGATTAAAGCGAAGACTACAGTCTTGAGTTGTCTGTACTTCATCAAGCTTTGTCATCTGCCATCTCGAAAGGTGTGATCCGTCCAGTCATTCTTCTCAGAAAGCAAGGAGTTGGGAGGAAAACTGATGATCTGTGACTTATAACAGAATTGGGAAATAGTGGATGCCGTGTTCACATTGCCATTAGGATAGATCTTTTCCTTTTGTGCGCAATTACCTCTTTCTAGGAATTGCTTCCCAATGTATTCGCCTCTTCAGGCACATTTTCAATCAATAAAAGTCGTTATTCGGATAAATAGCTCTTTGGTTTTTATTTTTACTGTTTTGTTTGCAAAAATGTCCGAATTTTTGATAAGCATTGCATATAAGAACATGAAGGCTAAACAATAACGTGCAAAAAGATGAAACATTTGAAAATCATTTTGAATGTTGAGGACACTTGAGCGTATCTTGTCCATGTATCCCCTGGGGGCATTTTGTTGTGCTGTTTTTCAGGATTGGCATCTGTGAGGACGTTTCCTCAGCAGATATTTTCCCCAAGTAAGTTTGGAAGCTATCAGAGCTATGTTCCCCTGCGGAGACGTCTGTGGATAGTGCCTTCTATTCCCCAACAGATCTAAGGATTGCTTATCCCCAGCAGGCCTGTATTTGCCGATTTCCTCCCCGAGTGAGGCAGGTTCATTGAAATTTATCTCCAACATTTATCCTATCTGTGGACTGAAGGATATCCCCAGCGGGGTTTACCTTTCCCCAGCAGCAGTGCTATTCTCCAACATGAGTGAGAAGTCGTTGCTCTCCCTGCAGAGTCTCCCCGCAGAGTTGGAGTACCCGATCAGTTTTTGGCTCCCCAGCCGGAGTTTTTCATCATTTTTGCATTTTAGTGATCATTGCATCCTCAAACCGCGTAGCATTCCCATTCAATATGGAACATTACGCCATAGAAAAATTCAAACATATGCATTCATGTGTTAACCTCACCAGACCGTATCCCCGGCAGAGGCGGATCATTTCATTCAACATCAGCACAGCAAGTCTGCTACAGTTGCTTCGACAGCATTCAGAATTGGTGTCCCCACAGAGGCTTATTTTCCTCACCCGTTGGTGACAGAAAGTTTGTTTCTCCCCAGTGAGACCCCCAGCAGGTGGTCAACCTTGCCTTGACATATCTAAAAAGTCGTTCTTGTGATACCGGTAAGTGTCATACTAGCACCCGCGTGTGTTTCATTGTTTCGGTGTCTGTAAACATCGGGTATTCTCCCCAGTCATCAGTAAATGTCTGGTCATCATTTTGGGTGTCGGTAAACACCATTGTTTCGGTGTCTGTAAACATCGGGTTTTCTCCCCAGTCATCGGTAAATGTCTGGTCATTTTTTGATGTCGGTAAACATCATCTTTCGATGTCGGTAAACATCGAGCCTTTTCTGCAGTCATCGGTAAATGTCTGATAAATCCCCAGTTAGAAATCCCCAGTAGAGTCATCGGTAAATGTCCTACCTGGTTTTCAGTTGCGAATATTTTGTTTGTATCTCCCCAATAAATTTCTCATTCCCAGTCATCGGTAAATGTCTGGTCATTCTTTTGATGTCGGTAAACATCATCTTTCGATGTCGGTAAACATCGAGTCTCATCCCAGTCATCGGTAAATGTCTGGTCATTCTTTGTTCTCTTGTTAATAAAATCAAAATCCCCAGAAGTCGTCGGTAAACGTCTTGTCTGGTTCTACCACAAAGATTTTGTTCCTCTCCAAGCAGAGATGCCATCGGTAAATGGCCCAGTTTTCTTCGATATCGGTAAATATTGAATTCCCAGTTGCAGCAGCCATCGGTAAATGGCCTTGTTGAAGTTGATATCGGTAAATATCAAGTTTGCTTTGAAGCCACCATCGGTAAATGGTCTTGCTTCCTTTACATCAAATTATTTCCCAGCAACCATCGGTAAATGGTCTTGCTGAAGTTGACATCGGTAAATATCAAGTTTTAACCATCGGTAAATGGTTTTCGCTTTTCAGATTATTTCCCAGCAGCCATCGGTAAATGGTCTTGCTGAAATTGATATCGGTAAATATCAAGTTACCAGTTTCTAACCATCGGTAAATGGTTTCGCTTTTCTGAAGTTGTCAATTGCAGGCGTCATCAGTAAATGACGTGGTTCTCCTTGTGTCATACCCGGCAGAGTGCAAATTTCTACGGTTCTTCGGTATTCAATCCCTGTTTACCTTGAAAGTCTGACAGCCGTTGCTCTCATCCGTTCAGGTTCCTAGTTGATTGAATAGGGGCAGCTGTAGCACCTCAAATTTGCACCTATCGTTGTACATACATTCTCATATTAGGTCATAGCATAACATGGTCCACTGCATAGCATTGCATTGTCCCATTTGCCTCAAGTGCAAGCCAATCAAGAGAATTAGGTCAAACTGATCAGGAGATCAGTCAACCAAGCAAGCAAGTATGTTTCTCAAGGAGCCAAGGCCTCAGGGTTGGTCCAGCATGTTCACATGACTTGGGGATCCATTTGAAGTGTTTAGGTCAAGGATTGGATGTTCAGAAGTCATCAGTCAATGCACAATCAGTCAGAAACCCTAAAAGTCAATTGTTGGTCAACTGTCCATTTAATCAGTGATTTGATGATGGAAATTGGTTTGAGAGGTCTCATTCATGTCCATATAGTCTTCATATATCATGTCAAACACCATCATGGAAGAATTTGAAGCCAGATCAGAAATTTCCAAAAACGGAAACTTGACCTGTAACTGAAACCTGCCAAAAATGGAAAGCCTTGATCCTCAAACTTACATCATGATACAAGCTTCAAATGAATTTTTGCCCAACATGAAAGTTGAAGATCTTGTTCTCCCATTTCCAAAAAGTCCAAGAACACTCAATTCCCATGTATGGTTGGCAAGTTATGATCAATTCATTTTCAAAAATTCTTGAACTTCAAAAGGCCATATCTCTCAAACCATTTGGCCAAATTGGGTGGGGTTTTTTGCAACAAGTCACATTTGATCCCCTCTTTCCAAATATGCAACCATCATTCACCAAAACTTCACCAATCAAAATGGCATTTTTGGACTTGCATGAATTGATTTCAAGTATGGTACAAAAGTGAGTTTCAAAATTAACCATTTCTAATCAATTCTACCAATCAAATATGTTCAGAAATCATATTTTGGTCATGTTACAAAGCCATTTTCGTGCAGTACACACAGCCATTCCCAAGTTGCTTGAAAATTGGACAAAAGTACACTTTTTCACCCACTCCATCCCACCTTTTCATGGACTTTGATCTGTACCCTTAAACAACAGATATATTCATCATTTTCTGTCACTTGAAAACCCTAGCAGCAGCCATCCAAGACAGAAAAAGATCATTTCTCTCAAATACTCTCATCTTGCATTTTGGAAATTTCTGCTCAAAACACCAAAGGAGCACGAGTTTGCTTGCTGATTCCATCCTTTGCCAACACTTGTGAAGCATTTTCAAGCTCCATTCCTGAACTGTAAAGCCTTACCATGCTGCTGCTACATGAAGCTCCATTAATGGCAGATCGTGATTCAAGCATCTTCAAGGGTTGCTGAGCCAAAGTTCTTCCCCCATCCATCTCCTAGAAGCTTAAGGTGTACCTGTTTTGAGTCAAAGCCACCAAATAACAACTGTATCACCATTGCCTTGCTGATTTGGTAAGTTTTCGAGTATCACCATTTGATAAATCTTGACATGTTTTAGAAAGGTCTTTGTATGCTGAGTTCAATGATGGTCATGGTTCTGAAAATGGTGGCGTATTTTTGAAGATATGTCAATTTGAAACTTGATGCTCGGTTATGTTTTCACTTGTTGCTTCCATGATAACTCGATCCAATGGAAATAGAGGGTAGATTATGCATGCTTGTTGTTTACTGGTTCTATTGATGTATTCAATTCCATTTTCTGGGCAAAACTGTTTTCCACGATTTTGGGATGAAGATGAAGTTCACATTGTTCACATAAACCCTAAAATCTGCATTTTCCAGAATTCCCTTCACGTGTGTTGCATGGCTTTTTCACTGTACATCCATAACAGCCAATGAAATTATTTCGTTGCCTTGCCCAAAACGCTGTGTTTCAATTAGTGGCCATGTTAATTACAAAACTGCCATTCCCGTGCCCCCATGTCCCATTAAATTCATGTTGTTTTATTTATTTATTTCATTTGATTGCTCCATCTTACAAAAATCATAACATCTTCATTTCAAATCCAAATTTCATGGGAATTTTTGCATTGTGTTCATCTGGATCTCTACTTTTTTATCATGATTTTTGCTGATTTTTTGGATGAGTGGATTTTAAATGGTATTAGGGTTTGTGACATGTATGCATATTTTGTACACTTTGCCAAAACATTTGTGAAATGGTGATACTTTATCCAATGGCTCCCAAATTTTTTGTGCTTAAACTAGACACATTCATGGTGATTTTGGTGTAGAGTTTGTGCATTTATCATTGCTGGTTTGTGAGTTATGATTTTTTGAAGTAGGGTGTGACAACTTGTGTCACACCATGGATGTGCAACTTCCTGATTTTTGAATCCATGCCTATTGACCTCCAATTGACCTCAATTTTTGCATGAACCTTCTATTATGTGTCTAGTTCACATGTGAATTTTCTTAGAATTAATTGTGCCATTTCCTATTTGTTTGAGATTTTTCTCCCCTGTCTAGTCAAATGTTGACTTTGTGTGACACATGTTCCCATTTCATTTGTGAAATCCTCATACTTTATTAGATGGACATGAAATTTGACATGTGATTAGTAGACATCTTAAGGTTTATCATGGTGTTGATCCCATTCATTTCTCATATGCTATCACTGAGTTATGATTTTTTGAAGTTGATACATGTTTGGTTGACTTCTTTGAGCATGTTCAAAATTGCTTTGACTTTCTGATTTTCATTGACTGCCTTCCACTTGTCCAAATGATATGAAATTTGACATGCTTACCATTCTATGTGTTAGGATTGATCATGATTTATTTGGTGATTTTTGGAAATGTTTGAGATTGGTTTTGATGCAAGTCTTGCTGTTGACTTCTATGAGCTCCTAAATGCCATGTTTTGACTTAATTTGTTCATGAAATGATGATGATGATTGATATGAATGTGAACCCAATTGGTTTTGTTTCTTGATTGTTTGAACATGATTTTGGATACTTGTCCTTTGCTGTTTTGACTTTTTCATACCCTTTTGACCCTAGGCTTGCCCTAGTGGTCCTGTTACTCACATTTGAGTTCATGTTTTCAGGTTGACCAACAATTAACCAATGAGACCAATACAAATTGATTGGGTTTGCTTGTTTTATCATGACTAACCTATTTGTTTTGTAGGTGGCTTGGCTCTCAAGCCTTAAGCCTTGTGCCTTGCACATTCATTTGCTTCTGACTAACTGTTAATGTCTGGTTCCTTTTGCTTTGTTTTGAAGTTGCATACTAATGTCTGCTTGACTATTTCAGGTGCTTTTAGTTGCTTAGTTCCTTGTGAACTTCTTGCTTTGCTTTGCTATTTAGCAACTTGCTTGAGGTATAATTCCTTTTTCTTCATGTAGTCTGGAAGACCTGGCCTGTTACTTGGCCAGGCAACTGTCTGAAGTCCTCCTTAAGAGGCAATGTTTGTGATTGTTTAAAATTGTCCTTGTACATATGCAAAGTCCTCCTAAGTGAAGAGGCAATTGGCAGAACCCAAGGGAT
Organism: Lathyrus oleraceus; assembly: GCF_024323335.1. Taxonomy (NCBI): domain Eukaryota; kingdom Viridiplantae; phylum Streptophyta; class Magnoliopsida; order Fabales; family Fabaceae; genus Lathyrus; species Lathyrus oleraceus. The sequence continues at coordinate 456,908,156 of NC_066585.1, forward strand.
AAGCAACCTATCCCCTGCTAGTCTGTGTGTCACTCACATTGCTCACACTACCTGTGTTGATGCATAGTGGGTAAAAGCCCAAGATCCATAGAGTCACTTGTGGATAGAGTTCCCCCATTCTGAACTCCCACACCTTCTGATATTCAAATGCTCTCCCTGGCCAGGGATAAGAGCAATGAGGCACACCCCTCATCTCCTTTCATCTGCTTCACCTTGGCTCTCAATGTCAAGGTTAAGAGCACATTCACCCAGTTCCAGAGGTTTGTTTGTTGAGGTTGATATGACCCCTCGACTAAAACCTAACCCTTGTTTGAGCCACTTGCTTGTGTATAGTGTGTGCTACCTGAGCTTGTATGTTTGTTTGACTTGCTTCCTGTGCAAGTTAGGGTTAGTTTAGACTTGCTTCCTGTGCAAGTTAGGTTTTGCTTGGCTTGCTTCCTGTGCAAGTTAAGTGTGTGTGTGGCTTGCTTCCTGTGCAAGTCATGTTTAGGATAGGCTAGCTCCCTGTGCCAGTTAGCTAGAAACCTTAACTTAGGGATGATTTGCATGATAACATCTAGGCTCGAGTCGTAGTCTCCCTAGTTGTGTCTCCCTCTGTTATCTGGTTAGGCTAGTCCTTTGTCCCTCCGTAGGGGAACTACGTCGCCCTGATCCTCATACCAGATGAGGTACGTAGGCAGGAGATGAGCAGATCTCTCCGGGCGCCTGTGTCTTTGTTTTGTCTTGTTGTGTGCTTGGAAGCTGATGTAAGTCCATCGAGTGGCAGTTAGGTTCCAGTGTGCGTGTGTTTTGGTTCGGATGCTGATGTAAGTCCAGTGATTGGCATTCAGGCTCCACGTTTGCCTCCTTGTGTGTCTTGGTTCGGATGCTGATGTAAGTCCAGTGATTGGCATTCAGGCTCCACGTTTGCCTTTGCCAGTGTTTGTCTGTGTGTGTGTCAGCCGAGCTACGAATGCTCTGATTCTTCTCTCGTCCGAGAAGATACGTATGCATAGGGTGCGATACCCTAGCGAGCATGTGTCGTTTCCCCAGTCCGAACTACTTCGACTCTGATGTCTATGCCTGATAGACTAAGTAGGCCCAGGATGCGACATCCTGCCGAGTCAGTTTCAGTCAGTTTCTCGTGTCTCTTTCAGCCAGTGTGTGTGTGTTTGAGCAGCGTTTTTAGCAACCATTTTCCTTCTTATTGTGCGTGGATCCCGTCGAGTACGACAGATGCGTAGGGGTGCTAATACCTTCCCTTCGCATAACCGACTCCCGAACCCATTCTCTTTGGTCGCGAGACCATGTTCTTTCCTAGGTTTACTCTGAGCGTTTCCTTTCCCTCTTTTGGGATAAATAACGCACGGTGGCGGCTCTGTTGTTCTTGTTTTCCCGCCGGTTTTTTCGCGTAATGTGACAAGTAGCATGCAGTTACTTGCCATAATCCCTAATTTTTACATAAATTGTCCCAAGGTGGGGTACTCAATTTATCGGGATAAATTTTTCTGTTTTATGTCTCTAATTTTTGCTTGGATCGACCTTTCAGGTTTTCAATCCACCGAGACGCTCTTTTTTGCCTAAGCCGCCCTTTCGGGTTTTCAACTCAGCGAGCTGTTCTTTTCTATTTTAGGCGAAGTATTTCTTGACGGCATCTGCATTCACAGGACGAGTGAACTCTTCACCATCCATAGTTGTAAGAATCAAAGCACCGCCTGAAAAGGCTCTCTTAACAACATATGGGCCTTCATAATTAGAAGTCCATTTGCCCATAGAATCTGGTTTAAATGATAAAATCTTCTTGAGCACAAGGTCACCTTCTCTGAACACCCGAGGTCTGACCTTCTTATCAAAAGCTTTCTTCATCCTCTGCTGATATAACTGGCCATGACACATGGCAATTAATCTCTTCTCTTATATCAAATTCAACTGATCAAACTTGGTCTGACACCATTCAGCCTCAGTCAACTTGGCTTCCATGAGCACACGCAGTGAAGGAATCTCAACCTCTACGGGGAGCACTGCTTCCATACCATAAACAAGAGAGAAAGGGGTTGCCCCTGTTGAAGTGCGGATGGATGTATGATACCCGTGCAAAGCAAATGGGAGCATCCCATGCCAATCCTTATATGTTACAACCATCTTCTGAATAATCTTCTTGATGTTCTTATTTGCAGCTTCAACAGCCCCATTCATCTTGAGTCTGCAAGGAGAAAAATTATGATGTGCGATCTTGAAGTCTTTGCAAAGAATTTCCACCATATTATTCTTCAAGTTAGATCCATTATCAGTTATTATCTTACTTTGCATACCATAATGGAATATAATTTAATTCTTGATAAACCTCACAACAACTTGCTTGGTTACATTTGCATATGATGCCGCTTCAACCCATTTTATGAAGTAGTCAAATGCCACTAAAATGAAATGATGTCCATTCGAAGCTTTGGGCTAAATCATCCCAATCATATCAATTCCCCACATGAAGAAGGGCCATGGGGAAGAAATAACATTCAATAGTATCGGAGGAACATGAATCTTATCTGCATATATGTGACACTTGTGGCATCTCTTCACAAACTTGCAACAGTCAGATTCCATTGTCAGCCAATAGTAACCTGCTCGCAACATCTTTTTCGCCATTGCATGTCCATTGGAATGGGTACCAAAGGAACCTTCATGTACTTCAGTCATCAACATATCTGCTTCGTGTCTATCCACGCATCTGAGCAGAAACATGTCGAAGTTTCTCTTGTACAGTACATCACCATTCAAGTAAAAATTGTCGGCTAATCTTCTCAAAGTCTTCTTATCTTTCAAAGATACCCCAGACGGGTAAACCTAACTTTGAAGGAAACACTTGATGTCATAATACCACGGCTTCTCGTCTTTGACCTCTTCAATAGCAAACACATGAACTGGTCTATCAAGACGCATCACGGTAAAATTGGGAACCTCATTCCAATACTTCACTACGATCATTGACGCCAACGTTGCAAGAGCGTCCGCCATCCGGTTTTCATCTCGAGGGATATGATGAAACTCAACCTTTGTAAAGAAAGTTGAAATCCTCCCCGCATAATCTCTATACGGTATCAAACCGGATTGATTCGTCTCCCACTCACCTTTGATCTGATTTACAACCAAAGCAAAATCTTCGAAGACATCTAAATACTTGATTCTGAGATCAATGGCCTCTTCGAGCCCCATAATGCAAGCTTCATACTCTGCCATATTGTTTGTACACTGGAACGTCAATCTGGCTGTAAATGGAAAATGTGGGCCTTGAGGAGTAATGATCACTACCCCAATGCCATTTCCATATTGCTTAACAGCTCCATCAAATACCATGGCCCAACGGGAACCAGGTTCTGGCCCTTCTTCAAGCAATGGTTCGTCACATTCTTTCATTTTCAAGTACAAGATCTCTTCATCAGGAAAATCATACTGCACTGACTAATAATCTTCAATTGGTTGGTGAGCCAAATGGTCAGCCAAGATACTACCTTTGATCACTTTCTAAGATCGGTATTCAATATCATACTCTGATAACAACATTTGCCAACGGGAAATTCTCCCAATTAAAGCAGGCTTCTCAAATATATACTTGATTGGATCTATTTTGGATATCAACCAAGTGGTACGATTCAACATATACTGAGGCAGACGCTTAGCAACCCAAGCAAATGCGCAACAAGTCTTCTCTAGCATAGAATACAGAGTCTCACAGTCGGTGAACTTCTTACTGAGGTAGTAAATCGCGAATTCTTTCTTTCTAGTCTCATCTTGCTGACATAAAACACAACCCATACTATCTTCAAGCACAGTCAAATACATAATCAACGGTCTTCCTTCAACAGGCGGAGACAAAATCAGAGGTTCAAGAAGATATTCCTTGATATTGTCGAAAGCTTTCTGGCAATCTTCGGCCCAATCACAAGACTGATCTTTCCGAAGAAGCTTGAATATAGGTGCACATGTGGCAGTCATGTGTGAAATGAATCTTGAGATATAATTCAAGTGGCCGAGAAAACCTCTGACTTGCTTCTCAGTTTTGGGCGCAGGCATCTCTTGTATTGCTTTGACCTTGGCAGGATCAACTTCAATACCCTTCTCGCTGACAATAAAACCCAACAACTTACCAGAACGAACACCAAAAGTACACTTATTGGGATTTAAGCGGAGTTTATACTTCCTTAAACGCTGGAATAGTTTCAACAAATGCTTAACATGTTCCTCTTCATTAATTGATTTAGCAATCATGTCATCGACATAAACTTCAATCTCTTTGTGCATCATATCATGAAAAAGAGTAGTCATTGCTATTTGATAAGTTGCACCAGCATTCTTTAAACCGAAAGGCATCACTCTATAACAAAATGTTCCCCAAGGTGTAACGAATGTGGTTTTCTCCATATCTTCGGGTGCCATCTTGATCTGATTATATCCGAAAAATTCGTCCATAAACGAAAAGACTTTGAACTTAGAAGTATTGTCTACCAACATATCAATGTGTGGCAGAGGGAAATCATCTTTCAGACTGACTTTATTCAAATCTCTATAGTCAACACACATGTGGGCTTTTCCATCTTTCTTCGGCACAGGCACAATATTGGCCACCCATTACGGATACTCAGTGGTCACAAGGAAACCAGCATCAATCTGCTTCTGCACTTCCTCTTTAATCTTCACAGCCATATCAGGATGTGTTCTTCTCAACTTTTGCTTGATTGGCGAGCATTCTAGCTTCAACGACAATCTATACTCCACAATCTCAGAATCCAAACCAGGCATGTCTTGATAGGACCAAGCAAACACATCTAAATACTCTCGAATAAGATCAACCAACCCCTTCTTCGCATCTGGACACAGTCGAGACCAAATCTTGACTTCCTTCACGTCGTCCTCGGAACCCAAGTTGACTAGCTCAATCTGCTCTTCGAACGAATGAATGGTCTTCTCATTATGCTCAAGAAGATGAGATAGTTCATCACTCAATTCTTCATCACTTTCCTCCTCGACCTCAAACACATGGAATTTAAAATTGGGAGAAGGAGAAGGATCAATGTATTCAATGGGGTTAGGAACCAACCTGCATAATGATTTGATATTTTGATTTTAGAGAAGTAAATTTGTGACCAAATATTATGCATATGGACAATTATATTGTTTTTTTTTATGTTTTTTGTGATTACCATTTTCAGAATAAAGCAAAAAGTGAAAACAAAACATCATAGATGTGGATGAATAGAATTAATTTTATTAATGATCAATTTCAAAATGCCTAAACAATGTTCACTTCTCCCTTAGGAATAGGAGAAAGATTTTTTCAAAACATATAAAAGCAATTACTTAGATCGATGCAAAATAGCAGGAACATCAACAACAGTCCAATTGTTGCAAGCCTTTCCATGCGTCACAAAATTGGTGTTGTTTTTCTCTTCGTCATCCTCTAGCTTAGCAGCTAAGTGTTGTTCATTGCCATGAATGAACCATCCGCTACGGAAGCTAAGTTGCATATCCTCAGACCTTGCAGTTGATGAACCTTGCTGAAAACCCAGACCGGTTCTACCTTTGTTATCAAAGACCTCTACCATGCGCCCCCACTGATCAACATTGCCTTCTTCAACAATCTTTCTTGCATCTTTCAATGAGGACATAGTTGCCCCGACTCTCTTTTCAGCACCAATAGATAAGGCTTGGAACGGAGTTCCAACCTCATCCTCAGCTTCAACATAAGAGAAAGATGACAGGTGGCAAACCAACAATGCCTTTTCCTCGTCAACAATAACAAGCTTTTCATTCTTCACAAATTTGAGCTTCTGATGCAATGTGAAGGTAACAGCTCCTGCCTCGTGGATCCAAGGACTTCCCAACAGACAACTATAGGTCGGGTGGATATTCATTACTTGAAAAGTAATCTAGAAGTCACCCGGAGCTATCTTCACCGGAAGGTCCACTTCACCAATAATTGTTTTGCGTGAACTGTCAAAAGCTTTGATGATTACACCACTATATCTCATGGGTGCTCCTTGATATGATAGCTTTGACAGAGTTGACTTTGGCAGTACATTCAATGAAGACCCGGTGTCAACAAGCACATTGGACAAAGCATCATCTTTGCAATTCATAGAGATATACAAAGCCACATTGTGATTTCTACCCTCCGCAGGGAGTTCTTCATCACAGCAACTGAGATTATTGTAAGAAGTGATGTTAGCCACAATATGATCGAATTGATCCACTGTAACATTATGGTCCACAAATGCTTGCTCAAGAACTTTTTGCAGTGCTTCTCTGTGCGCTTCTGAATTCATAAGCAGAGACAATACTGAAATTTTTGAGGGGGTTTGGAGCAGCTGCTCCACCATATTGAATTCACTTTTCTTAATCAGACGAAGTACCTAATCACCACCATTAGCCTCCAAACTGCTGGATTCACCAGACTTACATTTTGAAGGATTAATCGAATCTACAACAGGCACTTCCACTTCGTTATTGACAGTTGATTCTTCTTTGTCTTTTGGGAACACCGACCCAAACACACGACCACTTCGGGTCACCTTGGTAACATCAATAATGCTCACTACAGAGTTGGTCGTAGGCAACATGACCTCTTCACCATCCTTCGACATTGTTGCATTGTACAGATACATAACAGCTTTATCGGATGAATACGGGACTGGACCCGCTAACCGTATGACCAACGGCGATACCGATCTGTTGCTGACGCTATTACTGTTACTGTTGTCGTACTGAATGACTATTCTCTCGGGATTCTTAAAAATGGGCACTATGATATTCACATCATCATCTACATGACGGGATTGAACAATTTGAATCATGCCTTCATCCATCAACCACTGGATGTCCCTTTTCACAATCTCACAACCTCTTGAATTAACATTGTAGATAGCACAACCGTCATGGTCATGCTCACAATCACTCACCATACAAATGTCTTTGTGCATTGTTACCAAGGACCTCCGGATGAAACGAACATCAAACACTTTAAACTCTCAAGGACAACCGTCCACCATATTAACAGAAGAATTCCCATGAGCGGGCAGTGGATTTGTTTTCACGTTTGGCGCACGATCCTCAAAGGACACCATTCCACTCCTTATCAGCTTCTGAACCTCATACTTGAGCGGATAGCAATTCTCTATGACATGTCCGGTGCTCCTTGGTGAAAAGCACAACGGAGTTCCGGCTTGTACCACCATGGAAGTGGTTCTGGGATTTGTGGCGGGTTTCTTGGTTGGAGTAGGTTCTTGAGAACCAAAGATGGGTATACTTCGACGTACATCATAGGAATCGGGTCATAAGAGACCTTCTTCCTCTCAAAGTTTTGTTGATGGTGATTGTTGGTATTGTTGTTGTTGTTGTAAGTGTTTGTGCGTTGTTGCGGTGGTTGTTGCTGTTGAATTGGTGTTGCTTGATTATTCGAGAATACAGGAATGACTGAAGATACTTGATGATGGTGTGGACAGGACGGTTGATTCCTTTTGATCTGAGGCCTCCTCTTCCTCCCACTAGAAATTGAATTAGCTTTGCTATCTTTCTTCTTCCTAAAGCTATCTTTCTTCTTCCTAAAGCTACTACCATATATCTTACTTGATGATGCTTCCTCCTTTGACAAACGTCCTTCACAGACACCTTTCTCAAGCCTCATCCCTATGTTTACCATTTCGGTAAAGTCACTGGGGGCACTGGAAATCATACATTCATAATAAAATGAACTCATGGTCTTTAAAAAGATCTTTGTTATCTCTTTCTCCTCTAAAGGATGAGTGATCTGAGCAGCCAATTCTCTCCACCTCTGCGCGTATTCTTTGAATGTCTCCTTATCCTTCTGAGACATAAACCTCAAATGGTCTCTATCAGGCACCATATCCACATTATACTTATACTGTTTGACAAAAGCCTTTCCCAAGTCTTTGAAAGTGCGAACACTTGCACTATCCAACCCCATATACCATCTGAGTGCAGCACCGGTCATACTGTCTTGGAAGTAGTGGATCAACAATTGATCGTTGTCAGTTTAGATAGACATTTTGCGGGCATACATCACTAGATGACTGAGCGGACATGTGTTCCCTCTGTATTTTTCAAAGTTAGGCACTTTGAACTTCATCGGAATCTTCACATTCAACACCAGACATAACTCAACAACACTTTTCCCAAACAAATCCTTACCTCTCAACGTCTTCAATTCCTTGCGCAGCTCAAGAAACTGATCCTTCATCTCGTCCATTTTCTCATAAACATTCGGACCCTCAGACGGCTCAGAATGATAAATGGTGTCCTTTACACAAGGTAAGGTGTGCACAACGGGAGGTGGCACAAACATGACTGGGCTAGATGCCGACATAGAAGCAAAAGTAGGCGTAAAGCCTTCAGGCATGAAGTTCGACGGTATTCCCCATGGGGAATCCGGCAGTCATAGTAGGCGCGAAGTGAGCGATAGCAGCGGTCATGGTAGAGGTAGCCACCTCTGAAATAATAGTCCTCTGAGGAGGAGGAGTTGCAGGCGTTGGAGAAGATTGACTCTGAGCAGCCAACACTGACTCCGTCATGGCAGTCAGTCGAGCAATCTCATCCTTCAACTCTATGTTCTCTTGCTCCAGATGTTCCATGATTTTCAGATGATTGGCGCGAGTATTGTACCGATGAGTCAGCTTGGCTGAAGCACAGAAGAAACACCAATGAGACATTTGGCGAAAGAGAAACCTGCTTATGCAAATGAAGCATGAAATACAATGCTTGTTTATTTATTTTTATTTTCAAGGAACTTACTATATCATTTACATATATATATATATATATATATATATATATATATATATATATATATATATATATATATATATATATATATATATATATATATATATATATATATATATATATATATATATATATATATATATATATATATATATATATATATATATATATATATATATATATATATATATATATATACTTAACAAAAATTGCAACAATTTGATATAAAAATATTTTTTCATTTATATAATTGGAAGGATTACACTAAGTACAACTTCAGAAACCAAAAAATAAAATACAAGAGAAAAGAAGACTAGTCATCCTAAGGATCCCTAACAACAACGTCAGAAGATCTGGCTGTAGGCGCGTACTTCCTTCGAATGCGTCGAATCTCAGTCTCAAAAGAAGCCTTCATCTGAGTCTTTCTAGAGGACAAGCTGATCAACAATCTTCTTCCAAGCAACGAAAGGTTGAGGCATGCTAGAGGAAGATGGACCCTCTGGCTATCTCTATCTCTTTGTCACTCGGTCTTCAAGTAGCTCAATAAGTGCATCTTTGTCCTTATACTCCAACTGCAACTCTTCATGCTTCTTGCTCAAAGCACGAAAACAATCTTCCCACATATCTTTCTCTTACTCCATCTTGGCGAGTGCATCTTCCAACTCCTCTACATCTTAGTTAGCGAGAGTTAATGGCTCAACCACAACCATAGATATAGGTCTCTCACAGGGATAAGGCATCTTCAACTCCAAAGCTCTCTTATTCACCTAAAGAGTGTATGCTTCCAAAGCTACACAATTGCATGGACCAAGCTCAGATCTTCCCTTCCTATGCACATTATGCCAAGCATGCACAATCTTCTGCTTCAAATATTGGGGATCTTTACCCTCTTAATAGAAAAGACCTTCTCACAAAGTGTTATTAGGTTTGTCTCTCAAGGGGAACCCAAGTTGACGGCAAGCCAAAACAGGGTTGTAGTTAATTCCTCTTTGTGTACCAATGAGAGGCACATTAAAGAATTCACCACAATAATCAATAATCTCCAAACTGCTTTGTAACACCTCAAAATTTGCCCTCCTCTCTTGGGACTAGCTTAGCATGTTGCATCTCATTTTTTTTAGACATTAGTCATTGTATCTTTGCATATCATGTGGAAACAATAAGCAAGTCATCCTCCTAAGTCTTTCTCAGAAGATGGAGAGGTTAAGAGATGCAAGCCTGAGGGTCTTATTGAATTGATCACTAATCATCAGAGGGTTTGTGCTTCAATTAGGGTTTCTTGGTTCCTCAAGGAGATTGATCATTATCTTGGTTGAAATGGTACATCATCATCATCAAGGTTCATTGTTCCTGACAAGCTTCCTTGGGATTAGGGTTTTGACCTCTGGTCAACCCTAATCAGTTGCATTATGCCAATCAGGGTTTTTCAAGGAGATGAGGTCTTTAATGAGATGGGGATCATTATGTGGTTTTATTGAGCTTGTATAAGCTAGGGTTTCATGTTGGAGCTATTTCATCAGGAGGTTGAGGCTCAAATTCATCTGTGTATGACCAAGTCATCTATCAACTGCAAAAGTCAACCACAAGTCAACTGTTGGATTTGGAGGTGGGAAGTGGTTAGAAATACTTCATTCATGTTCAAACAAGTCCCATTTGACATTTCAAATATCAACATTGAAGAAGATAAAGTCATGACAAAACTTTCCAAAAATAGAAAGTGACCTGTAATTTGAAATTGCCAAAAATGGAAAGGTTTTCAACTCAAGATTACATCATCAAAAATGCTTCAAATGAAATTTTGTTGAACATGAAAGTTGTAGATCTTTCTCTCCCATTTCCAAAAAGTCCAAGATCATCAATTTCTCATGTGTTGTTAAGGAGATATGGATCAAACTTGGCCAAGTGAACATTGAACTTCAAAGGGGCATAACTTTCAAACCATAAGTCCAAATGAGATGGCTCTTTTTGCAACATTCTTGTTTCAACCTCTACTTACCAAAACATGCATTACATGCCATGCATTCTCATTACATGATCATTTGCATTTTTACTTAATTTTTGGAGGGAATTTTCAAATTTAAAATTGGTGCATTGTTTTCACATTCCACCACTTCCATTGGCTTCCAAATGAAGTTTTGAGTGAAATTCAAGCTGAGCACGTGTACTGTTCATCCATAATCTCCATGCATAAGGTGAAATAGCAATTTGGCATGTGCACCTCATATTTTACTAATTATAATTACCAATGGCTTAAGTGTGATTAAGGACATGATTAGGAGGGAGTATAAAGCACAAACCCTAACAGAATTTCACAACAACACCTCATAATTTTCAGATCTAGAATTTTTCATCAAACTTTTCTCTCAATTTTTCTTCAAATTTCTTCAAATCAAACCACATTTCCTTGCCTAATTCATCATCTGGAATCATCATGGAGCAAGATTGAAGGTAGATTCAAGAGATTTCGTGCAGTTTGAAGCATATCCAAAGCTTGAGTTCATTAATGGTGAAATCCAAATTCTGTGGAATCGCGCTTAATTGAACATCAAGCCTTCATCCATTCACTTGTACAAGCTTGCTAGAGGAAGATTGAAGCATTGCAAGGCCAGAAACACACGAATTTCAAAGCTGCTCATCAAGAGGTCACAAATTAGATTCTCTTATTTCTTAAAATTGTTGATATATTCTTGTAGATCTTTTTGCTGTGATGATTCTGAGCTTTGAACCACTCAATTCCATGCAATATTCGTTGAGTTATGATGGATTAAAGTTCTATGCATGAAACTTAAGTTGATCGATTCTATGTGTATATGATGATTTAGGCTTAGTTATTAGTTGGTCTTGAATCTCCATTGAAGGATCTATCCATTCATGTGCTTAATTTCCAAAACTGAGAAATTTGTTCTTGAGTTCTTGATGATGCGTACTGTTCATGCCTGGGCGCGATGAAGATGATGATGATAAGCTAAGGCAACGATTTTTGTGATTCATTTGCCACGCCAAAGCGTTCTCCTAGGTACGCGCTAGGGCTGGACTCTGATTGGCTGCATGGGAATCCCATGCAGCGCGCCAATCCTTGTTTGAAATTGCACCGGGTTCGAGTCCTGGTTTTGCCATATTTCCACATGCTCACTTCATATTTTTTCCATGCCTTTCCCTACTTGTTTCACATGCATTTTTATTTTTTCTTCACCTCTGAAAATTCATAACAAATCAAATATTGATCCAAAAATTGTGTGGTTTTTTGCATGATGTCACATTTTTTGTCTAGTTTTTTATGAATATTATTTTGCAAATTGTGCATGGCTGGTTTATTTTTTGTGCTAGGGTTTGTGTATACATGTCCATTCTTGACATTGCCTTGCTTCTTCATTTGTGAAATGCTCAATTTTAATCCAATGCTCATGAAATTTTACATGTTGAAAATAGACATCTTGCTGGACATTTTGGTGTTGAGTTTGCATTTTTATCAATTTCCATTGCAGATTTATGATTTTTCTAAGTTAGGTGTGACAATTTGTGTCACACCTTGTGAGGTTCAACTTGATTGACTAATTTGCCATGTCAAATGATCTCCAAATGTTCTGATTTTTTGTATGTTGCTTGATATGAATGATGTGAATGCTCATGATTTTTTGTGGAATTTTTGGAATCATTTCTGATTTGATTGAGATTTTTCATTCTGGATGATCATTTTTGAGTTTTTGAAGTGTCTTGATCTTCATGTGTTTGTGAAATGCTTGTGGTTTATCCTATGGATGTGAAATTTTACACACTATTTCTAGACATGTTGAATGGTGTTTTGGATTTGGTTTGAGGTTTTTACCAATTACCATTTCTGTTTTAGGCTTGTGCTAAGTTGGTGTACCAAATTGTGTCACATATGTGCTTGATTGTGCTTGCCTTGACTTATGCAATTTGATTACCATGCCTAATGTTGTCCAAATGCTCTAATTTTTTGTGTGATGATCATGTTGTATGTTCTGTTTACTCGTGAATTTTGCCAAGATTAATTGAATCATTTTTGATTTATTGTGCATTTGTTCATTCTGATGTCACAATGTGGTTACAATGTGCATACCTTGCCATATTTGGTTCATGAAATGAATTTGGTAATTGATATTGAGATGAGACCTTTTGGATTGTATTCTTAATTGATTGCGGTTGATTCATGTCAATTTTCATGTTCTGTTTTGAATTTTTTCTCCCTCTTTGACCCTAGGCTTTGACCTAGTGGTTTGCCTCTCATGTTTGAGCTTTGATTTCAGGTTGAGCACTCAAGTCCCATAGTTGTTGATGCTCTAACACTTGAGCCTTTGGTGTTTAATTTTGACTACTAACTTTGTTTGTTTTGTAGGGTTGTTAACTCATTTGAGTTTGACTTGTTGGCTTATGCCTTTGATCATTGGGTTTGACTGTTGATATTAGTGTTGGCTGTTTGTCTGTACAGTTGAACTGATTTGTGTGATGTTTCTACAGGTACATAAGTTGCTTAAGTTCAATTTTGAACTTGCTTTTGCTTGGTTGCTTAACCAGTGAGGTATAACATTTCTGACTTCAGACCTGTCCTGTTACTTGGGCAGGCACCTGTCTGAAGCCCTCCTTAAGAGGCAATGCTTGTGTATGTTTATTTTTGTGCCAAGCAGGAAAAGTCCTTTGATAAGGCAATTGGCAGATAAAAGAGATGTGCAATCCATCTCCTGCTATTCAGTATGTCATCCACTTTGCTCACACCTTGTGTTGATGCATTGTGGATATTAACCCAAAATCTTTGTTGTGTCAGTCATATGTGGAGAAGAGTTCCAACTTTCTGAACTCCCATTTTCATTTGTCTGAAGCTCTCCCAGGCCAGGGATAAGAGTTGTGAGGTCTTACCCTCACTTCCCATGTCATCTGCTTCACCCTAACTCTCAATGTTAGGGTTAAGAGCTAACTACACCCGATTCCAGTTGGCTTGTGTTTCACAGCCTAACCTTGTGTGAGCCCACTTTGTTTGTATATAGTGTGTGCTAATTGTGTGTATGTTTGCTTTGCCTATGCTGTTTAGGATAGCTTGCTGCCTGTGCAAGTTAGATAGAAACCTCAACCTAGGACCATGGTGGATTACATGATAACTATTAGACTCGAGTCAGTCTCCCTTCTAGTTTGTCATTTCTCAGTCTCTGGTTAGGAGAAAGTTTCTCCCCTGTTAAGGGGAACTACGTTGCCCTGATCCTCATACCAGATGAGGTACGTAGGCAGGAGATCGTACGAGATCTCTCCGGGCACCTTTTTTTCTTTTGTGTGTGTTTGCTTGACAGTTATTAGGCTCGAGTTCCAGACTCCCTATTAACTTGTTTGTTTGTTATCCTTCTCTTGTGTGTTAGGAGATGGATGTAAGACCAGCGATTGGCATTCCGTATCCTATTGGTGTTAGTTTGTGCGGAGTCTGACGTAAGTCCAGCGATTGGCAGTTGGTTTCCTGTGTGTGTTTGTTGGTTCGGAGTCTGATGTAAGTCCAGCGATTGGCATTCGGTTTCCATGTTTGCCTGTTTGTGTGGAGTCTGACATAAGCCCAGCGATTGGCAGTCGGTTTCCTGCGTGTGTTTAGTTTGGCGTGAGTGAGCTGAACTACGGTAGCTCTGATTCTCATTCCAGATGAGATACGTAGGCATAGGATGCGATATCCTAGCGAGCCCTTTCCCCTCTTATCCCACCTGTGTTGTTTCCAGTGTGTGTGTGCATTCTTTTGAGCAGTGTTTAGCAACCTTTCTTCTATTCTTTTGAGCGTGGATCTCGTCGAGTACGACGGATGCGTAGGGGTGCTAATACCTTCCCTTCGCATAACCGACTCCCGATCCCATCTCTCTTTGGTCGCGAGACCATGTCTTTTCCAGGTTTACTTCGAGCATTTCCTTTCCCTCTTTTGGGATAAATAACGCACGGTGGCGGCTCTGTTTGTTTTGTTTTTGCCCGCCGGTTGTTTTTCGCGGATGCGACATGCTCAAAGAAGGATGGTACCAAACTATATCATCATTAGTGAGAGACATAAGTCTCTGAGACCACCGTAGACATTGTTTGTTCTCCACAAAAGCAGGTGGCTGAGGCAAGTGCGAAATAAACCACTTGTACATAAGAGGAATGCAACAGACAATAGTCCCACCACCCTTATAATTCCTTAGATGCAAAGAGAAATACATATCACCCAACAAAGTAGGCACATGATTCCCAATTAAGAAAAGTCTAATGGCGTTAACATCGACAAAACCGTCAATGTTAGGGAACAAAGATAATCCATAAATGAGCAACACAAATATAGCTTCAAAAGCGTCCACACTACCGCCTTGAGCAAAGGCAGTAGCTTCCTTTATGAGGAAATCAGATGGCAACCCAAACAATTCTCCTTTCTTCACCCAATAAGCCTGTATCTTAGACTTCTTCAAGTGAAGAGTTTCAACAATAAGATTAGATTGGGGAATCTCTTCCAATCCACTAAAAGGCACTAGAAACAGGTATCCCTAAGAGATGGGCATACTCCTCCAATGTAGGCACAAGCTGATCATCTGGGAAAGTGAAGCAACGGTAGAGAGGATCATAAAACTGCACTAACACACTCAAGAGTCATTCAACCACGTCAGCAGATAAGATAGAAAAAAGCTTCCCATGACGTTGCTTAAAGTCCAAGGGATCTAATACAAAAGATGCTAGCTTCCTTAACTCTTTCAAGTCGGGACATCTGAAATTGTACTTCTTATTGTTCCTTTGTCCATAATCCATGGTCTGAAAATATTTGCAAACAATACCTCAGTTCCTTGAAATTTTCGTGTGATGAATGTTATGATGTGCATGAATGCATGAATGCAACAATCACAAATAAGGGATTACACACAAGGCAAACAAATAAAGGTCAAGGGATGAATCAAGTCATTGTCAAGATCAATCATCCATTTTGGTGGATTGTGGTTTTCACCTTATCAACACCAAGTTCCATTGATATTGACAAGACTTGATTGGATCAACCAAGAATCAAGGGTTTGTTGTAAGTCACGAGCATGGAGTCTGGGTAAGAACCATCTCAAAGGAGTGAACTAAGGATAAAAACCTATAGATCATGTTCTAAAAAGTTCCCAGAGTCTTAATTCCATCTATCGGATATTATAGGTTAAGATGACTGACTCATCGACCCATAATATTCTTAAGAGAAACTCGTCTGAGTGTAGTATCGCGTACAAACTCTTATTAAGTCTACACTTGAACAGTCTCCGCACTACGTCCTAAATAGGCCAAGAGGGGGTAAATGTTCTACGGTCCTCAGCTTCTCGGACCCAAATTAGAGATAGTAATGCCTGACCACAAATACTTGTGTGACATTTCCAAATCCAAAAGAGTCTCCACTGAGCAGATGGATCTCAAGACAACTTGTTAAGGACTACTCCACACAAGTCGAACATGACTATACCACCTCCTATCTTAATTGCACTCAAGTTCGGGTTAGAACTTATCTCATTAGTCAGAGATCACTAAGCACAACAAGCAGATCATATCATACAAACAAATATACATACATAACATATATACAATTATATACACACAAGAAAGTAGGCTAAACCCACTGGAGACTACTCCCCAGCAGAGTCATCACTTAATTTCTGTAGCGGTAAATTCATGATCATCGAGCTATGGATAAGCAAGACATCAAATAACAAGAGTCGCCGCCGCGCTTTTATTGTTTCCAAGGAAAAATGGAAAAGTATGAACAAAACCCAAAAGTAAGAAGTTTTCAAATCAAAATTAATAAAATGTCAGAGATTACAGGTAAGGGGGTTGGTTACACAGAGGGAAGGTGTTAGCATCCAAAGTGTCCTAGGTACTCATAGGGAGCTATTTCTTGTGTGCATATGTATTTTGTACAAAGTAATGTTTACAAACAAATAGAATGGGGGGATGAGAAAAGAATTCATTAATTATATTTTTGTGTTTGACAAGACCTTCAGACTTGTGTCTACGTACCAACATAAGAATGATGGATCAAAACCTCGTAGTTCATGATACAAATTTCAAAGTGGATGCATTATTTTTAACAAAAATTAAGTTTGAAAGGCACAAAGGCCTAAAAAATGGTTTGAATGAGTTAGTTCTTTTTGGCTTTTTTTAAAGTTTAGGTCAAGTATAATTAAGTCTATTTACAAGTTTGGTTAAGAAAAGAAGTTTGAAAATGCAATGGCATAAGGCCAGAGTTTCTAGTTTGCAAAGTGGTCAAAGTTTAGAACAAAACTAGTTCATGCAAAGAAGAATTTTTAAAAGGAGGGAGAGATTTTGAAATTAAAGAAATGGGGAGGAGATGAAGGGACTAATCCTATGCACAAAATTAAAAGTTAAGAGTTGAAAAGATCTGACCAATGGGTAGCAATCCAATAGACAATAATGTCTTATAGAAACCCCAAATTCCCTTAGATATTAGAATCAAGCCACAAACAAATGCATGCAATATTATCTTTAAGAGCAAGGCATCAAATAAAGATAGCCCCATCCAAGCCTCAGCCATTCCATGATCTCCTTCAAATTTTCCCATGCAGCAGATGAATTCCACAAGTCATAGGTTCAAAATAACAACTTCACAATGATCATGTTGCAGATGAACTCAAAGGGATCTTCAATGATGTATCAGATGAAATTTCAAATTGCAAGCACTTGGTTACATGAAAGTTGGCATTGGCCAAGTCCTTTAGCATAGGGAGGTTGCCTAGATTCTAAGTCCAATTGTCCAAGATCAAGCCAACAGTCCACACAAAAGTTTTTTAGGATTTTTGTTATTATTATGTACATTAATGGTCCAAGACCACACCAACAAACAAAATATACACAAGCAAGATATATCACACAATATGATCCAAATGGACAAAGGGAAAATGACATTTAACATAAACAATTAGAATGGTATGAATAATGACAAATGAATAAAGCTTAAAAATTAAAGTGCATTAAAAGTAAATGGCTTGAAATCAAATGTTAGTTGTTAATGAGTTAGAAGTTAATATTGTTTTGCTTTTGCTTTTTTTTGTTTTAAGTCATTCTTTAGAGAACACTTAACCCATTTATCACAATCATGGATCCTTTAGCCAAGATATCTTCCAAAGGAAGGAAAAAAGGCCAAGTTTCCATACAATACCATGAAAGAGGGGAGACTTACAATCTCACAAATTAGAATGTTATGCCTTTTGTGTCGAAAATTTAGCGTTATGTTAAGCAATCGTAATTGGACTTATATAGAAGTCACAACTATTTGAGGTCGGGCAATATCATTTTGGTGTTAATGCATATTAGAGACATAATATAATGGACAATGCTCATGAAACATACCACACACAAAAAGAATATGCAAAAGAGGTGGCATAATCTCATCCATACTTATGTCAATTTTGTAATCAACTAGCCTTAGGATTTAGAGACATCATAGACCAAATGAAATGGATGTATAAAGAAGGGTAATTAGATGAAGAGGAAGGGGAATGGATCATAACTCAAATTGGTCAAATGAGGACTTTTACCAAGTTAATATCATTCATTCATTTTGGGAGATGAAATGTACATTCCACCAATCCCCTAAATCCAATGATATTAATCTAGCAAAGTCAAATCAACCTTGACCAAGGCCCAACAACACAAGTCAAACATACATAAACCATCACAAGAGGTCAACACAATTATTTGGCATTTATTCAATTTAAAAATACTAAAAATAATGCATTAAATTAAATATGGTTTATCAAATTCCTAAAATCTCATCAAAATACCAAAGAAATGGCCATGGGATTTATCATAGGTCAAACAAGGTCAAAGGGCCTTGGAGAAAAAATTTCAGAATTTTTAAAGACTTAAAAGTATTTTTAAGCAATTAAAAATAATTACAAAATCAATTAAATCATGAAAAATATTAATAATGATCCAAAAAATAATTTTAATTTAGAATATGAAAGAGAAATTTATTTAATTTTTTTTGGTGAAACTCTCATATTTTTTGGATCAATATTAAAATTAATATGAATTAATGAAAATCAAATGAATTAAAACATAAATCAAAAAATTAAAAAAACGTGAGCCACTTGATCTCCCTCATTAATTGAGGTGGCATATCAAGTGGATCAACGCGCGCGTTCCATGGTGGAACCTAGTCAGCGCGCCACATGCGTGGTAATCAAAACCAACGCCTAAGATTAAAACATTTCAAATGGATCCTGTGGTCTGGAGACGTGCCAATACACCGCTAGAGCCAGAACTCCGGTCTTCTTCTCCGGTGGACCTCACCGGACTGATCCACTCTCAACCATCACCAAAATAAAAAAAGGAGGACATGATCTGAAAGAAAAAATGGCGTAGAGCACGAATCTGACCTCAATTTCAACTAACTCCAAATATATAAAAAGATATGAGGAGTTGAATTTTGAGGCTTGATAACTGAGTTGCTTCGATTTGACCTCAAAGTAACTCAATCTTCTTGCCTACATTGGTAGGACTTCAGACAACCAAAGATCCAAGAGAATTGATGAGACTTGAGTGAGAATCGAAGAGAAGAAGTTTTCTGAAATTTACCTTCAATGTTGTGCATAAATGGATCTTGCTTGCTTCAACCTTGATTTGATCACACTTGAGAAGCTTGCAGGAGAGGTTTGGCAATGGTACAAAGCTTTGGATCCCGGAGTTTCTGAAACTCCAAATAGTGAGATTCAAACTCAATTTTCAAATTGAAAATTCTCAGGTTTTCCTTTGAATGGTGAGGGTTTTAATTGGGGGGCAAAGTTGGCGCGCAAGGTGTGTTTGAATTGAGCTCCAAGGGCCTGTATTTATAGCAATTGAGACTGATATTTGCATACTTGAAAAATTGCTAAATTTGGACATTTCATGCATAAGCTTACATAGGCGTGTACATGCCCATGAAGCAATCCAATTTGATCCATGTACAATCATTCTGAAGTTCAAATGAGGCTTGGATGTCAAGGCAATGTGAAATGTGAATTTTGACATTTGATTTCTTCCAATCATGCAGACCTGTTAAAGCCATGCGCAACCCTAGCAAACTTTATCCAAAATGCATGAACTTGGGTTCTTTGGAAAGCTTAGATAAAGGGTAACAACTATGATGTTGGACACTTTTTCATTTGGAACTTGGATCATGGTGAATTTTGAGGTGGAAGTTTGGAAATTTCAACATGTTGAAATTTTTTCTAAGTGTCAAGTCATATATCTCAATATTCCACCTTTCTTAACGTTTTGTGTGAGCTTCAAATGAGAAAGGTGTCTTCATAAAAGTTGTAGATCTTTCAAAGAACTTAAAAATGGTGACAAATTTAATGTAATTTGGATTTAAAATGATAGAGTTATGCATTTTTGAAGTTGAGGAAAATCACTTGTTCAATGGTATAGGTCAAAAATGACTTATAATGTATCCTCATATCACATGCTCATAAAAGTTTAATTAGCTCTCACTCCAAACATCAAAGTTGAATTAGACATCTTTAATTTGATTATGAAACTTGGAAATATTTCATATCATAAAAATTGAGCAAGTTATGACCTTGGGAAGTTGACTTTCAAATTAGGGTTTAGACAAAATGACTTATAATGTTTCAACATAGAAAATGAGTTTACAAGCAAAACTATATCTAGGTATCAACATGAAAGTTGTTTGAAATGTCATTTAGAGTAACTTTTCTCTTGTAATAATTTTCATATGGTGAAAATTGTAGGAGATAGGGTCTAGGGAGACCCAGTTTTGATCAGATGAATTCATCTGGCCAACCACCATCAACCAACTTGCTAACCTTCAATTCTCTTGACTTTTTAGGCTCATGGTAGATCATATATGCATAATATGATGAGTTTTGAAGTATCCCTTGAGAAATTTGATCAATTTGTGAGATAGCTTGTTGGAGAAGTTACTTAAGATACCTAGTCAAACTAGGGTTTCCAAGGTAAATCACTTCCAAACTCTTGAAGAATGCTTGATCAATATATCATGTAGAGATCATTGGGACTCATATATGATGCTTAGAGACGTTGTGGATCAATCCTTGGTTGTGCTTTTAGCCATGAGGATCTCAAACCCTAGGTGTGAACTTGATGAATTTTGATGATCATGCCCTATCTACAAAAGAGTTAGGCAAATACAAAGACATTTTTTTGGTATTTTGGTTAGTGAAATGATAAAATACAAGTATGATACAATCACATGGTGCTTGGTGATCTCTCCCAAAACAAACCCAATGAGAGGGGGGTAAGAAGGATGCCAAGGTATGATCTCAATGTTAATGCATATGATGAGATTGCATGAGGGATCTTAGTGTCAAAATTGGGGTCTTACAATGCCATACCCCAATTTTGTTCTTATCTTTTTTCATGACATATGGCTATAGAAAATGAATCTTCATCTAACGCAAATATGAGAGGTATTCATGATCATATATCATCTCATGTTTAATGGATCGTTTCCTCATTTAAAAAAAGTCAAAGTCAATCATAAGACCAAAAGTCAATAGTTGATTTTGAAGATCGTTTTGCTATTTTTATTTCATTTCACCCATTATCATATTATTAATAATTTTCACCAATAAAATGTTAGTTTTCAAGCTTCTAAATTTTTTTATAAGCTTTTACCATGGGTTGAGCTTACGAACCTTAATCTTTGGTTTTATATGGACTAACAATCAACTTGGTGAATTTTAATACCAGACTAATCTCGAACCTTGTCCAAGCTTTTATCATAGGCTAAGATTTAACCTAACCTTGGTTTTACCACGTGCTAAACAAGAACCTAAGAGATTTTACCATGGGCTAATCTCAAAACTATCAAACTTTTATCATGTGCAAAGCTTGAACCTAAACAAGGGTTTGAGCACACAATCCCCAAACCAAAGCTTTTACGGATTTAACTTATAACCCTAACAATCCCTAAATAGATAGTATTCAACCAAGATGTATACAAAAGATTCCCTTAGTGAATTTACAATTCTACCTTTCTAGAATTACAAAATATCCTCACTTACAAAAGAATTATCTTAAATAAGCACTTAGGCTAAAACAATATTGAGAGAAAGTTAATTTTTTTAAAGAGAGAGAGAGAGAGAGAGAGAGAGAGAGAGAGAGAGAGAGAGAGAGAATGAAATGAAATGAGAGAAAAGACCTTTATTTATAAGTTGGCTCAAAGAGGAAATTGGCTTTAATGATTTTTAAGATGATATAATCTATTAAAACCTAATGCTAATCGATTAGAAATTTCAATAGTAATCAATTACCAGTTGGAAAAAGGAAAGAAAAGATATATGGTCGTTGTACATCATTAAGGTGTTGTCGTAATCACTTAGAGGTCAATTTTGAACCGATTTAATTAATTAGACCCGTGCTCCAATTGATTAGACAAGACAAAACTTTGTCCATATAAATTATGACTGCTCCCAATTCACTTCACACAACTTCAAGACATTTTAGAAAATATTTTATTGAGAAAAGTCAGTTTGAAAATAAGTTTTAGTGTGTGTTTTAGGCATTCACTTTTACAAGAATGCCATTTTGATTTTACAAAAGACTCACTCAGACTAAGGTAGGGTTTTCTTGTACTTAAAAACTTTGTCAGATGCTTTCTTTTGTAGACACTTGCTTGAGTTCACTTGAGATGAGGCTTGAGCTCATATTCCATTTAGGTTGCCATCATCAGATAGTCAAGTCCATCAAACCTTAATACTTAGGCTTGCATCTTTATTCGATTAATCACTGATGCTTGACTTGTTATAAGACATTTAAGTCATATCAATTATTTTTTATCATCAAAAGGTCAACAAAAGTTTTTGTCTTTGTTAAAGACATATCACCTGCAAAATAAGGTTTCACACATTCCTTATTCAGGAAATAATGATATCCAAATATAACATTTTATATATACTTGTTCTCCGATGCAGGATGTTACATCTACATAATCGAACCAAGCATGAACATAAAAAAAGGGAGAAAGGCATGACTAATCTTTGAGCGGGTTTCACCATCTTCAACCATCTGATCTGACCGTACTTGCTCCCACGAAATAAAGCATTCTCAAAAGAGTCAGAGATAGATGCAAGGTCGAGACTAGTCGCTTTATCTAGTTTTTGATCCACAAAGATATTCTCAAGATGCAAATTCTTGAGATCTCCTTGAGCGGTTAAAAGAGTTGCCTTTGTAACAGATATCTAAGACTGAGTAAAACCCAAAGCTTTATCTTTCTCTGCCACTTATCTCTCTAGTAACTTCACCTGACCAACTAAAGAGCCATGGAGGTTAAAAGAACTCAAGGCGTCACCCATACCGGTAAGAGAAATATAAGCCTTCTCTAATTCTTGCAAATACATATCATGTTGAAGCATAAAATTACGAGTAACGTCTTGCATCAATTATCTCTTTTTATGATGATGATAAGCCAAAAGAACATTCTACGACCAAATCCACAAATGGCCATAATGGCAGGCGTTCGTCGGGTGTACTACGCCAAAGTCGATGCTTCCTCCTTAGACCACAATAAATTCAGCAGAGACGACTGAGTTAATTTCTTCATCACTTTGACTGAAGCATGGACGATGGTCGATGTTGGAATGTTCAAAAGACGTGCAATCTTCGAGACAACTCGAGCTCCCATTTTCATTTGCTGAATTAGTTCCTTGCACTTTATTGAATCTATATATGGCAATTGACAAAACATCAAAAAACATTGTAGGGGAAGTTAACCAACATCAAATGATAAAGATAATGGAAACTTACCCAAAATGACCTTTATTTCCTTTATGGTATCAACATCCATCAACAAGCGGGTTTCGATGAATCGCTTTAAACATTTCCTTGAGGCTTCATCTCGAGGGACAATGACCCTGTCATAACCCAATTCTTTAAAGAAGGTGATTAACTGTTTCTTCAGGTAAAACTCTTATTGGGAGATGTCACATTCCTCATAGACGTATGACCCATTCTCTATTAAAAAGTGACCTTGGCTCCAAAACTTACAAAATAAACTCATACATCATATTCTACTTCAATCTCAATGTCACAAATCTTCGTATGGACCTATTTGTTGAGAGGAATAACTAAAAAGAACTGATCTTCAAAATGTTTCACACTATTAAAATACACTTTGAAGTAACGGGTAACCTGCGTCAGTGTAATTAAGCATTGACCATGTGACCGATTTGCTGAGCTACATTGTACCATGAAAAGATGGAAAAAGAGTGACAAATATGGCTTTCCTTCCTGATAGTCACACAAATATTGGAAAAATTAGACACATGACCAACTAAAAGGGTTCAATTACAAGTGGGAAATCATTAGATGGTTAAGAACATCAATTTCAAAACCATTGAAAGGCAACAGGAGGAGGCCTAAAATCGAAAATGTACACTCATAAAAGTGATGACACACCCATTGTATTCGCTGAAAACTTTTTTGTCTTCTTTAGGGATCAATATGCCCTATTTAGAAGAAGGATCCAATTCAAGAAAAACCCTTTTAGGACTACCTTCACGAGCAAAGATAGAAACAATTGCCAAAATTGCAAGGTCTATCCAAGTAACAGAAGTATCCTCCTTTTGTTCTTGACGCATGATGGACACCACTTCCATCAGTTAAGAAAAATGGTATGTTGCAAAAATGCAGATGACGAAATAGCAAAGGTAATGAGCAAATAAACCACATAACTATCCTAAAAAGACCGTGCAATGTCTCACTGAAACAAAGGAAATAAACAATATCAATGATCCAAATTCCCTCAAAAATATACTCGAGTACTCTATTATCTAAAGGTCATCATGATAAAGTAAATGAAAAAACATCTAAAGCATGAGACATATTTAAGGCACGAATTTCCCATGATAATGATGTCACGCTGCAACTTTTCACTCCAGTCGAGTAACATTTTATAAAAAGGGACAAACACAAAAAAATCCCCACCAAAGCAGAGGCATAAGTTTAAGGGCAACTGTTTTGGACCGACCAAATAGAAGTAATTATGAACCAGAGAGCTGAACAATCCACCACATGACATGCAGTGCAGGTACGCTATCCTAGTCTAAAATGCAGGGGATCTCGATCCAAGATCAACCAGACAGATCTCCGTATTCCATGCAAATAGATTAACAGACGATTATAGCCTCTTTATTATATAAGAGGGAGATATGCCCTTTCTCAGGTACATTTCGAATAGAAATCTCATTCACTTCATCTTACTCTCATATTGATTTGGACGTTGGAGTGCTAATCTTGTACGCCAATCCCTCATCCACCGTATTAGAAGCTCAAGATGGTGCAACAAGGTATTTTTGAGTTTTCATAGGATTTGAGAGTAGTCTATGAGTTGCAATGAGCATTTAAAAAAATGTTTAATACTCTTTTTGATTTCGTATATTAATTTTGGTGTTCGTTTTAGTTATTTAACATAAAAAAATATCCATTTTAATCCTTTAATTCTTCAAAATGTGCCATGCTAGTCATTTTTGTTTAATTAACGATCAATTTCTAAATTTTTCCATAGTTAATTAGACGAAGAAGACTAACCCTGTTAATTTTGATGAGTAATTTATTTTAGAAGATAAAAGTTTCATTAATTCTTATGAAAAAATATGATCATTTTATCTATTTATATTAATAAAATAAAAAAATTATTCGTATAGTAGTCACTGCTCAATTCAACCCGGATTTACCCAATAGATTTCTAGGTCTAACATTCTGCAAGATACAAAACACCAAGTTGTTACACCAAATAAAACCCTAAACCCCAACAGAACACACTAAACACCACACTCACCAATTTGAATACCATGGCCGTCAACGATGCTGATCAATCTCATAAAGCTCACAGGACCCGTCAAGCCGGTCCCAAGAAGAAGAACAAGTCTAAGAAGAAGCACGATGCCGATGACGGTCAGATTATGCAAAACCCCAAAGCTTTCGGTTTCTCCTCATCCAAAAAAGTCAAGCGATTACAATCACGCGCCGTCGAGAAAGAACAGCGACGCCTTCATGTTCCCATCATCGATCGCACTTACGGTGAAGCTCCTCCATTCGTCATTGTCGTGCACGGTCCTCCCCAGGTGCGTATTCTATAATTCTAATATTTTTTTCTTCCGAAGTTCCAATTTCGAGACTTAGGGTTGAGCTTAATTGTTGTTTAATGTTTTTACAATTGGGTTTGATTTCAGGTTGGAAAGTCACTTTTGATTAAGTCTTTGATTAAGCATTACACTAAGCATAACTTGCCTGATGTTCGAGGTCCAATTACAATCGTATCAGGTTTGTAATGTTACTACATTCTTATCACTATGTTTTCGTTCTCTAGTGGAGTTGGGTGCTGTTTGGTTAATCAAATAATCTCATTATCATTTAAGTGCTTATCTCTAACGAAAAGTAAAATAAAGTCCAGTTGTTTTCTTTACAAAAGCTATAGCTATTCAGCACAGCTTATGAATATAGTGTAAGCTGTTTCCATAAACACTCTCAAACAAGTCTTACTAATGTGTAAATTCTCCCATGATTGGGAACTTGGATTGGAATGATAAGGAAATGTTTGATCAATTGTGTCAGGAAAGCAAAGGCGGCTGCAGTTTGTGGAGTGTCCAAATGATATCAATGGCATGTTAGATGCAGCCAAGTTTGCGGATCTAGCACTTCTTCTTATAGATGGAAGTTATGGTTTTGAAATGGTGAGTTATCTATAATAAGTTTTAGGTTTGTGAATATGGAAGTCATTGTGCTACTATGATTGTAATTAATTTTAAGAATCATGTTCCTTGTTTTTAAAGGTTTTAACTTGGTTGCAGGAAACATTTGAATTTCTTAATATTATGCAAGTTCATGGGTTCCCAAAGGTCATGGGGGTTCTTACTCATCTTGATGGATTCAAGGATGTTAAAAAGTTGAGGAAAACAAAACAACGACTCAAACACCGGTTTTGGACCGAAATATATGACGGAGCTAAATTGTTTTACTTATCAGGCCTTATTAATGGAAAGTAAGTGGTTGCCAGAAATATGTTATGTTTCTTCTCTTACACCTGTTGGTTGACAGTGTTTGCTAATATTTGGTACAAGTTTAACTTTATAATATTGTCTTTTCTAACCAAACAGGTATGTCAAGCGTGAAGTTCACAATCTGGCTCGGTTCATATCAGTCATGAAGTTTCATCCTTTATCTTGGCGAACTACCCATCCCTATGTTTTGGTGGATCGTTTTGAAGATATCACTCCTCCTGAACAAGTGCATGCAAATATAAGATGTGACAGAAAAGTCACTCTTTATGGCTATCTTAGAGGTTGTAACATGAAAAAGGGCAATAAGGTTTGTTCAATAGTTCTACTATATTTTTGCCTTTATATGATACTAAATTCATCATGATCTAGAGGCTCGTGCCTGACTGCAACAATAATGCCCTCAAATGATGCCTCAGTTGGTTATGAGCAACAAGCTGAAAATTGTTTTTATCATTATCCTGTATTTTGTATTATTCACAACATAGTAGTTATCTCCATTTTCACACTTTGCTTTCCTCCTTTTAACTTTAACAAATTCATGTTTTATTTTCTCCCTTTTATTTTATTGTACACCCTTATTAACTAATTGTGTAAATAGAGAGAAGTAGTATAACAAATATGTAGAGTCAATTCATGCTTAAATTTAAAATTTTTAACAATAAGTGGTT
The DNA here is from genome assembly GCF_024323335.1 of Lathyrus oleraceus. Classification (NCBI taxonomy): domain Eukaryota; kingdom Viridiplantae; phylum Streptophyta; class Magnoliopsida; order Fabales; family Fabaceae; genus Lathyrus; species Lathyrus oleraceus. The sequence goes on from NC_066585.1 coordinate 456,935,607, forward strand.
TAACGTGAGACGAGAGGATAGATTAGTCACTCAAAAATGCACGTGCCCACTATCTATTCTGGCACTACCCGCTTCATCTTCCTCTCCTGATATGGCCAGCGCATTCACTATTAATTGATGGTTGATTTGGAATGCGGGCAAATCAAATTGGTTCATGATATCAAATTCTAATTGGAATTTCATTACTCAATTTTTCATTTCCCATGGCTTATAATTGAATAATTCCAATACCCAATTCGTCATTCCCCCACGGGTTAGCATTTTTTAATGACTAATTAAATCCCAACCTTTCATATTAATCTAATGGACATTAATTAATCCTCTCATCTCTCATATTAAACCACTCCTCTCACTTGATATCCCCTCATATGTATATTATAATAATAATATAAAGCAATTCAGCGATGTCACGTTTTCACACTTTTAATTTGTTAGTCTGTTTTGAATGATATGGCGTTCAGGTAGTACTTGAAGTGCTCTGCCCCCACCCCAAATAAATATATTCAGTCTGATTTGTATTTTGGAAATCAGGTGCACATAGCTGGAGTGGGCGATTATGGTTTAGCTCATGTAACTGGTTTGCCCGATCCATGCCCTCTCCCTTCTGCTGCCAAAAAGAAAGGACTGCGTGATAAAGAGAAATTGTTTTATGCTCCCATGTCTGGCGTTGGGGATCTTTT